>NC_071507.1:206534380-206859931 GCF_027887155.1 Malaclemys terrapin pileata | reverse complement strand
CTGAGGAGCCAGGACTGAACTGGGAGACGTGCTGGACCCAGGCTGAAGGAATTTTTAGGAACATGTGGCGGTTTTAAGCTGTAAGCAAGTGCAGCTGGCCCCTTAAGAATCTCCGCAGCCTGCTTGAATCATCATTTGCTACTCACAGCCAATCTCTTTAGTGAATTAAGCTTAGATTGTGTTTCTGTTTATTTGCTAGGTAACCTGCTTTGATCTTTTGCTATCCCTTATAACCACTTAAAATCTATCTTTTGTAGTTAATAAACTTGCTTTTGCTTTATCACAAAGCAGTGTGTGGGAGTCATAACTTGGGGCAAAAAGCTGTTGTATATTCGCTCTCCACATTGAGGGAGGGGGTGAATTTCAGGAGCTTACGCTGTACAGTTCCCTGTGCAGCACAAGACAGTGTCATTTTGGGTTTACACTCCAGAGGGGTTTGTGCAGTTGAGCAGCAGGGTAGTTCCTTAGCTGAGCCTCCCCATACAGAGCTGATCACAGCGTCTGGGTGTGTCCCTACCTGGGCGAGGGCTTGGCAGGCTGCTTACAGCCGGACAGTATAGAGGGAGTCCAGGCTGGTGGGTCGGGGGCTCAGTGGTACCCCAGTTCCAGGTGGCACCCCGGGGGGAACCCATCACAACTGCGTCCCAGACTGCAATGCAGCTCCGCAACAGTGCTGCAATACTGCATCCCAGCCCCTTAACACACCCGCATGACAGTGGTGCAACAGTGCATGAGCCCGCCAACACAGCCCCACAACAGTGCTGCAAACCTGCACCCTAGTTCCCAACACAGCTCTAGCACTGCATCCAGCCCACAACATACCTCCATGATAGTGCTGTAACACCGCATCACTAACCCCAACACAGCTGCATGACACTGCTGCACCACGCATAACAGCTCCCAACACACTGCTATGATAGTGCTGCAATACTACATCACAGCCCTGAATGGGCCCTTCCCAGCCAGCCATCTAGACTGAGTGCATTCTGCCTAGTGAGCGTTCCCCAGGGGTAAACACATTTGTAATGGATGCAATACTACATCACAGCCCTCAGCAGAGCTCCATGACAGTGCCGTGACACCGCACCCCAGCCAAACATGGCTCCATGACAGTGCCGTGACACCGCACCCCAGCCACAAACATGGCTCCATGACAGTGCTATGACACCGCACCCCAGCCACAAACACGGCTCCATGACAGTTCTGCCACACTGCATCACAGCCACAAACACGGCTCCATGACAGTGCTGTGACACCGCACCCCAGCCACAAACACGGCTCCATGACAGTGCCATGACACCGCATTACAGTCACAAACACGGCTCCATGACAGTTCTGCCACACTGCATCACAGCCACAAACACGGCTCCATGACAGTGCTGTGACACCGCACCCCAGCCACAAACACGGCTCCATGACAGTGCCATGACACCGCATTACAGTCACAAACACGGCTCCATGACAGTGCCGTGACACCACACCCCAGCCACAAACACGGCTCCATGACAGTGCCGTGAAACCGCACCCCAGCCACAAACACGGCTCCATGACAGTTCTGCCACACTGCACCCCAGCCACAAACACGGCTCCATGACAGTTCTGCCACACTGCATCACAGCCACAAACACGGCTCCATGACAGTGCTGTGACACCGCACCCCAGCCACAAACACGGCTCCATGACAGTTCTGCCACACTGCATCACAGACACAAACACGGCTCCATGACAGTGCCGTGACACCACACCCCAGCCACAAACACGGCTCCATGACAGTGCCATGACACCGCATTACAGTCACAAACACGGCTCCATGACAGTGCCGTGACACCACACCCCAGCCACAAACACGGCTCCATGACAGTGCCGTGAAACTGCACCCCAGCCACAAACACGGCTCCATGACAGTTCTGCCACACTGCATCACAGATCCCAACACAGCTCCACGACAGTGCTGTAACACGGCATCCCAGCCCCGAACACAAGGAGCGCTCTAACACTGCACCTTAGCCCCACATCACAGCTCTAGGACAGTGCTGCAAGACTGATCACAGACCCCAACAAGGCTACACAAGATTGATGCAATATTGCATTACAGACCCGAACAGAGCGCTATGCCAATGCTGCAGCACTGCATCCCAGCCCCGTGATAACGCTGTAAAGACCAGTTCCTAACCTTTCTGGAATGGTTGTTCTTTGAGATGTGTTGCTCAGGTCCATTCCAATATAGTTGTGCGCATTGCATGCACCATCGCTGGAAGTTTTTCCCCAGTGGTATCTGTTGGGTTGACTCTGGTGCCCCCGAAGTGGCACTTTCATGGCACACAGGGAGCTGGCTGGGATGATTTAGCTGGGGTTGGTCCTGCTTTGAGCAGGGGGTTGGACTAGATACCTCCTGAGGTCCCTTCCAACCCTGATATTCTATGACCTGCCAACCCGCCTCCTCCTCAGTTGCTTCTTGCCGGAACTCTGACAGGGGGCAGGCGGGTGGGTCTTGGAATGGACATGAGCAACACATCTCGATGAACAGCTGTTACGAGAGGCAGGTAACCATTCCTTCTTCTTCAAGTGCTTGCTCGTGTCCATTCCAGTCTAGGTGATTCCCAAGCAATCAGTCAAGTGGTGGGTGGGACTGGCGTTTTGCTAAGACAGATTGGACTCTGCTGTACCAAAAGCTGCATCATTTCTGGCCTGCTAAGTGATGGTATAGTAGTGCATGGTGAGCGTGTGGACAGAAGACCAGGTCATTGCCCAGCAGATCTCCAGGATCGGGACTGGAGCCACGAATGCCACTGAAGAGGCTTGCGATCTCGTGGAGTGCGCTGTCAAGGGATTGGGATCGGTGCTAGGACTGCCATCGGCAGGGAGTGGAGCGAGATGCTGGGCGGTGTCTCACCATCACTGTCAGCTTGCCCAAGATGGGCACTTGCCTCCCCAGGACGGGTTCTGCGGTACCGGGGCTGTCCCTGATGGGCCTTGGCTCAGGGAAGGCGTTAGAAGGGACAGAAGGCTTCTTGATGCTTCATATGCCTCTGGTGTAGGTGGCATGGCCAGGGCTGAGTCCCCTCCTTGGCTCACCCTAGGCGGGGCATCCATACACACCAGACTCGACGGGCCCCTTTCCGGGACTGGAGTGGCCCGGCATGGGTCTCTCTCTCTCTGTGGCTCTCCTCGGGGGGATCGTCCCCAATCTGACTTTTTTCTTTTTTCGGCACCAGTGATGGGGAGCGGTGCCGACCGGCCAGGGTTGACTTCTTGGTGGCCGGAGCAGTTTGTTGGTGTCGGGGATCCTGGACCCCGCTGAGACTCTCTAAATGAGGCCGGGGCACTCCTGACGGAGGAGGGGCTCGATGCCGGGTCGGGCTCCGAAGAAGGGCGAAGTGCCACCTCCATTAGGAGTCCAGTGTCTCTTTCATTCTTAGTCCTGGGCTTTAAAGTTCTTACAGGTCCGGCACTTATCTGGAGCGTGGCCCCTCCCAGGCAGTTCAGGCAGCTGCCGGGCTGTGGGAAGCCCTGGGGCCCCAGTGGTAAGCCCCACAGGGTGGGAGCTTACAAGTACCCAAATCTAACGAACTATTTGCTAACAGCGACTAACTGAACGCTTGACACTCTGTCTACAATCTATTTCCAGGAAAGCACTAAGGAGTATTGCTTTCAGAGCATGAGAACAAAACCATTCCAGGGACTGTCATGGACGAGGAGAGGGAACTGAGGAGGCGGTGGGTCGACAGGTCCCTATATACCGTGCCAGAAAGGCGCCACTCCAGGGGGCACCAGAGTCGACCTGATGGATATCACTAGGGGAAAAACTTCTGGCAACGGTGCACATGACACACACACACAAAACTATATTGGAATGGACACGAGCAAACACTCAAAGAAGAACATTGCATCCTAGCCCCCAACACAGCTCCAGGACGGTGCTGCAACACTGCATAAAAGATCCCAACACAGCTCTACAACTGTGCTACCACACTGCACCACACACCCCAACAAAGATAAATGATTGCTGCAATACTTCATCACATATCCAAACAGAGCTCCATGACAGTGCTGTAACATTGCATCCCAGCCCCCGAAAACCGCTTCAAGAGAACGATGTAACACTGCAAACAAAGGAAACCCAGTGGATCTAATTTACCTCGATTTCAGTAAGGCATTTGATACGGTTCCACATGGGGAATTATTAGCTAAATTGGAAAAGATGGGGATCAATATGAAAATTGAAAGGTGGATAAGGAACTGGTTAAAGGGGAGACTACAACGGGTCATACTGAAAGGTGAACTGTCAGGCTGGAGGGAGGTTACTAGTGGAGTTCCTCAGGGATCGGTTTTGGGACCAGTCTTATTTAATCTTTTTATTACTGACCTTGGCACAAAAAGTGGAAATGTGCTAATAAAGTTTGCGGATGACACAAAGCTGGGAGGTATTGCTAATACAGAGAGGGACCAGGATATCCTACAGGAAGATCTGGATGACCTTGTAAACTGGAGTAATAGGATGAAATTTAATAGTGAAAAGTGCAAGGTCATGCATTTAGGGATTAATAACAAGAATTTTGGTTATAAATTGGGGACACATCAGTTGGAAGTAACAGAGGAGGAGAAGGACCTCGGAGTATTGGTTGATCACAGGACAACTATGAGCCACCAATGTGATATGGCCGTTAAAAAAGCTAATGCGGTCTTGGGATGCATCAGGCGAGGTATTTCCAGTAGAGATAAGGAGGTGTTAGTACCGTTATACAAGGAACTGGTGAGACCTCATCTGGAATATTGTGTGCAGTTCTGGTCTCTCATGTTTAAGAAGGATGAATTCAAACTGGAACAGGTACAGAGAAGGGCTACTACGATGATCCGAGGAATGGAAAACCTGTCTTATGAAAGGAGACTCCAAGAGCTTGGCTTGTTTAGCCTAACCAAAAGAAGGCTGAGGGGAGATATGATTGCTCTCTACAAATATATCAGAGGGATAAATACCAGGGAGGGAGAGGAATTATTTAAGCTCAGTACCAATGTGGACACAGGAACAAATGGATATAAACTGGCCATCAGGAAGTTTAGACTTGAAATTAGATGAAGGTTTCTAACCATCAGAGGAGTGAAGTTCTGGAACAGCCTCCCAAGGGGAGCAGTGGGGGCAAAAGACATATCTGGCTTCAAGACTAAGCTTGATAAGTTTATGGAGGGGATGGTATGATGGGATAGCCTTATTTTGGCAATTAACTGGTCTTTGACTATTAGCCGTAAATATGCCCAATGGCTTGTGATGGGATGTTAGATGGGGTGGGATCTGAGTTACTACAGAGAATTCTTTCCTGGGTGTTGGCTGGTGAGTCTTGCCCACATGTTCAGGGTTTAACTGATTGCCATATTTGGGGTCGGGAAGGAATTTTCCTCCAGGGCAGATTGGCAGAGGCCCTGGAGGTTTTTTGCCTTCCTCTGCAGCGTGGGGCACGGGTCACTTGCTGGAGGATTCTCTGCACCTTGAGGTCTTTAAACCATGATTTGAGGACTTCAATAACTCAGATATAGGTGAGGGGTTTGTTACAGGAGTGGGTGGGTGAGATTCTGTGGCCTGCGTTGTGCAGGTCAGACTAGATGACCATAATGGTCCCTTCTGACCTTAAAGTCTATGAGTTCCATGACACTGAAGTAACACTGCATCACAGCCCCCAACACAGCTCTACAACAGTACTGCAGCACTGCATCCCAGCGGAACACAGCTCCATGACAGGCATGCGTCTGACGAAGTGAGCCTTCACCCACGAAAGCTCATGCTCCAATACATCTGTTAGTCTTAAAGGTGCCACAGGACTCTCTGTTGCTTTTTACAGATCCAGACTAACACGGCTACCCCTCTGATACTTAGCTCCATGACAGTGCTGTAACACTGCATCGCAACCCCCAACACAGCCCCTAACACAGTTCCATGACAGTGCTGTAACACTGCATCGCAACCCCCAACACAGCCCCTAACACAGCTCCATGACAGTGCTGTAACACTGCATCGCAACCCCCAACACAGCCCCATGACAGTGCTGTAACACTGCATCGCAACCCCCAACACAGCCCCTAACACAGTTCCATGACAGTGCTGGAACCCTGCATCGCAACCCCCAACACAGCCCCTAACACAGTTCCATGACAGTGCTGTAACCCTGCATCGCAACCCCCAACACAGCCCCATGACAGTGCTGTAACCCTGCATCGCAACCCCCAACACAGCCCCTAACACAGCTCCATGACAGTGCTGTAACCCTGCATCGCAACCCCCAACACAGCCCCTAACACAGTTCCATGACAGTGCTGGAACACTGCATCGCAACCCCCAACACAGCCCCTAACACAGTTCCATGACAGTGCTGGAACACTGCATCGCAACCCCCAACACAGCCCCTAACACAGTTCCATGACAGTGCTATAACACTGCATCGCAACCCCCAACACAGCCCCTAACACAGTTCCATGACAGTGCTGTAACACTGCATCGCAACCCCCAACACAGTCCCTAACACAGTTCCATGACAGTGCTGTAACACTGCATCGCAACCCCCAACACAGCCCCTAACACAGTTCCATGACAGTGCTGTAACACTGCATCGCAACCCCCAACACAGCCCCTAACACAGTTCCATGACAGTGCTGTAACACTGCATCACAACCCCCAACACAGCCCCTAACACAGCTCCATGACAGTGCTGTAACACTGCATCGCAACCCCCAACACAGCCCCTAACACAGCTCCATGACAGTGCTGTAACCCTGCATCGCAACCCCCAACACAGCCCCTAACACAGCTCCATGACAGTGCTGTAACACTGCATCGCAACCCCCAACACAGCCCCTAACACAGTTCCATGACAGTGCTGGAACACTGCATCGCAACCCCCAACACAGCCCCTAACACAGTTCCATGACAGTGCTGGAACATGCCTCTGCGCTGCACTGGAGGACCCTAACTATGCTTTACTGCAGTGGTGCAACAGCTCTGCCACACAGTTGTGCTGCAAGGACACAAACCGCTCTTTAAACATGCCAGGGTCTAAACCCTGCCTGTCTGAGGAGCAACTATCCCAAGAGAGCTTTGCTGGGAGGGGGAGCGTGTGCACCAGGAGCGCCCCGTTCTCAGGGCTGACAGCAGACAGGGATCAGGCAGGCGCTGGCTATGCCGTCAGACAGCAGCACTCCCAGAGGCAGGGCGAGCACGCCTCCATGGGCTCCAGACACTGTATTCGGTTCTGCGCACCACATTACCAGCCGCAACTGACCACCTGGAGAGAGCTCAGGGAACTGGGCCAAGGGCTGGCGCAGGGCTGAGCGTAAGGGCTAAACCTGTCCGCCTTGGCTCGGGGGCAGAAGGGACCTGCTGACTAAAGGCAGGGCAGGGCGTTAAGCCGAAGAGAAGGGTGGAACTGGGGTCATGGGACGAAACGGAGAAAGGAGCAAGCCTGCCTGAGTCTGTGTGTGTGTGTGGGGGGGGGGAAGCATCTCCCCCGAGCTCTGCCCGCAGCAGCTGGCTGGGAGCAGGGCGCTGGGACCCCAGTGCCCTCTGGTGGTTAGACCGGGTCCTTGCACACACTGTGCTCGGCAGCCCTGGAAGGCGGGCTGCTCTGGGACAGGGCAAGGAACTGGAGAGCGGGTCTGCACTGACTGCCCACGGCTGGGGCTCAGACGCCCCCATGCCCATCACCCCCAGCCCTCCGGTGCACGCAGTGCCAGGAACCCCAGCTCCACTGCTCGGGGTCAGCCCCCCAACGCTCGCAGCACGGGAAGCTGGTTCAGGTTCCCGTCCTGCAGCTGCCCCCGTCCCCTTCTCCTCTAAACCAAACCCCGGGGGAGAGCTGACCCAGCCAGTGCCAGAGACATGTGGGGGTGCTCTGCCAGCTGGCTCCATGTACCCACCCCCCGAGTCAGCCCAGACCAGGCCCCGCCAGTCCCTGCCCCGAAGGGCAGACAGAGCCCAGTGACGGTCTGGGGGTGCCGTGCAGGGGGGTTAGCTGGATGCGAAGGGAAGGGGACAGGTATGGATGGAGTGAAGCTGAGGCAAGGAGGCGGGTTGGAGGGCAGAGAAGCCCAGAAAGCTCTCCGAATGGCCAGAGGGCCGCAGGTCCCTGCTTTGGTGGCTTCTCTTCCCTCCGGCATCCTCTGGCTCCTAGAGTGGGAGGGGGGTGGCTCCCCTGCAGTTCTGGGGCCAGAGGTGGCCCTGACCGGGCCCCCTTTCTATCCAGCCAACCCCCACAAAGGGCACAGGTGGGGATCCTCTCCACCAGCAGCCCACGCAGGGTTGCCCCCTCCCTCCTTACCCCACCAGGGACTCCTGAAAGTTTTGACAACCACTACAAAGTGCAGGCAAGCCCAGGTGTTCACAGGTCCCCCGGCCAGACGGGACCATTGGGAGCAGCTCCTCTGGCACCGCGGTACAGCACTTCCCCAACACAATCACTTACGGAACTACAGCCGGTAGTTCAGAGAAACATCCCGATTGAGTGACAGTCGCCACTGCTGGAGAATCCCGCACGGAAATTGTTCCAGTGCTTAGTTATCCGCACTGGCAAAAACGTAACCGTACTGCCAGTCTGGATCTGTCTGGCTTCAGTTGCCAGCCCCTGGCTTGTGTTAGCCCTTCCCCTGCCAGCCTGACGGGCCCGTTCCCACGTAGGTCCTTACAGCCTGGGACCCAGGCACCCCTGAACCTGCTCTGGTGACCCAGACTCAAGGAGTCCAATGTCTCCAGGAGGCAGGTCTTCTAACCCGTTCATCAGTCTCGTGGCTCTTCTCGGACCCCTCGCCAATGTAGCCACAGCCTCCGGGATCTGTGGGCACCAGAACTGCACGTGGGATTCAAGCAGAGGTCGCACCAGAGCCAAACAGAGGTGACGTATTCTCCTGACTCCTCATCTACCCACCCCTGCCCATTGTGGCTCTTGCCACCCCTCTCGGTGACGGTGTCACGTCTCACGGGCCCCACCCAGCTAGCCACTCCAGGGCACACGTGCACATGGCTGGGGTTCAGTCACACACATGGG
This sequence comes from Malaclemys terrapin pileata, assembly GCF_027887155.1. NCBI lineage: Eukaryota > Metazoa > Chordata > Testudines > Emydidae > Malaclemys > Malaclemys terrapin. Next base: position 206,850,905 of record NC_071507.1, on the reverse strand, counting down.
CGCTGAGGACTCGTCGGACAGGTACCAGCCTATGGAAGCCCCCCCAGACCCAAAGCCAGACCCTGCCGGGAGCTCAGGACTCGCTGGCGACTAGGGGAGGGCCAGCAGGTATCCGCGGTAGTGCTCACCTCTAAGAAGCGTGAAATGTCCCGCTTGTCGCTCACCCCCATGGCCACCACGTTCTCGAAGAGCCAGAAGAAGGGCCGGTCGTCGCCCTCCTTGGGCCGGGCTTCGTGGAGAAGGCGGTAGAACTCGAAGAAGAGCCGTCCAGTGCCCTCTGGGCAGCAGGAAGAGAGAAGAGACACGGGTGAGCTGCTGACAGCCCGCCTCAGCCTAGACTGGACTGCAGGAGAGCAGGCGTGGCCGGCTCGGACACCTACCGTAAAGACCCTTCCTAGCAGGGTTGACAATGGAGAGGTCATTACACGGGCTGCCTCCAATCACCAGGTCAAAAGGGCCCCATTCCTGTATCTGCAACACAGAGACACGCCAGCGAGCGGTTATGGGGGGCAAAGGAGCCGAGTCTCCCCTGGTATGCAGCGGTGGGGAAACCGAGGCTGGAATATGCACTCCAGTTCTGGGGGCCACATTTTACACAGATGTTGAAAAACTGCAGAGGGGGCAGACAAGAGCCACAAAAATGATTCCAGGGCTGGAGGAGCGGCCCAGGGAGGTGGAGTGAGTGGTATCTCCCACCCGTGTAAGGTCAGAGTGTTGAGGCTGGATTTCCCGCTGACCCAGTGGCGGACCACTCCACCACTGTTAGGGCCCTGGACTGGGACCTGGTGGAGTTGGGTGGACCCGGGTCCCCCTACCCAAGCTGCCACCCCACTTTGGTGGCAGCCCCCAGATTTGGTGATAGGGCCGTGATGCCTGGAACCTGAGGGCCGCTCTAATGACTGGCCACTAGGCCACGCAGCCCTGCGCTCAAGGACAGACACTGACACTGGCCATTGAGCCGCACTGTCTTGAGTCCTAGGACAGTCTGACCGACTGTAACGGCGGTGTCACCACGACCACAATCCACCCCAAAGGGTGTGGGGTTTGCATACACCGCCACATGTCCCTTCTGACCTTAAACTCTGTGAATCTAGAAAGGGTTCAGCCCGCTGCCCCGCCATGAGACGCAGCCGCTGAGTCGGGACGCCTGCCGGGGTAGGGAGGTGAGCGGGGCAGGCGGATGGCAGCCTCACGTACATGTTTCTGGGTGACATTCCGGACGTCGCCGACGTACATGATCTTGCCCTGGTGTCTCACCATCCCCACAGTAATAGAGTCTTCGCAAACCTCAGAAGCGATGTAGCGGTCCACCTGAATGCCCAGGTCCTTCAGCACCAGCAGACCTGCCAGGATACAGAGCAGGGTCAGGTCCGCAACGCAGGACGGCCCTGGGGACAGCACCCCAGGGAGCACTCGCCATCGGGAACATCATCCCAAACCAGACACAGCAGGAGACCCCTCAGCGCTAAGCAGCGACTCAGGACCACTGGCCCCTCCGACACAAACCAGAGGAACGCAAGCAGCTGCTTACTGAAGCTACCTGGCGCAGTCAGGACACTCGTAGCATCCCTACGGGGAACTGCAGAGGCCACAGATTCAGGGGAACGCCCCCCCCTCCCCCTCCCCCGAGTTTGCTCCTTACTCCCAAGGGTGTGGAGAGTCCAAATCTAATTACACAGCCCCCTGCTGGTGACCTGGGCTCACCCCCTTTGAAATACGGCCGGCAGGACAATGGGCCACTTGGAGCTGATTTCAGAGGGCCTGGCCCAGTGGCCGTGGGTCCTCAGCCCCTCCAAATAACCAGGCCAAAAGTGTCTTGAGTTGGGAGCACCCAAAATCAGGGACTTAGTTTGAAACTGTTGGCCACAGTCGATGCAAGATGTTCTACGACAGGGGTCGGCAACCTCTGGCACGCGGCTCGCCAGGGTAAGCCCCCTGGAGGGCCAGGCCAGTTTGCTTACCTGCCGCGTCGGCAGGTTTGGCCGATCGTGGCTCCCACTGGCCGCGGCCAGCACATCCCTCGCCCGCGCGGATTCCCGCAGCCCCCATTGGCCTGGGATGGCGAACCGCAGCCAGTGGGAGCCGCAATTGGCTGAACCTGCTGATGTGGCAGGTAAACAAACTGGCCCGGCCTGCCAGCATGCTTACCCTGGCGAGCCACGTGCCAGAGGTTGCCGACCCCTGTTCTACGATCTCGGGGGCTGCGGGGCCCAGCAGAGCTGCGAGAGACAGGTGGAGCAATATCCCGCACTCAGCCAAACACCCGTCCTGCACACTAGGTTTAGAACCCAGGATTGCATTCTGCTACTGAGAACCTACCAGCTGGGTCATGCACTGCCCTGATGCTAAACCAGAGCGTATCTGCTCCCCCGTGCCCTCTGCATGCGGTGAAGTGAGCTGGGCCGTGCTGGTGGGTCACGGCCGCTGAGGGGCTGGAGTGGGGCGCTGTAAGCATGGAGACGGACAGCAGAGCCCTAATGCCGCTCAGCTACCTCTTGTTAGCCCACCTGTGGCAATTCCATCGAAGAGAGAGAGCACTCGGATGGGCTTCCTCTTCTCAGCTGGGACCGGTGGATAAACCTTTGGTGGGTCCTTAAAACACACACACACAGCGCAGCATGAGAGACGGGGGCACAAGAAATACTCCCCTAGACAGTCTCCTTGGACATGAACTGGGTTCCCAACTCCCGGATGGGTCCCATCCCAGCTCTTACGGGGGGAGCTAACCGCGGCTGGAGCTCCATGCGACGCGGGGACCTCCCCGATGCGCTCCCCTAGGAGTGGAGACGCCAGGGGCTGGGCTTGCTGAGTGGGGAACTGACCACTGTCTATACACACACATCAGGGGGAAGCCCAGGGAGGGGGCAGTGCTCGGTAGGCTAACGGACAATGCCAGCACAACTGGGGTCGCTCTGGCTGGAGAGGAGGTTTCTAACCAGGAGAGGAGGGAGGGCGAAGATGCTTGCTGAGGGACTCCGGAGAGCTCAGGAAGCGACCGACATGACGGTGCTGCCTGCGTTAGCAGGGCTGGACTCGAGGACCCAGGAGGTCCCCATCAGTCCTGCATTCCTGGGACGATCTGGGACCCAAGCATACAAATGCCGGCAGCCCAGCGACAGCACAGGCAGCCCTGCTGGACGTGTTCAGCCCCGGCCCCTCGGGTGCAGGGCTGGGGGGAGGCTCTGCTCTGCCGAGCCCCCGGGGGAACCGGGCAGCGCTGCCACATACTCACAAATTCTTGGTCATGGTTATTGGCGAAGAACATCTGGAGGCGGGAGGGCCAGTCATCTCTTCGCCTCAGCAGCCCGTAGATGCCCTTGTGGCCACACATGTAGCAGTTCCAGGGGTCCTCTTTGATAGCTGCCTGGGCTGCACCTGGTCCCACCAGTAGGTCCACGCACTCCACACAGAAGCACCTGAGACCCAGGGGGAAGGGGAGACACTTCAGCCCAAGTACTCCCTTGCCTCTATTCTAGGGAGGCTGGGGGCGGCGGGGGCCGAGTGCGACCCCTCCCTTGCGGTCCCCTAACTGCACGGGGCAGGACCATGCTGAGCTGGGAAGGCAACCCACAGGTCCCAGTCTGAGCCCACTGGGGCTCAGGGCCCAGGCCAGCTGGCACACAGCCGGAGGGCTGGGAGGGGGTCCGGCATCACCATCCCACGTGTCCCCAAGGCCTCTCCGGTCCCCTCATCACTGACTGGCCTGGCTGTGGAGAGGGAGGGAGAACCGGCTGCAGGGCAGTGGCTGGCTCATGTTCCTGCCCAAGCCCAGATGGAAGCGCAGAGCCGGTGCAGCTGGCCGAGCGCCCCGGGCTCCCAGCCCGGCTGAGTGTGCCACACCCACCTGCAGCAGTTGTTGTTTCCACACATGAGCACCTCGCGGCCGCCACAGCAGATCGTACAGTACGATTGGTAACCATCATCATCATACTGGTACGCGCACTCCAGGAAGCAGTTCTGGGGGGCAGTGAGAAGGGTGTGAACGCTGCATCCCCTCCGCACCCCTCCACCCATGGGGACGGCCCACAGCCCAGGCGCAGTGCACGGCACCTGGCCTCAGGGACGCTGCCGCAGAGTACTCCACCCTCGGGCTGTCCTGCCCAGCTAGGGAGCAGAACCCCGGCAGCTGCCCGGGCTGGCCTGCTGCAGGGAGCCTGCCTCGAGGGGAAATGCTTCGAGCAGAGGGATACAAGGACCAGGAAATGCTTCAAGGCAGCAAAGGGATGGAAGCCCAGGAGAAGAGGAGGCTACTCACCTGTAACTGGAGGTTCTTCGAGATGAGTGGTCCCTACCTGCATTTCACTGAGGGGTTACGCGTGCGTCATGCGCCCAGAGCCGGAGCATTTGAAAGCAGGAGTGTCTGTTGGGCTGCGCACACGCCCTTGCGTCACCTCATGGTGATAACGGGCGGGGCAGAGCGACCACGCCCTCAGTTCCTCCAACAGGTGCGCAGCAGAGGGGCTGGAGGGCGGGAGGTGGACTCCCGAGGGGAGGGAGGAGCGGAGGACATCCGTGCAGAGTCCCGCACCAAGGTGCAGCAAACTCCGCGCATGTCTGGAAGCGACACGTCGGGGAGGTGTTGCAGCCTACGTGTGGGCTCACAACAAGTCCCGTCAATGGACAGCAGAGTGAAATACACTCCTTGGAAATCCTCTGCGTGGAGATCGCCTGCCCCTTAAGCCTCTCAGCTACTGCAATAAACAGTCTAGGGCAGCGGTTCTCAAAGACTAGCAACCCCAGGACTCCCATTTTGATTTCAAATTTTTTGGGGACCCTCTGCCCTGCCCCTTCACTGAGGCCCCGCCCCCACTCGCTCCATCCCCCACCCTCACTCACTTTCACCAGGCTGGGGCAGGGGTTTGGAGTTCAGGTGGGGTCTCAGGGCTGGGGCAGGGTGTGGGGTGTGGAGTGCGGGCTCTGGGAAGGAGTTTGGGTGCAGGAGGGGACTCCGGGTTGGGGACGGGGGTTGGGGTATGTGTGTGGGGGCTCAGGGCTGGGTGTGCGGGATGCGGGCTCTGGAAATGAGTTTGGGTGCGGGAGGGGACTCCAGGATGGGGAAGGGGGTTGGGGTGCAGGAGGGGGCTCAGGGCTGGGGTTAGGATGTGTGGGGGGCTTCAGGGCTGGGGCAGGGGTTGGGGTGTGGGGGAGTGTGGAGTGTGGGTTCTGGGAAGGATCTTGGGTGTGGGAGGGGACTCTGGGCTGGGGAAGGGGGTTGGGGGGTGGGAGAGGGTTTGGGGTGCGGGACTTACCACAGGTCCCAGGAAGCAGACGCCAGGTCCCCGCAACCCCTAGATGCATGGGAAGCCAGGGAGGCTCTGCGCGCTGCCCTCGTGCCCGCACCTGCCGCCCCCACAGCTCCCATTGGTCATGGTTCCTGGCTTATGGGAGCTGCATAGCCGGCACTCGGGCGGGGGCAGCGCGCGGAGCCTCCCTGGCCGCCCACGAGCCTAGGGACCGCAAGGAGCTGGCGGCCGCTTCCGGGCAGGTAGGGAGCCTGCCTTAGCCCCAGGCCCCCGATGAGCTGGGAGGGAGGTTGAGGAGTTGATCAACGGGGCCTGCGGACTCCCTGGATCCCAGTTTGAGAAACGCTGTTCTAGGGGACCTCCCGATAGGTCTCGTCCTCGGCAGGTAGAAGGTCAGAGCCCTGTGGACGTCGAGGGAGTGAAGGTGCTGCTTCTCTGCCAAGGCGTGAGGCTTTGGGAGGAAAGCAGGTGAGTGTTCGGGGTGGTTGAGATGAAACTGAGCTGTGACCTTGGGTAGAAACTTGGGGTGCAGGCGTAGGAAGACTTTGTCCTTATGGAACGTGGTGAAAGAGGGGGTCCCCCATCATGGCCCCCAGTTCGCCTACCCTTCTCGCCGAAGTGACAGCCACTAGGAAGGCGACTTTCATGGAAAGGAGGGACATAGAGCATGAAGCCAGAGGCTTGAAGGGCGGTTTCATTAATGCCGCTAGAACGAGGTTGAGGTCCCACTGGGGGGTGATCGGCTGTATGGGTGGGAAAGTCCTGAAGAGACCTTTCCAAAACTTGGTAGTCAACGGATGTGTAAATACGGAGTGTGCTTCCATGGGGCGGTGGAAGGCGCTGATCATCATTACATGAACCTCGAGAGAACTGAGGGTGAGCCCTGACGTCTTCAAGGACAGGAGGTTGTCCAAAAGAAGAGAAATGCCCACTTTCTCAGGGGAAAGCCCTTTTGCTAGGACCAAAAGGCCCAACTCCCGATTCCCCTTGGCCGAACAGGAACACCTGGTGGACTCCTTCCTGCTGCTCGAAAGGCTATCATGCCCCACCGACGAACACTCCCATTCTAGAGAAGATGCCCATCCAAATACCAGCTCTGAGGTGAAGTGTCTGTGGACCAGGATGTCTGATCCTGCTGTTGTGTTGTGGGTAGGGGAAGTGAGGGACGGGCCGACAGAAGGAGAAGGTTGGGAAACCAAAACTGGGGTGGCCAGAACGGGCCTCTCCCGCCTGATCTTGTGGAGGTGGAGGACTGGTGGGAGAAGTGGAAGAGGGGGAGGAGTAGTTGATCTGGTCTGACCAGTGGAGGATGAGGCATCGCCTTGAGCAGTACGTGCTGCATGTTGTTGTTGCTGTGGAAGGCAAAGAGGTCTCTGGTGGGAGTCCCCCACTGGCTGAAGATGTTGTTTACTACAGAGTTGTGCAGCTCCCACTCATGATCGGAGATGAATCTTCGGCTGAGAGTCTGCAATCACGTTCTGAATCCCCAGAAGATAGGCTGCCAACAACAGGTTCTTGTGGGCAATGCACCAATCTCACAGTCTGACCGCTTCTGCACACAGACCTCCTGCCCCCTGGTCTGTGATGTAAAAGATGGTGGTGGTGGTGTCTGACACGATGAGAACATGATGCGAGCGAATGGATGGGAGAAATGCTTGACATGCTCGCCATACCGCCCGGAGTTCCAGAAGGTTGAGGTGCATCCTGAATTCCTGAGGGGTCCATGTCCCTTGCGTCGTGTGATGGGCCATGTGCGCTCCCCACCCTGTGAGGGATGTGTCCTGTCCAGGGAGGATGGGGATCCCTGTACAGACCTGCCGCGGGTCCATTCACCACTGGAGGGAAGAGAACACCTCGCGGAGGACTGACAGCATAAAGCCTGTGGCACATAGTGTGTGAGAGTGTTGTGGGGTAGGTACAACCCGTCACGGGGTGTCAGGTCACATATAGTCAGAAGAAAGGGAAAGGCAGTGCCACAGCCAGATAGGTCCTATGCTGGTGACCCTGACCATAAAATGTTGTGGTACGGCCTAGTGGCTGGAGTCACCCCTCCCCATGGGGCTGCATGGCTCAGTGGCCAGCGTCAATAGAGCGACCCTTCCTTACAGGGCTGTGTGGCCTACTGGCTGGAGTCAATAAAGCTGCCCACCTCTGAGGAGCTGTGTGGCCTTTTGGCCCATTGGGGAAGTGGAGTGCCACCTAGGGGTGTGCAGCGCCTGGGGAAGGGCGACCTGGGCCCTCCCTGCTCCTCTGAGTCCCAGCCCAGCAGGGGTGGCTCTATGTTTTTTGCCGCCCCAATCACGGCAGGCAGGCGGCTTTCAGCGGCACGCCTGCGGGTCACATGGATTCGGCGGCATGCCTGCGGGAGGTCCGCCAGTGCTGCGCCTTCGGCGTCCCCGCCGCCTAATTGCCCCCGGACCGGCGGACCTCCTGCAGCCATGCCGCCGAAGGCAGCCTGACCACCGCCCTCACAGCGACCGGCAGGCTGCCCCCCGCGGCTTGCTGCCCCAGGCATGCGCTTGATGCGCTGGTGTCTGGAGCCGCCCCTGCAGCCCAGGGTCCTGGCAGTGGTGAAGATGCTCACCACTGAGTCAGCGGGGATCCACCCGAAACACACTGACCTGTTGTCCGGTTCTCCAAACGGAGCAATGACTAAATCCCCTGGGCTGCTTCACACCCTGTCTTCTTTAGCAGTGGTCCATGGGGTCCTCGGCCGGTGAAGCTCCTGATGGCTCCCTTCTCTGGAATCCGTCTGGGGCTCGGCGCACCTTGGCTCTGTGGTTTGGGCCGGCAGCAGCTCCCAGGAGAGAGCCTGCAATCTGCACCCTTCCCGTTCAGCAGTCTGCCTCGACTGAGCAGAACTGCGTCTTTTATATCTTGCCGACAGGCTGAACATGCCCAGCAGGGGCGAAGGGGCAGTGCGCAGTTAACCCTTTCTGGGCCAGGGTGCGGTAGGTACACCCCATCACAGTGAGTAAACCCTCTGGAGCGACATCTGCAGACAGTGAAGGTGGAGGTGAGCGAAGGCAGTGATATAGGTACAGGATGCCATGTGGCCAAGGAGGGATAAGCAAGTCCTGACCGGGACAGAGGGACTGTTGACTATCCTGTCAATGAGTCCCTGCAGAGGCTGGAACCTGTCCCTTGCTAGGTAAGCTCTGGCTGTGACCGAGTTGATGGAGGCCCCTATGAAGTCTTGGGGCTGTGTGGGAATCAAAATTGATTTTTCGACGTTGACATTGACTCCCAGGGAGGAAAGGAGTCTGAGCAACATGGAGGTCGAGATTCGAGCCTCGTCTCCGGATCGCGCTGCTAGTCGAGATGGGGAATATCAGGACCCCAGAGGTGGGCTGCTACGATAGAGAAAATTTTGGTGAAGACTTGGGGAGCAGTGGTGAGTCCAAATGGCAGAACCCTGTACTGAAAATGCTGAGGGCCTACCATGAACCTCAGGAATTTTCTGTGGGTTGGATGAATGTCTACGAGACAATAGGTGTCCTGCATATCGAGAGCCATAAAGCACATGCCTTTTTCTAGCGACAGCATGATGGCCGCTAAAGCGACCATACGAAACGGGCTAGCGGGTGATGCGGTTGAGGCAACGGAGATCCAGGATTGGTCTCCAGCTGCCACTCTTCTTGGGTACCAGGAAGTAAGTGCAATAGAATCCCATGCCTCGATAGCTTGGGGGAACGTGCTCTCTCACTCCCCTTTGCCATAAGGGGTCACATCTAAGGCAAGGATGCTGTCGTGAGAGTGGTCCCTGAGGAGGGATTGGGGTGGGGGATGTGGATGAGGTAGCGTGCTGAATTCGATTGTATAGCCATGGCCCTTGGCATCCAGGACCCACTTGTCTGTTGTTATTGCGCTCCAAGCTGGTAAGAAGAGTGCTAGATTCACCCAAAGGGGAGGGGTTGGTTGCACGGTGGTTGACACTCAGAAATATTGTTTCTGAGAGGTTTGAATGTGAGATGCTGAAGTCTGGGAAGGGGGCCTGGAGGTGGGGATCACTGGGTTTTCTGGCACTTCCGAGGAGGTTTGTATGGTCTCTGGTGGAAGAACTGAGGAGTTCTGAGTAGGTGGTGGGTGGTAGAAGTTACCAGATACCCAGCGATCGAAGTGTGACTCTGGAATCCTCGAGGGAGGGGAGGGAATTTTCAGTCTTCAGATTCAACCAGTGCGACTCATCGAACGGGAGCTCCTCGACGGTAGTTTGCACCTCCCTGGGGAAACCGGATGTGCGGAGCCATGATTCCCTCCGCATGACAATGCCCGTGGCCATGGAGTGTGAAGAGGATCCACACGGTCTTGAGCTGACTGTAGGGCCGTTTGTCCTCCTACGGGATAGACTGGAATCATACTTGACCTTGCTGAGGCGCTTTTCAGTAAAGTCCTCCAACTTTCCGTAGTTGAGGAAGTCAGATTTGGCCAGCAAGGCCTGGGTAGTTTGAAATTAGAGGCTAGCTCAAGAGAAGACCTGGAGCCCCAGAAGGTCTAAGCATTTGCCCTCCTTATCTGACGGGGTGGAGCGTGGGTGTTGCTGTCTGGACTGTTCCGTTGCTGCTTGCACCATGAGGGAACTGGGTGGGGGTGTGAGAAAAGGAATTCCGACCCCTTGGCCGGTATGTAGCATCTCTTCCCTGCCCTCTGTGAGGTAGGTGTGCAAGTGGTCAGGGTAGGCTGGTTGGAGAATGGCACCATTGATCGGCAGAGCAACACTGCTCGGCACCGAGGAATGAAGGGTGTCCAGGACCTGGTGCTGCTTGTCTCGTACTCCCGCCAGTGGAATATGAAGGCTGTCTGCCACTCTTCATGGGAGTTCTGGGAACTGCCAAAAGTCATCTGGAGGGGAGGTGGAGTGAGGTTACTGCAGCGGCTGGAGAGGACGATGGGAAATGTTCTTGCTCTGGCAGTACTGGTGGAACCGGACTGAGCAGTTCGTCCCCCACAACCGCTTCAGAGTACCTGCCCAAGGGCTCCCTGAGCAGGGATAGGGGTGAAGACCTTGTGCTCTGTCGGAATCCTCCCATGATGAGAACTCAGATCTTGGTTCCAATGGTGGTACCGTTGGAGCCGATGGAAGTGTGAAAACCGTAGAGTCGCAGCATGACTTGACAGCAGTAAGTCCTGGATAGGAGATCGGACCTCCCTAGGTGCGGAGGGTAGAGGAAGGCATGGAGATCTCAGTTCTCCTAAGGCAAAACAGTTCATGTGGTTCTGGTGCTTCCTCCAATCCCCCCGGTGTTAACGGTACTTGTTCCGCAGCCAGAACTGGCACTGCAGTGGAGAACTGTCCCGGAGTCGATGGAGCCCTTGTCTTAAGGGAGGCCGACATTGAGCGTGTACATGACTGGGTGCTCAGTGCCAGCAGATCTGCTGGTCTGCATGATTTTTTGGCAGGCTTGTGCACCTTGGAACGCCCCGCTTCTCCGTGGCTGGTACTTGTGGAAGGCGCATCGTCCTTCTTAGGCTTGGAGGAAGAATTACTGTCATGCTTATCATAGCAGATTAGGGTTGGAAGAGACCTCCAGAGGCCATTTAGGGCAACCCCATGCTCAAAGCAGGACCAGGTTCCCTGTCTCCCAGCTAGGCCCTGGCACATGGTCCGTAGCAGTGGTGCTGGTGGAGCAGGACTCTGTCTCCATAGCTGGCGGCGCACTCCTGGGTTTCTCAGGCCAATGTACGGGGCAGTTCCCCGGCCTGGTTCCAATTAAGGACTCATGGCGACCTTCTTGAGGCGGAGAGCCTGGCCTTCTCAGGTACGGCGTGGGAAGGACTGGCAGATACGGCACCTGGATGCAAGGTGGGCCTCTCCCAAGCAGCAGCGGCACCACGGCTGCTTGTCGCTGACCGAGAAGGAACACAGGCAGGAGGTGCAGATCTTGAATCCTGGCATCTTTGTTACAATCCACTTTCTGCCTGTGGGTGCTGGGGAGCGGGAACCGTTAAACAGATTCCACAAAGGCCTCAGTCCTACTAAAATTATTCGTAAAAATGACACTATGTTAAAAACAGCAAAAACTGGAAGCAAACGCTCTACAATTCTCAACTGTTATTTTCCAGTAGGTCAGAGACGAGAGGACACTAGCAGCTCTGGTCCGGACCATGCAGCGGTGAGAAGGAACTGGAGACGCGGTTGGTCCGCCCCACCCTTTATCACCTCGGATGAACCATGAGGTGAAGCCAGGGCGCATGCGCTGACCCACGGACACTTCTACTTGCACACGCGCGACCCCTCAGCAGAATGCAGTAGGGACCATCACTCGAAGAAGAAGGTGCCCACACGGGGGGAGAGAGGCCTCATGTTAGCTTGGGAGGCCCAGGTGGCACTGGCCTCGTTGCAGCTGAGGCCTGAAGCTCGGGTCTCGCCCCTCTGCAGTGCAGAACTGGACGATCAAAGTACCCATGCGGCTTTGCTCGTGTCTGGCCTGGAACGTCCAGGGAGGCTGGGGGCCAGGCCAGCCTAGAGACAAGAAGGCTCCCCCCACTCCATACCTTGCAGTTTTGGCACATTCCTCCGATAAATAGAGGGTGTTCCAGGGTAACGTTGAGGCTTCCACAAGAAATGCAGATATCTGGGGATGGGGAGAGTAGAAAAGGCAAGTGTGTTATATACAATGGGGGCTTCTCAGCCTCACCTCCACCCCCTCTCCCTCACTCTGTGCCCCAACTACCTGGTCCCGAGCACCCCAAGCTCCCAGGAACCATCCCCATGCTGCACTGCCAGCATAGCTTCCCAGCTGAGTCAGTGGGAGCCCCGGCAGACTCCACACCCACTAGCCACAAGGGGAGTCCGGAAGGCCACACACGTTAAGGCTAGGAAGGGTCATTCGATGTCCTGCATCATACCGGGCAGAGACTCCAGCTGGCGATTCCTGCCTCCAGCCCACAAGCTCCGGCAGAGTTAGAGCGCATCCGTTCCACAGACCCCCAGGCCGAAGCTAAAGCATTCAAGTGACGGCGAATTCCCCACAGCCGCTGGCGGCTTGCTCCAGTGGTTCATTACCCTCCTCTCCCTGTTAAAACTCTGCTCCATATTCCTAGCCTGGATTCAGTTTCCAGCCACTGGGTCTTGTTCTGCCTTTGCGAGATGAACGAGCCGTCGGCCCCATGCAGAGGCAGAAGCAAGTCTCATACCCTTCTTTCGGGTCAACTAAACAAGCGTCGCAGTGTGCAAGGCCAGAAAGGCCCGTTCGATCACCCCGCCCAACGTTGGCGTACCCAAGACCACTGTACGCCAGCCAGTTACCCCTGTAATGTGTGTTTGGCTAATGCATCGGCCAGCAAGGCAGCCAGTCTGCACTTAGAGATGCCAAGTGGTGGAGAATCCGCCACTGCCCTTGGGAGTGTCGTGTCCGCCCCGGGTTAATCCCACACATTGTTACAGATTTCACGTTTGCATGGTCTGGCTCCAGCTCTCAGCCTCTGGCTCTGAGCTGCCTGTCTCCGCTAGAGGAAAGCCCTCTAGGACATGGGGAGTTCTCCCTGGGACAGCACTTACACACTGTCCCCAAGTCACCTCTCCATCTTCTCCCTGGTCAGCTAAACAGACAGCGCTCCGAGTCTCTGGCTGGAGGGCGTTTACTCCAGCCCTGGCCGCCTGCTTTGGGCGGCTCCTTTCTGCACCCTTTTAAAAATGTGACCCCCAGAACGGGACACTGAATTCCAGCAGCGTCTCCCCAACGTCGTGTAGAGAGGGAAGATCTCTGGGCTCCTTCTCACTTCTCCCCTGGTTACACAGCCAAGGCTTGCTAACGCATCACACCGGGAGCTCATATTCAGTTGCTTGTGCACTGAGACTCCATATCATTTCCAGGCACTGACGGCCCCCACTCTGTGCACATGGCCTGCGCCCCTGGCTCCTACCCGGAGAACCTGGCATTGCCTGTATTGCACACGCTGTGTTACCCAGCAATCCCGCTTGCTAGTTACCCCCTGCCAATGGCTGCGTCATCCCCTAACTTCACCAGCAAGGACCTGAGACTTTCGTTCAGACCAGTGCTGACGACACTGAGTAGCATGGAGCCAACCGCCTTCTAGTCCAGTCTCCCGTCTCTAACCACATCTCTGTGCCGCCTGCCTCAGCATTGCTCCCCTGATGATCCCAGCGGGGTGGGAATGCAACACACGCGACCACTCCTGGTAGTGCCCCATGCTGTGTCCCCAGAACAGCCCTTCAGTCCGCCAGGATGGCCACAGCCTGCACCGTTGCATGCCAGTCAGGTGCAAAGCAGGAGGTGTCTCTGCCAACTGGCTCCCTTCCTGCCTCTCCGCCCCCACAGTCCCTCTCTACGGGCAGGACAGCGCGTGGGCAAGGTGGGGCTGAGGCTGACCGACGTCCCCGCTCTAGGGATGTCACACACTCACCTTCGATGTTCCTGCATTTCTGGCGAACCTCATAAACAAGCCGCTCTGGGGAAGCGAAAGAAGAAGTCAGGCAGGTCACAGGGGGGCCTGGAGGGCGGCTGGGTTACACACAACGGCCCAGGATGCTCTGCGCCGGCCCGGGGGCAGCTCGTAAGGAAAGAGCGGGAGTTTCTACAGGGCCCGAGAGAAGGGTCGTTCCCTAGCCAGGACTCGGCCACTCAACCCTGCCATGGGGCAGGGGGGGAATTCCAGCCCCTTCTCGTCCTGCTCCTGGGGGCGCGGGGTCCTGGCTGCAGAGAAAATGACAGTTTCCCCAGGGATGGGGCAGTGCGAGGGGGGCAGGGACCCTGCTGCCCAGGGAGGAGCAGAAGTGGGATCCGGGCCCTCGTAGGGGTCTGCTCCGGGGCCCGTGGGAGATGGGGGGTCTCGGAGCAGTTCCCAGCGGTAGAGGAGCCAGGCCCCTTGCTGGCAGTCTCCGCGGAGACACGAGGGGCGGAATGGGTGTGAAGATGGCACCCGGCCAACGATCAGGGCCGAGACGCTGGCCAGGCCCAGGCTGCACCTGCTCTCTGGGTAGGAGGTTTAGTGCCCAGGGCCGTGGGATGCCAGTCGCCAGCGCTACACACAGAGCCAGTGCTGCCCTCCAGCGGCAGGGCAGGGTGTGAGCACGGAGACACAGTGGCTGGCTCTCTCTGTCTCCTCTCCCCTGGGTGGTTGAGCGGAGAGTGGAGCTACTTTGGGGGTCCATTACTCTGCAGCGGGGTGGGAACCCCCACTTCTCTCCCTTGCCCGGCCAGTGAGAATGAACAAAGATGGCAAAGGAGTTCCCAGCCCTGGGAAGGTCTCGGGTGGGGTGTAACCCAAGTCCAGAGGCAGCCCCTGTCCAGGAAAAGCTGGAGCTGCCCTGGGCTCGGGGTTCAAGACCAGATTCCAACTCCCCGAAGGGGCAGGGGTGGGGCCCACAGCGGCCTGGCTCGGGGGCTCTCCGCAGAGCAAGAGGGGAATTTGGGAGGTAGGCTTGGGCAGCTCTAGTTCTCAGCCTGGCCTGGGGGGATACTAGTGCTCCCCAAGGCCAGCAGACAGAGCCCTGCAGCCTCCCTGGGCCAGTGGGGTGTCTCCGCAAAGGGGCGGGCTCTACTCTCACGATGCCAGCGGCACCATGGGAAATGCTGTTCCGTAGCTGCAGTGGCGGCTAGCGGGAAGTTGGGCCCTCGGCTGGCCAGCGGAGCTCGGTGCCAGTGGGGGTGAGTGGCCCTGTCTGGGGCCAGCCAGCCACCCCTCCCCAGAGGCCCTCCCTCAGCGGGCGGGCGGCTACCTCGGGTGCGCTCATCTATGATCTCCTTGACCTTGGGCTTCTCCGTTGTGCTTTTCCTTGGTTTTTTGGCTGGCGGAGGCGGGGGGTAAGCGGCTGCTTCTGGCTCCACCCACATCTCCGTGTAAACTTCTTTGTAGGGATTCCGCTCCTCTGCGCCAAGGGAGAGGGATGTGGTTAGAGCGGGCGCAGGAGAACGGCCCGGACCAGCTCCTCACAGCGGGCACAGGGAAGCTGGGCAAGGCAGTCGGCTGCCAGGCATTTCCCAGCGACACCCGTGGCAGCGTATGCAGCTGGCCCTGAGCCTTTCACCGCTCCCTGACCCCTCCTCCCCGCCACCTGCCTCTCTCTGCCGTCACCTGCCAAGGCCGGGCGCTCCTTGGGGCAGGAGCCGGCTGAGTCCACTGCAGAGCGGGGCCTTAATCCCCACCTGGGGCTTCTCGGCTACCACGCCAGCAGCCACCCCACGAGCTGTGGGTGGGAGGGGAGGCTGGCAGATCACAGGTAGGTGCCGACAGCGGGGAGCTGGGACTGGAAAATGGCTCCCAGCGGCCAGGACCGCTCCTGGCGGGGCAGGGCAGGGCAGGGCTGACGAGTCGAGCTCAAGGAGACGGGCAGGCTGGCAGGGCCGGCCAGCCCCTCTGTGCTGCCCTGAACCTGGCCTTTGAGGCTGCAGAGAGGGACCGCAGTGGCCAGACCCGGTGAGGACAGAGCTTTGGCGATAACTGAGCCGGGGACAGGGCACTGCGCCCCTGGTGCTGGGAAATACAGCGTCTCGTTGGCATGCTCGGGAGCTGATGTGCCCGGTGCCACGGATACGCAGGCGAGTCCCACTGCCCCTCCCCGTAGCCCAGTGCCTATTCCGCAGCCTGGCTCCCCCTGCCTGGAGCTGCGCCTGCCCCATCCCACAAGCCCGTTACCTTCTGGTGGCTCCAGGCCTTTGGGACCAGACGGCTGGAAGCCCCCCAGGGCCCACTCGATCATTTGCTTGTTCTGGATCTCCACCGCTTTGGAAGTGTCTGTCTCGTCGTTCTCGGGGCATGCTGGGAAGATCTTCCCCGCTCTGCTGCTGGCCACCTGCACAGCGAGCCCCAGGGTCAGGCCAGTCGCCCACAGCCCAAGAGGGGCCTCCCCTGCCCCTTAGCAAGCCACCGCCACTGCCCTGAGCGGGTGGCAGGCGCCCCGATGAGCAGCGCAGGAGGTGGCGGGGGGCAGAGGAAGCAGCTGCCCACGCAGATAACTGCAGGTCTAACTCCAGGACCCATAGCGCTGCCTAGCTGAATGGATGGGACCGAGGCCAGGGAGCCCTTCCCTGCCTGGGAGTCTCTTTCCGGCCCCCATCGCCGAGCGTCTGAGCGCCTCGCCCTCCGTAATGCGTTCACCCCCCTCGGGCGCCCAGAGACCCTGCGGGACCGGCCCGCGGTCACACTCCTGCAGTCTGGGCCAAGCCAAGGCTGATGGGAGGATGGGCACAGGGACTGCAAGGGGCCCCCTCTCCGGCTGCTCTGACCTGCAGGACCTCATAGATGGCTTTGCGGTACATCGGCTGCTTGTTGTACGTGGCCTGGTGGAAGGCGTTGGAGAAGGAGCTGAGCGGCAGGAGTTTCTCCACGCAGACCTGTGGGGGGCAGAGATGGGGGCTGTGAGAGGAGGGCACCCCTCCGCCAGGGCAGGCCCGAGAACTGCCAGCCCGCAGCCCGGACGGCGCCTGGCGCTGCCACTTACCACGGAAAACTTGCCATCTCCGAACCACATGACCCAGCGAGTGCCCTCGGCTGCTCGGCTCCGCCCAGTCATCCACCAGGACACAATCCGGCCAGGCCACCAGGAGAATCCACGCAGCTTCCCCCACACCAGCTCGCCGATCCCGAAGCCTCGGCCATCCTGCCAGCCCGGGGAGCAGACGGAGCGTCAGAGAGTGGGCCCCCCCCAGTCAGAAACAGAGCTGGGCCTGCCCGGGGAGGGGCAAAGCAGGGGGCTGGACATGGGGAAAGAGGAACAGTGGGGATGTGGGGGTCAGGCAGGTGGGGGGAACAGGAATGGGCAGGGATGAGATACACACGTGTAGGGCAGTAGAGGGAGCTGTGGACGGGCGAGGTCAGGGGAGGAGTGCGGGGATGCAGAGCGGCCAGAAGGAAGGTGTATAAGGGAGGACGGGGGAGAGGCAGAGGTGGGGAAAGAGAGGATGGGGGAGGGGAGATGTGCAGGGGAGGACGGGGGGAGGCAGAGGCTAAGGGAGGGGAGGTGTGCAGGGGAGGACGGGGGGGGAGGCAGAGGCTGGGGGAGGGGAGTTGTGTAGGAGAGGATGGGGAAGGGGAGGCACAAGATAGTGGAAGGGGAGAGGTGTCAGGGGAGGACGGGGGGGAGGCGGGAGGGGAGGTGTGCAGGGGACGACGGGGGGAGGCGGGAGGGGAGGTGTGCAGGGGAAGACGGGGGGGGGAGGCAGAGGCTGGGGGAGGGGAGTTGTGCAGGAGAGGATGGGGGAGAGGAGGCACAAGATAGTGGAGGGGAAGAGGTATGGAGGGAAGGATAGAGAAGAGGCACAGGGTGGAGGAGGGGAGGTGTGCAGAGAAGGCTGGGGGCGCGGAGGCGTGCAGGGAGAGGCACAGTGTGGTGGAGAGGTGATGTGCAGGGAAGGATGGGGGAGAGAAGGATGGGCAGGGGAGGTGTGCAGAGAAGAATGGGGGATGGGAGGGGGAGGTGTGCAGGGGAGGGCGGGGAAGAGGCACAGGGTGGAGGTGGGGAGGTGTGTAGGGTGGGGGAATGGTGGTGTGCAGAGAAGGATGGGGAAGGGGAAATGTGCAGGGTGGGGGAGAGGAGGTATGCAGAGAAGGGTGGGGGAGGTGTGCAGGGAAGGAGGGGGAGGGGAGGTGCAGGGTGGGGGAGGGGAGGAGCAGGGGGAGGGAGGGGTGCAGTGAAGGACGGGGGCAGGGAAGTGCAGGGGAGAAGCCTGGGTGGCAGCAGGGATCTGGGGTGGCTAAGGTCCCAGAGCGTGGCATGGGTGCTCTGGTGTGGCTGGGTTCCCAACGGTGCACCCCACATCTGCCCCCAGCAACACTGCATGCGGCGGAGCTCACCTCGTACTCCGGCTCGTCATCAGCTGACTTGGACGTGCTCTTGTCCACAGCGTCGGCCACCACTGGCTCAGGCGTGGTGGCCACGTTGGGCGAGGCAGGGTCTGTGGGCTGCTGCGAGGCGGGCGGGCTGGCCTCCTCCTCCTTCTGAGGCTCTGCCCGTGGGCTCTCCTCCACCACGTTCATGACGGCAATGACTTTGGCCTTCTTCTCAGCCTGCAGAGAGAGCAGACAGGGAGTCAGGGCTGCCTGCTGCATCCCGGGGAGGAGGGACCCCCCAAAAGCCGGCAGTGGGCAGGGAAGGGGCCACCAAGTGCCAGATCCCCCTCAGGGACTGCTTGGGCTCAGCCAGCAATCAGGTGGGCCCTGTTGGGGCTGGCAGGGCTCGGGACCCCCAGTGCCCAGCAGCAATGAAGCTCCGTCCTGGACTCTCCCGCTGTGGGGCTCAGTTCGGCAAAGGCCCCTCGGGGACCCAGCAGCTGCGCACCCGTGGGAGCATGGCATGGCAGGCTGCAACACTTGGCCTGGGGGGTGCCCATGGTGGGGCACTCTGTGTGGAGCCCTCTAGGGAATGGGGGGCTCCCCTCTCGGAGGAGACAGCCAGGTCAGTCAGGCAGCTTGTGGTGGCCCCAGGAGGGGAATGTATGACTGGACGTGCCCCTTTCTGCCGTCAGAGGGGCTGGGCCCCTCTCCAGGGGATGCAGGGTCTAGTCCAGGGCCGCAGTGCTGCCCAGGCAGGTGGGGGAGAGCACCATGGCCCGTGCTGCCCGGTGTCCTGTGCTGCCCGGTGTCCCATGCTGCCCGGCAGGGAATCTCCCCAGCCTGCTACGGCTGGAGTGGAGGGGGACAGAGGGCTCAGGTGTGAGAGAGAGGGCAGGGCCCCGAAAGTCCTTCTCCTGGGAGGAGAGCCAGTCCCCAGGGTAGCGGGGAATGAGGGATGCCAGCGCTCCTCGGGTGATGCCCAGCCAAAGGGCCAGGGCCCCCCTCAGAGCAGCACTGCGTGAGCACAGCCACCGTCGCCTGTCGGGGTCAGGAACCCCCTGCCCCAGACTGCTCCATGCTGGTCTCCGGAGCGGGTGGCGCAGTGCCAGGCCGAGGAGCCCGGGGACGGCTTTCCCCACCCCAAAAGGAAGTGCCAGGCCCCTGGAGACACAGAATCACCAGCCTCCTTCCCCAAACACCATGCAAAGGGTGGCGCTGCACTGGCGGTGCTGACAGGGACCAGGAATGCTGTGCCAATGGTACTGAGGGGCACCCCGGGCCTGCCAGGACCTAGGTCTGCTCTCATCAGCCACTATGCAAAACAACTAGGGCACAAGCCTGTACCCAGCACCCCCCCCTCCGCCCCCTCCCATGTGGTGTGGGGTGCAGCCTGGGAGAGGGCAGCACTGGGACCCCTCAGAGCCGCACTGGGAGGATGGAGAGGAGCTCTGGGGGCTGCACTCCCCCCACAAACCAACCCTGCAATCAGGTGTGCAGGGAATAGCCGGGAGAGCTCTCAGCCCTGGGATCAGGGATTGGCGAGGGAGAGACCCCTGTCATCCGGAGCAGTAACAGTATCAGCATTTACCAAGGGCCTACCCCCCACACTAGGACAAGACCTCAAACTCTCCCAGCCACCTCTGCTTTCTACCCCCCCCCCGCCCCTCTCGCCCCAGCCGCACACCTGAGCACAATGGGGCAGGATTTGTAAGTGGATCGCAGGCCCTGGGGCCCTCCACAGCAGGGTGGGGCAGGGCATTCTGCGAATTGCAGCCCAGCTGTCACCCCGAGCATGCCTGGTGTAGAGCATCCCCCTGCCAGCCGCAGTCATCGAACTTGGGATGAGGAATAAGAAGCTTCGAAGAGCCGGAGCGCGGTGAGCGGCTGCTTCGGACCTCGCCCAGCCCCGGACCAGGCTGGAGGCAAAGGCTCTGGGCAGCAGGGCTCACGTGTGGACTCACTGGCGCAACAGCTCAGACGTGGGATTCTTTACTGCTGGGCTGGCTCATGGCCAGTAATGCTCACAGTCATGCCATGTTTGCCAGGGGCTGGGAATGGGCGACAGGGGCTGGATCACTGGACGATTCCCTGTTCTGTTCATTCCCTCTGGGGCACCAGGCATTGGCTACTGTCGGTAGACAGGACACTGGGCTAGCTGGACCTTTGGTCCGACCCAGTCTGGCCGTTCTTATCTGGGCCAGGGAGCTGGCTAAGCAAACCTCAAGCTTATGGCCTGGGAGGGGAGGGGTCAGGGAGGAATCCTGGCCAGGTGCATTATGGGCCTTCCCCCAAACCTAAAGTTTCAGGCAGTAGATGCTGCGAGGACCGTGTGTTCCTGAGGGAGGATGGCGGTGAACAGCGAGGGGCTGGCCCATTCCGAGAGCCTGGCCCAGAGCCGGCGAAGCTGGACAGCCCCTGCAGGCTCCCAGGCCTACGGGCCGTGCGGACCCCGTTCCACATGGCTGCACAAAGCCGGGGAGCCCAGCGTGGATAAGGCGGGAGGGCGATCTGCCCAGCAGTGGCAGGCGCGTGGCTGGGATCCCACCCCCAGGAACTGGTGCTGCCCCACTCCTATCAGCATGGGGCCCCAACGGAGCTGAGAGGGGACACCCCCAGCTGCCCCCTCCGGTGAATTTTGTCCCTGGCCGGCAGCGCGGGGGATGCGAAGGAGCTGGCTCCGCGGCTGCGTTCCCTGTAAGCTGCACGGCTGGGAGAGGTTCCAGTGCCATGCAGTTGATTAGCAGAGCCACGCACCTCCAGCCGGCAGCATGTGGTCAGGTGCCCCCCTCCTCCACTGCCTTGCAGCCACGCTGCTCCTGGGACCCTCCTGCTGGCTGTGCAGAGTGGGGCAGGGGGAGAAAGGAGGGTGCTGATGTCAGGATGTCCCCGTCTTCCTCCCCAGGCCCTGTACCTCAGCTGCACAGAGCAGGTAGAAGGGACAGGGTGTCAACCAGTAACACCCAGGGAAACTGAGTCCCACCCCCTCCGCATACAAAGCATTGAAACTCCACAGAAAACAAGAAAACCCCCCACTTTGTCACACAGGGCTCAGGACTTGCAGCAGCTCTGAGGTCTGAACAAGCCTTCGGGTGAGTGAGTGCCTTAAAGAGACAGCACCGGCAGCCCCCGCCCAAGTTGTTACTTCTTGGTACTTCTTGCAATGCACATATATTCGCTGTGATTTTATTCTTTCAAGTGTGCTGTTCTGGTCTCTGCATTTCATCATTTTTACTTCTCTCTTACACTTAAATTAATTCTTTGAGCAGTGAATTCTACAATGCCGACCTTGTCCTGGCTGGAGTGATTTTAAACAAATCTGTCTGATAGCTAGGTGTTTTGTTCTACTGGTGGGGCACATCCACACATACCTCGGGGAACAGAACAACATTTATTCCGCACATGGATGGAAAAACATAGCGGGAACGTTTCTCCCCGGTGCCGGAGAGGAGGGGTGGGGGTGGCCGGGGGAACGGTGTTGCCACACTACCAGGCCTTTCTTACTGCGCAGCCAGCCAGTCAAACTCTGCTGCTGGAGGCGGTGTGGGGCCAGGCTGGGGCAGCACAGCCCAGGCATCGGGCTGAAGCGAAGAACCCAGCCCTGCTCCCAGGGAGCTGCTGGAGCAGGGAGCAGGGGGCGCGGGAGCGCAGACAAGCGCCAATCCTGCCCCACAATTCAACGTTGTGGCCCAGGATCAGATCTGGCAAGGCCCATCCCCCCTGCACCAACTCCAGCCCCTAAACGGTTGCCAGGGTCACCTCCCCCCCAGCCTCACAATTCCACTCCACACCCCCAGCTTCCCAACACCAACCCCACCTCCTGGCCCCCCCTTGGCTCCAGGCCAGCCCGACTCTAATGACACCCTGTCCACTGCTCTTGTTACAGCCCCCATCCCACTGCTCACCCAAGTCCCACACACCCAGCACATGGCCCCAACCCTGCAGACACACAGTTCTGGTCCCCACTTCTCCCCTTCTGCCTCCTCAACCATACCACCGCTTGCCTGTCCCAGGACCCACCGCCCTCTGGCTCATTTCCATCGCTAGCTCCACTCACCCCACAAGCTCCCTGCGGGTATGAGGAACAGTTATTATCTGAATGGCGTAGGCTGGGTGCAGCTGCCAGATTTCCAGCCCACCGTTCTCTGGCAACTGTGGAGGGAGTTTTACGGTGTAACACTGTTGAAGTTCGGAGGGTGCCAAGCCAGCGCAGCCTGGCGTAATGGTTTGGCAAATCCCCGGCCCCGAGCAGGTGTGGCTTGGACATGGCAAGGGCAGGCTGGTGAGAATGGAAGACCAGCTGAGCTACACCGCGCCCTATGTTTCAGTCGGCAATGCATGCGGCCCCCTAGGATTCCTGTTACACCCCATCTCCCAGCTTCATTGCTGTGACTGACGTTAGTGGGAGCAGCCCGTGGCAATAGAAACGGAGACCAGCAGCAAGGCGAGGCCTTTCTCCTCAGGTAAGAAACCGGTGAAGGACCAACGAGCGTGGAAAATTCCCGCCATTAACAGCTTCTCAGTCAACCACCCAAGTAAATATTGCGTCTAGTTCTGTCGCTTCTCCGCAGGTCTGCTCCCGCTCGCGTGCCGGCTGACACCGTTCAGGGTAAGCTCACGAAATGGTTGACACAAGTTTTTTAGTCTTCACACCCCTTCCACCCCGAGCTTGAAAACCCAAGCGGTGCCCTGCCTACCAGTACACCTCCTCAGGAACAGCCCACTCACATCCCTCTTGTATCATCCCCATGGCAACAGCCTACCCCCATCAGCCCCCGGCCACAGCCTACTCATCCCATTCGATTATTTCCAGGACAACAACCTACCCCCCCCCCCCCCCCATCAGCCCCTGGCAACATCCTACTCACCCCCCCGCCCACTATCAGTGCCACACACCCCCTCAGCCTCACTGTGGCAAGTCTCTTCCCTCCTCTGTGCCGCCCCGGCCAAGGGGGGCAGAGCTGGGCTGGGGTGTTTGCACAGCGCTCTGTAAGGAGCCCGGTGGCTGCCGCCCAGAGGAGGGGTGCAGCCGAGCAGCCCCCGGCTGCCAGCCCAGGTGCTGGGGAAGCTGGCAGGGAGGGGGCGGTGCGCCTGGGACTGTCACGGCGGCTCTCGGCCTGACACAAGGCGCCTCCTAATTAGATGTTTACAGTGCGTCCTGCAGCAAGTAAGCAGCTGCCAAACCCCCTTGGAAGGAGGCGGCCTGCTACCCTGGGCCAGCAGGGGAAGAGCACGGCAGTGAAAAGGCACCAGCTACCAACTGCTGGGAGGCAACCGAGCCAGAGGCCATCGGCCCCCCAGCACCCCCTGGGATTGCCCCCCCAGGCTAGCCGCAGGCCGAGTGTTCACCAGCAGCCACCCCTCCTCTGGACGGCTGGGGCCCTGGTACTCAGGGGAAGGAGCCCCAGAGGGAGAGGCAGATCCCCAGCTATCAGCAGGAGAAGGGCTGCGGGGACGGGACGGGGGGGGGGGGGGGCATGTGCCAGGAAAAGTATTTCAAGAACCCTGGGAAAATGGCCCAAAGCAAAGAGAGGCTTTGAAGAGAGAGAATGAAAAGGCCCCTTGGGCTGCGCAAAGTCCCCTGGCCAGGCGCTGAAATCCGCGTCTCGGCTGAGAGAGAACCCCTGAACGAGGCTGCGCGGACGCAGCCAGAGCCACGTGGGCCCCCCAGAGCTGCCCCCCAGAGAGGGGTGTGGGAGCTGTCAGGGGGCGCTGGCCTCGCTCTGACTGAATGCTCTTGTTAAGGACCCAGGCGGATGGGGAAACATGGTCAGGGCTGCAGCCCCATCCTCGGTGTCCCTGAACCTTTGACTACCAGAAGCTGGGACTAGGCGATGGGATGGATCACTCTTCTGTTCATTCCCACTGTAGCCCCTGGCATTGGCCACTGTGGGATGACAGGACACTGGGCTAGATGGACCATTGGCTGACCCAGCGTGGCCGTTCTTATGTTCTGATCCAGCTGAAGATGGCTCCCCAGAGACACCCCCTCCAGTCCATTCCTTGGGGTCTCTGCCTCAGGCACAGACATGACCGAGCGCAGGACCGAGCCTGCGGAAGGCTAAGCCGTTTCTCGTCCTGGGGCGTGACACTGAGGAGCCAGGGACGTCTCTGGCGGTCTCTGCGGCGAGGTGGCGTACTCGGGGCGCTGTCCGCAGGCGTTGGGGCTGACGCGGGGAATCCAGAACCCTCAGACTAACCTACCAGCATAACGAGCAAATCGAACTTGCTAATTCCGAACAGTCCGAGTCGAGGGAAGCTCCCTCAAACGAGCGTTCTAAGATTGCGCCAACAACTGTCCATGGCACTCTGAAGGCACCCAGAGGGGTTGGCCCTGCCCCCTCATACCCACATGCAGCAGTGGGGCTGACGGGCATCGCGGAGGGGAAAACGTTCTCCGATAAGGTGCACGAGGTGAGTGCGCACCGGCGGTGGAACAGACACGGGGTGTCTCCGGCAGAAGGGCGGAGAGTGCTGGCAGGGGACGGGTCCAGCCGTGGGGTGGGGAGTTATCTGCTGGGGAAGGGCTGGGAGCCCCATTACAAGGGAAGTTTGAAACCAGACGGCACCTGCCCTGTGAGGGCCCCTGGCATGGGGCGCAGACGGGTCTCTCCAGCCTGCGGATTCCCTGGCTCCCCACCTAGGTCTGCCTCAGGCCCCTCGAGCCGACTGTCTGGCTCAAACCACTGTGCAGCATGGACAGACGTTTACAGCTCCTCCTGACTCGGGAGGGGAAAGCAACACCTGTTCCCAGGACTCCCAGCCTTTCCTCCCCTTTGCCACAGCCCCTGTAGCAGGCCGCCAGCTCTGCTAGCACCCGCTGTGTGCCACAAATGCACCAGGGTGCTGCTCTTCCCTGCCAATGGCGGGATCTCACATCCCTGCCCACTGAGCCGCTGCGCCAGCCTCCTTAGCGCCCACCTCAGCCACTCCGCCCCACGCTCTGCCCCTCCTTCCTCATCGGACTGTCTCTCTTACCGCATCGCCCTGTCCCCTCTGCGGTGCCAACGGGCCAAGCTCAACACTGCCTTGGCTGGCCCACAGGGCAACTCCACCCTCTCCTCCTGAATCCCGCCCCAAAACCCACCCTCTGCCAGGACCCCTACAGTCCGGCTGCCTGAGCGAGTTTGTTCCTTTCCCTGCAGAGAGGTGTGGTTCGGGGCGGGAGGGGTCAGGACACTGGAGCCGAGTCCTGAGGGGACAGGGCGAGCTGTGTCATTAGAATTACACTAGGAAAGCTGGCCAGCCACCCCCATCGCTGTGGGGAACGTCCCCCCACCCTTTAGGGATTAGCGCTGCCTAGCCCTTCTGCACAGCAGCAAATGCCCCTTCTTTCACCCATCGTCCTAGATTTCACAGGCTCCGAGAGCGCCCAGCACTACCGCGATCTAAACAAACAACCACCATCCTCGCCTCCAGGCTGCAGCTGGCCACGCCCTGCGCCGGGCGGGGGCTCACTCCCAGCAGCTCCCCGGCAGTCCCTCTGCTGCTCAGTCTCATCCAGGCTTCTCGGGGTCTCTAGCCCCATTGCCAGCTTAGGCTCCCTTTGCTGCCCCCTCCCCTCTTGGTCTTTCTCAGCTCGAGAGCAGCTGGGTTTTGGGTAGCCCCGGGGGTCCCCCTGCCCTGCCATGCTTCTGGGAAGAGACCAACAAGGGGAAGAGCATCTCCAGGCCCTGACTCGCCACCCTAGTGAGCCAGGCTTTAAACTAGGTTCAAAGGGGCAGGTCACAAAAGCCTATGGGTAGGTGCACAAAAGGTGACTAACGTTGTGGGAGTGGGATGAAAAATTACCCTAGGGTCGTAGAAGCAATAAGAGGGGAAACAGTGAGGGAATCGGCTCAACAGCTTAGATGTCTATACACAAATGCAAGGAGTACGATGCGTAGACAGGAAGGACTGGCGGTCTTAGTGTCTGAACTAAATAATGACTTAGCTGGCATCGCTGAGACTTGGTAGGATAACTCTGATGTCTGGAATACTGGTACAGAGCTGTACAGCTTGTGCAGGAGGGACAGGCAGGGGAAAAAGGGAGGTGATGTTGCATTATACATCAAGAATATATATCCTTGTTCTGAGATCCAGACGGCTGTCAGAGGCAGACCATCTAAAAGCCTTTGGCTACAGACAAAAGGGGGAATCAAACAGGGACAACATCAGAGAAGGGTCTACTACAGACCCCAAGTCAGGAAGAGAAGGTGGATGAGGCATTTCTAGAACAAATAAGAGAAATATCCAAAGCCAAGACCTGGAAGCAACGGGGGACTATCACTACCCAGACATCTGCTGGAAAAGTGATACAGCAAAACACGTTTCCAGTAAGTTCTTGGAATGGATTAGAGACAACTTTTTGTTTCAGAAAGTGGAGATAGGCGGCAGCCATTTTAGACTTGAATCTGACCAACAGGGAGGAGTTGGTTGTGAATCTGAAGGTGGAAGGCCCTTTGGGTGAAAGTGATCACGAAAGTCCAGATTTCATGATTCTAAGGAAAGAAAGAAGTGAAAGCAGTGGAATAAGAAGAATGGACTTTGAAAAAAGCAGGCTTTAACACACCCCGAGAACTGACAGGTAAAATCCCCTGGGAAGACAATCTAAGGGCTGAAGGAGTTGAGGAGAGCTGGCAGTTTCTCAAGGAGACAATATTAAAAGCACAACTGCAAACTATCCCAACGTGAAGGAATTATAGAATGAGTAAGGGGACACTATCGCTCCAACAGGAGCTCTTTAACAACCTGAAAATCAAAAAGGAATCCCATAAAAATAGAAACATGGATGAATTACTAAGGAGGAGTACAAAAGAACCGCACAAGCATGAAGGGACAAAATCAGAAAGGCTAAGGCACAAAATGAGTGATACCGAGCAAGGATGGGGGATGCGGTAGACATGGTATCTTGATTTTAGTAAGGCTTTTGACCCATTCCCACATGACAGTCTCATAAGCAAGTAGGGAAATGTGGTCTAGATGAAATTACTATAAAGTGGTTGCACAACCGGTTGAAAGTTGTTACTCAAAACAGTAGTTATTAATGGTTTGCTGTCAAACTGGGAGGGCGTATCTAGTGGAGTCCTGCAGGGGTCAGTCCTGGGTCTGGTACTATTTAAT
This sequence comes from Malaclemys terrapin pileata, assembly GCF_027887155.1. NCBI lineage: Eukaryota > Metazoa > Chordata > Testudines > Emydidae > Malaclemys > Malaclemys terrapin. Next base: position 206,823,828 of record NC_071507.1, on the reverse strand, counting down.
AGTTTCATTAATGATTTGGATAATGGAGTGGAGAGGATGCTTATAAAATTTGCAGAGAACACCAACCTGGGAGGGGCTGCAAGTACGCTGATCAAAATTCAAAAGGACCTTGATAAATTGGAGAATTGGTCTGAAATCAACAAGATTATATTCAATACAGACAAGTGTGAAGTACTACACTTAGGAAGGCAAAATCAAATGCACAATTACAAAATGGGAAATTACCGGCTAGGCGGTAGAACTGCTGAGAATAATCTGGGGGTTATAATGGACCACAAATTGAATATGACTCAACAATGTGATGCAGCTGCGAAAAAGCCTAACGTCATCCCGGGGTGCATTAACAGGAGTGTCAGACGTGAGACACGGGAGGTGACTGTCCCGCTCTGCTCGGCACTGAGTACTGTGTCCAACTCTGGATGCTGCACATTGGGAAAGATGTGGACAAATTGGAAAGAGTCCAGGGGACAGTAACACAAATGATTAAACCTGCCTGTGAGGAATGGTTACAAAGCCTGGGCATGTTTAGTCTTGAGAAAAGAAGGCTGAGGGGAACTGTTAACAGTCTTCAAATCTGTTCAGGGCTGTTCTACAGAGAACGGTGATCGGTTGCTCTCCATGTCCCTTGAAGGTACTTGCATGTAGAAATGGGCTTAATCTGTAGCAAGGGAGATTTAGGTTAGAGATTAGGAAAACCTGTCTGCCAGGGTATTTAAGCTGTGGAAGGCTGTAGAAACCTCACCACTGGTGGTTTTTAAGAACAAGTTGGGCAAACCCCTGTCAGGGCTGGTCTAGGTTTACTTGGTCCTGCCTCAGCCCAGGAGGCTGGACTAGACAACCTCAGGAGGCCCTTCCAGCCCTGCGTAGCTATGATTCGAACCTCCTCACATCTCGCTGGATTCTTTTGCTCTGGCCTCACCGGGGTCTGCTGTTCCTCTCCGTTTAATCACATCAGCCTGTTTTAGTCACATGCTGTTTCCTCTTCTAGAGCATTAAAGAGGAAGTTCAACCAGAGGGCTGGACTGAGGGCCTCAGCTACTGGCCCCCTTCCCCAACTCAGCACACGGTTACTCCCAGGCCTTCAGCGGCTCTCTGAGGCCAGAGTCTCTATCTCCGTTCATCATCAGGCCACCTCCTTCAGACAGCATCCTGCTGCTTCAGACAACCAGAAACGTCCTCTTGCACCCACATTCTCCCCCCTCTCCTACATGCTGATCCTTAGCCTTTGCCATCTCTTCCTATGCAGGTCCTGTCCCAAGAACCCTTAGAATCATAGAATATTAGGGTTCTAAGAGACCTCAGGAGGTCACCTAGTCCAACTCCCTGCTCAAAGCAGGACCAATCCCAACTAAATCATCCCAGCCAGGGCTTTGTCAAGCCTGACCTTAAAAACCTCCAAGGAAGGAGATTCCACCACCTCCCTAGGTAACCCATTCCAGTGCTTCACCACTCTCCTAGTGAAATAGTGTTTCCTAATAACCAACCTAAACCTCCCCCCTTGTTCTGTCATCTACCAACAACGGAGAACAGCCGAGGTACATTCTCTTTGGAACCCCCCTTATCATAGAATCATAGAATATCAGGGTTGGAAGGGACCTCAAGAGGTCATCTAGTCCAACCAACTGCTTCAGGTAGGTGAAGGCTGCTATCAAATCCCTCTCACTCTTCTCTTCTGCAGACTAAATAACCCCAGTTCCCTTAGCCTCTCCTTGTAAGACATGTGCCCCAGCCCTCTCATCATTTTCATTGTCCTCCGCTGGACTCTCTCCAATTTGTCCACATCCCTTCTGTAGTGGGGGGACCAAAACTGCACACAATACTCCAGGTGTGGCCTCACCAGTGCTGAATCGAGGGGAATAATCACTTCCCGCAATCTGCTGGCAATGCTCCTACCAATACAGCCCAATATGCCGTTGGCCTTCCTGGCAACAAGGGCACACCGCTGATTCATATCTAGCTTCTCGTCCATTGTAATTCCCGGGTCCTTTTCTGCAGAACTGTTGCTTAGCCAGTCGGTCCCCGACCTGTAGCCATGCGTGGGATTCTTCTTTCCTAGGTGCAGAACTCGGCATTTGTCCTAGTTGAAACTCATCAGATTTCTTTTGGCCCAATCCTCCAATGTGTCTAGGTCACTCTGGACCCTATCCCTAACCCCCAGCGTATCTACCTCTCCCCCCAGCTTACTGTCATCTGCCAACTTGCTGAGGGTGCAATTAATCCCATTATCCAGATCAGTAATGAAGATATTGACCAAAACCGGCCCCAGGACCGACCCCTGGGGCACTCCGCTTGATACCAGCTGCCAACTAGACATTGAACCCGACGATCTAGCCAGCTTTCTATCCACCTTATAGTCCATTCATCCAATCCATACTTTTTTAACTTGCTGGCAAGAATACTGTGGGAGTCTGTATCAAAAGCTTTGCTAAGGTCAAGATATATCGCATCTACCACTTTCCCCATATCCACAGGGCCAGTTATCTCCTCATAGAAGGCAATCAGGTTGGTCAGGCATGACTTGCCCTTGGTGAATCCATGTTGACTGTTCCTGATCACCTTCCTCTCCTCCAAGTGCTTCAAAATGGATTCCTTGAGGACCTGCTCCATGATTTTGCCGGGGACTGACGTGAGGCTGACTGGTCTGTAGTACCCCAGGTTCTCCTTCTTCCCTTTTTCAAATATGGCTATTGGCTCTCTCTACAGAGCACCAGACCTAACCCTGAGTTCCCGACTGCAACAAGGGATATAGTCAGTCTGTGCCCACGACGCACGCCCAGCACTTTGTCATGGAAAGGGCTGACAGAGCCTGGCGCTGGCCTTCGATTCCAGCCAACACAAACAGATTCGGAGCAGGGCTGGGATCTGAGCCCTACCTGGGCTGAGAGCTGACTGGGGCTTTCTGGTTATCGGGCGTCCGCTGACCTGCAAACGAGGCAGCCCGAGCCCCCTTGACCCGATTCCCAGAACTGCCCGTGGCGTGAAGCCCAGTCCAAGGCAGCGGCCCGGTCACGCCACATACCTGCATTCCGAGCGACACCCAGACCGGAAAGCAGCTGGGTGGAACATCGCTGGGCCCAGTGCCCCCGCATGGCTGTATCTGGGCTGTGGACAGTCACTCGTGGGGCTTTGGGACAAGAGGAGTTGCTCCCCCCAGCCCCGAGCTCCGTGCTGTGCATGGGAGATGGGCTCCGAACGACTGTCAAACCCCACAGGTGACTGGCTGAGCCCCTCCGCAGGCAGCAAACCGGCTTGGTGCTTCCCTACAGAGACAAGCCAGGAGGGGAGAAGCCTGCAGGGCCAGCGTGCCCTGATCTCTCCCAGCCCCTCCTGACAGAGGGCAGCACAACATGCAGTCCCCCTCGAATTCTGCTAATGTATGTCCTGGTCTGCAGCCCCCAACTGGCTCAGGTGCGGGACAGGAAAACAAACCCACAGCATTGGCCAGGAGGTGACAGAGCTGCAGACCCATGGCCAGTGCCTCCCAGGAGCAGGGCAGCACCAATGGTTCATGAACACTGAGTGCCCAACACCTCGGCACCACCAGCCATCTGTCCTTCCCTCCTGGAGTTCCTCAGAGCCCCACTCCTCCCTGGTCCCTCTGGATTTGCTACCAAGGGGGGTTGGGTAGTTAGTGCTCCAGCTGCCCCTCCCAACATGCTGCCGTTCTCCTTCAGGCTCTCCCGTTCTCCTTCCCGCCCACACCCAGCCATTCTCCTTCAGGCTCTCCCATTCTCCTTCCCGCCCACACCCAGCCATTCTCCTTCAGGCTCTCCCACTCTCCTGCCCGCTCACACCCGGCCGTTCTCCTTCAGGCTCTCCTGTTCTCCTTCCCGCCCACACCCGGCCATTCTCCTTCAGGCTCTCCCGCTGCCCCTCCCACCCACACACAGCCATTCTCCATCAAGATCTCCTGCTGTTCCTTCCCGCCCACACCCGGCCATTCTCCATCAGGCTCCCCCGCTCACACCCATCAGTCAGTCAGACCCAGCTGTTCTCTATCAGGCTCCCCTGTTATGCTGATCAGTCAGACCCAGCCATTTTCCATCAAGCCTTGATCCTCTGCACACATCTATCAGTCAGACCTGACTTTTCTCCTTCCGCTCCTCCACCTGTCAGTCAGAGCCAACCATTCTCCATCCTTCCTCCCCACCTCCTTACGTACCCATCAGTCAGACCCGGCCATTCTCCATCAGTCTCCCTCCCCACAGATCTGGCTGTTCTTCATCAGCGCCCTCCCCCCCAGTCTAGGCAGCCAAGACACTTACTAGGAATCTGAACAAATTGTTTAAATGAATCCCTCAGCAAGCACGAGGCAGGACTGCAGGCAGGGGTGGCCAAGAACAACTAAAGCAGTGATACTCAGTGGTTCAGGAGCCAAATTAGTGATTTGCTGAATTCATTGTTTCATTTACTATAGTTCAATATATTCATATTTAAATAGTATGATGGGAAATATATGTGTGTGTGTGTGTGTGTGTGTGTGTGTGTGTGTGTGTGTGTGTGTATTAGTCTCCCAGCAAAATGACTGACGAAGTATTATTATTTTATCAGCTACAATTGGTTAGTAACATAGTAAAAGCATCCTGATTGGTTAATAATTAAGTCACACTCTGTTTTAATATGTGCTGCAAAGAGCCACAGTGTGTGTGTGTGTGCGCGCGCGCGTCCGTCCGTCCCCGTCCCCCTGGCGGTTGAGGGGGAAACATGTGTTTACAGGGGAAGTGAAGGCAGCTATGAAAACGGAATCCTGATAATGGCAATGGTCCATTACCACATTGAAATGGTAGAATTATCAATAACGCTATGTTTTAGTCACGGGTATTTTTAGTAAACGTCAGGGACAGGTCACGGGCAGTAAGCAAAAATTCACAGCCCGTCACCTGTCCCTGACTTTTACTAAAAAATACCTGTGACTAAAAGTTGGGGGTGGGGTGGGATTGCCCGTGGCCCCCGTGGGTGCTGGGGGAGGGTGGCAGCACGCAGCCTGGGACCCCTGCTGGCGCTGGAGGGGGGTGGGGCAGGCAGCAGTGCTTGGCCCAGGGCCCTGCTGGTGCTGTAGGGGGGAGGGAGTTGGTGGGGACAGCAGACTCCCTACCTGCCTTGGCACCTCTCCTTCTCCTCTCCTCCCCACCCCGGCAGCAGCAGAAGAGTTTGGGGGTTGGAGGGGGTTGGGGCACAGGATGGGGTGAGGCGAGCTCTGGGCAGCGCTTACCTGGGGGCTCCCCAGAAGCAGCAACATCGTCCCCTGCAGGCACCGCCCCCGCGGCTCCCATTGGTCATGGTTCCCAGCCAATGGAAGCTGCAAAGCCAGCGCTCTGGGCGGAGGCAGCGTGCAGAGCTGCCTGGCCACGCCTCTCCGTAGCAGCTGAGCAAGGGGGATGTCACCGCTTCCAGGGAGCCCCCCAGGCTCACCCCATCCCAGACCCCCAACCCCACACCCAAACTCTGCTGCTGGGGGCACTGTGGCCCGAGACTGCCTTAGCACAGCTGCTGCAGAAGTCACGGAAAGTCATGGAATCCATGACCTCCAGGACAAACTCGCAGCCTTAATTATCAATAATAATGCAAAAAAAAGGTACAAGTGTTCAATAAATATTTCTGTTCTGTATTTGGAAAAACCGATGATGCAGTCTCATCGTGTCATGATGACAACACTTGTTCCACTACTATCTCTGGAGAACGTTAAACAGCAGACATTTTTAAGCCAGCAGGTCAAGATAACTTGTATCCAAGTGTTTTAAAGGACCTGGCTAAGGAAATCGCTGGACCATTAATGTTGATTTTTAGTAAGTCTTAGAGCCCTGGGCATGTTCCAGTCTAGTGTTGTGCCAATATTTTAAAGTGTAAATGGGACATCTGGATAATTACAGGCTGGTCAGCCTGGGTAAGAAAATGGAGCGACTGATGCGGGGACTTGACTAATAAAGAATTAAAGGAGGGTAACATAATTAATACCAATCAACATGGATTTACGATATCTTTTTGATGAGATTACAAGTTTGGTTGATAAAGTTAATGTTGATGTAATACACAGATTTCTGTAAGGCACTGAACTTGGTACTGTATGACATTTTGATTAAAAAACTAAAATGATACAAAATGAACATGGCACACATTCATTGGAGCAAAAGTTGGCTAACTGATAGGCCTCAAAATGTAACGGTAAATGGGGAACTATTATCAATCGGGTGTGTTTCTGGCAGGGTCCCACAGGAAGGGATTTCTGGCCTTATGTTATTTAACATTTTTATCAATGACCTGGAAGTAAACATCATAAAGCTTAGAGATGACACAAAAACTGGGGGAGTAGAAAATAACAAAGAGGATGGGTCACTGATCCAGAACATTCTGGATCACTTGGTAAGCTGGGCGCAAGCAAACAAGGTCGTTTAATATGGCTACATGGAAACGTCTACACCCCTATACAAAGAATGATGGCCAAGCTTGCAGGATGGAGACTATCTTAGGAAGCAGTGACAGTAAAAAAGATTTGGGGGGGGGGGAGGAAGAGAAGAGGTGCTCTCGGCATGATGCTGTAGCCAAAAAAGCCAATGTGATCCTTGGATTCATAAAAAGAGGAATCTCAAGTAGGAGCAGAAAGGTTTTTACACCTCTGCATTTGGCACTGGTGCGACCACTGCTGGAATCCTGTGCCCAGTTCTGGTGCCCACAATTCAAGAAAGATGCTGATAAATTGGCGAGGGGTCAGAGAAGAGCCATGAGATTGCTTAAAGCAGCGGTTCTCAAACTGGGGTCCGGGAGGGTACTCCAGGGGGTCTGCGAGTCATGTCCGGGGCTGCTGATCAACTCCTCCCGCTCCGTCCCAGCGCCTCCTGCGCACTGCGGAAGAGCTGTTCAGTGGCATGCAGGAGGCGCTGGGAGGGAGGGGGAGGAGTGGGGGTGGGGACTTTGGGGAAGGGGTGGAATGGGGGCGGGGAAAAGTGGGGGTCCTCAGGTTGCTACCGTTTGTTACAGGACTAGAAAACCTGCCGTACAGTGATCAAGCCAAGGAGCTCAATCTAGTGCGTTTAACACAGAGCAGGTGAAGAGGTGACTGGACCACAATCCAGAAGTACCTACATGGGGAACAAAGATTTGATAATGAGCTCTGCAATCTAGCCGAGGAAGGTCCGACACCATCCAATGGCTGGAAGTTGAAGCGAAACAAATTCAGACTGGAAAGAAGGTGTACATTATGAACAGGGAGAGTAACTAACCAGTGGAACAATTTCCCACGGGCCGGGCCGGGGTGGATTCTCCATCACTGACATTTTGAAATCAGGACAAGGCGTTTGTAGCCGTGGCTCTAGGAATTAGTGGGGGGCCGGTCTCTGCCCTGCAGCTCAGAGGATCACAATGGTCCCTTCTGGCCTTGGAATCTCGGACTCTTCACTTCCCCGAGAACATGCGCCCCCCCCCCCAACACGTGCACCCCCCCCAGGGGATCAGCACCCGCCAAAAAGCACACACTGCCCCTCCTCTGGGGATATCCCCCCCCCAAAACACACACTCCCAGCACCCCACCCCCCACGGGAATGCCCCTTAAAAACCCCACTCCCCCTGCCAGGGGATGCTCCCCCCCCCCGGGGAGCCTCTCTCTGCATGCTCCCAAGGCACAGCCCCCCCCGGGATGTGCCCCCCCCTCGCCGCCCCGCAGCACAGCTTCGCCAGGGCCCGCCCCCCCGCGCTAACTCCGCTCTGCACAGGGCGAACTTTGCAGCGAGCCTGGCCGGGGGCCCGCGCAGCCGCCCTGCCCGGAGCCCCGCGGCGAGCAGAGCCTTCCGCCGGGAGCGCAGCGCAGCGCAGCGCAGCGCAGCGCCCGCCCGCTCCCCCGCCCGCCCCCGGCCCCGCTCCGGAGGGACCTACCCGTGCGGCCAGGTGCGCGCGGGGCCGGGCAGGTGCGCGGGGGCCGGTGCAAGGCCGGGGGCGAGCGGGGGCCACGCTGCACAGGGTCTTTGTCTGGGACGGCGGGTCACATGATCCCGCTGGATTGACTGGTTGGCTGCGAGGGGCGGGGGGCGGGTGGTCTTGCACACGCTGGCGGGGAGCCAGGGCTGTCTGGCTGCACCGGGGGGCCGGCCCCGGCCCCATGGCCCGTCTGCACTGCGGGGAGAGCCCGGGCTCGGGCCGGGTTCGCCGCCGCCCAGGCCGGAGCCGAGCGCAGAAAGGGGGAGAGGCGCAGCATCGCTTCCAGCCGGGCTCCGGCTCCGGCTCCGGCTCGTCTGGACGTTCCAGCCCTGCAGAAGGCAGGAAGTTCCCGGCCTCTTGTTCTGCCATCAGCTGGCCTGAGGCTCCCAAGAAAGATTGCAAGGGACCCGGGCTGCTAGGCGGAACCACGTCTCACGGCCGGGTAGCTACCCCTCCTGCCAACCAGGATAACACAACCGCTCACACACTACACACCCGGGAGTCGTGCCAGAATGGGGGCAGACCACCAGAACCGCTGGCTGGTGAGAGACAACGGTGCACAGGTGCTGCAGGATGGGCCTGGGGGTTAGAACCGCCGGGTTGTGTTCTCAGCTCTTCCCGACTGCCTGTGTGACCCCGGGGGCAAGTCGCTGAACCAGGCTATGGCTTGGGTTTCCCATCTCATGGGGACAGCACTCACCAAGCACATCTCGCAGGAGGGGCTGTAAGGGGTGCAGATCCTCCCAGGGAAGAGGCTAGAGAAAGGTTACAGCATTACTGGTGCGTGAAAGCTTGTCTACACTACGTAACAGGGCTGTGTTCAAGCCCAACGGTACAGTGAAAACAGAGGACACTGCTGAGCCTGGTTCGCCCTGGTCTCCCCTGTCTGGCCAACAGCACCAGCTAGCCTGAGTCTGCACCAGTGTCTCAGATACAATCAAATGGAATGCAGGCGTGTGTGTGTGTGTGTGTGTGTGTACACACATGTGCTCTCATCGCCCCAGCCCAAGACAGGGACCCGTGGGAGCACTGGGAGAGGGAAAGGGGGTGACTATGCCGGCATGTGAACACTTGCACCCAGTCACTTCTGTGTCAACATGAGTGTGCCTGTGCTACCCGTGCGGGTGTCATAGAACCAGAGGGTTAGAAGGGACCGCAAGGGTCACCTAGTCTAACCCCCCCAGCCAAGACACAGGATTTGATGTGTCTAAACCATCCCAGGCAGATGGCTCCAGCCTCCTTTTGAAAACCTCCAGGGAAGGAGCTTCCACGACCTCCCTAGGTGTCCGTTCCACGGTCGTACTGTTCTTACCATCCCTATGTATACGTTACCGATTGCTGTGTTTGCACTGTGTGTTACCTGTCGCTGTGTGTGTGTGTGCGTAGTTCAGTCAGGTAATCATGTGGCTCTTGACACTATAGCAAATGTGATGCTGTAACAGCCCTGAACTTGACCACATCCCGGAAGCCCTTCAACTGTTATTTTACCCTAAAGCTTCAGTTCAGACACCTCCCTGAGATGTGGGCAAATGGACACACTGCTCCACACTCACAAGCCAAGACGCTCTGCAGCCACGTATCTGAGAGGCACCTGTGTCAGCCAGCAGCTGCCAGCTTGTCTGCAGCATCCTCAGTAGGAGAACACTCCTGCCATGTAATGCAGACTACGGATTGGTGAAACGCTCCATGGAAAGGGTTAAATGGAGAGGGCCTTGCCCAAAGCCCCCCCCAAGGCCAGTCACACCCACTGCACTGGGGCAGTGGTTAAGGGGACAGTGTGGGGTAAGCCCTCTCTTTTGTCTGGATGTGGACTGGCAGAGAAGCTGGCTTCTGCGGGACACTGAATCTTTGTGCAGCTGGACAAAAGAGGGCAAATGCACAGAGCCGCTGGCAGTGCGCCTGTGTTAGTGCTGAGAACAGTCCTGGCCCAGTGGTGAGCTCACCAGGTGAGAGTCGGGACTCCACAATGCCCCAACCGTGCCTACAGTAGACGTCTGAACCACTAGTCATAGTAAACCCCTGTAAAAACCCACGTGCTTGTGCCCAGCATCCACTCGGGAGACAGAGTTCTCAACAGTTTCAGTTGCAATGACCTATGGGTACAGTCCCAGCACAACCCCCAGAAGGATTCTGAGAGATTTTCCACGGCCACCGCTGTACTCTGGGACAGTAGGACAAAGACTAGTTGAACCGGTTCAGCTTGTGTACGTACACACTGGCACCGCTCCGGTTCAGCTTGTGACCGTTCTCAGCCAATTCTTATTGCCGCTGAGCCTAGTCCGCTCTAAGCAGTTAGTCATTTGTACCCTAGTTCCAGCACGTCAGTGTGCAGAGCGGAGCTCTCCACAAGGGAACAGAGCTCTTCATACAGCTGTCCATTCCTCTCTCGCACACACGGTCAGAGAGCTGGGAGCAGGACACAGAGAGCAAAGGTCGGTGAAGGAAGCTGGTGGATCATTTGGGGCTGAGGGGCTGCCCAGGGTGCAGGCAGGGCACCCGCGCAGTGTGCTGGGAGCAGGACAGAGAACAAGGCTCAGAGAAGGAAGCCAGCTACTGGTGTGAACACGGGGTTGCCGTGGGCAGCCTGGTGGGAGCTGTTGCCATCACTGTTCCAGGTGAACAGGTCTTGGGCAGAGACTGTGAATCAAACTGGAGCAGGAACTACCCTGAGTCTCTCTGTCTCCAACACCCCTTCCAAGGATACAATTCTGCCCCCCAAAGCCAGCAGAACTGACCACCCCCATCAGGGTTACCCAGGCAGGTCAGACTGGAGCCCTCCTTGAGGAACGAGCCACATCGTTACCCCGCGGAGGCTCATTAGCTAACGTGAAGAACTAGATTCATAGATTCTAGGACTGGAAGGGACCTTGAGAGGTCATCGAGTCCAGTCCCCTGCCCGCATGGCAGGACCAAATACCATCTAGACCATCCCTGATAGACATTTATCTAACCTACTCTTAAATATCTCCAGAGATGGAGATTCCACAACCTCCCTAGGCAATTTGTTCCAGTGTTTAACCACCCTGACAGTTAGGAACTTTTTCCTAATGTCCAACCTAGACCTCCCTTGCTGCAGTTTAAACCCATTGTTTCTGGTTCTATCCTTAGAGGCTAAGGTGAACAAGTTTTCTCCCTCCTCCTTATGACACCCTTTTAAATACCTGAAAACTGCTATCATGTCCCCTCTCAGTCTTCTCTTTTCCAATAAAGCCAATAAAGATCTTAGAGAAGATCTTTATTGGCTTTAGAGACTTGAAAAACGCCTGGGACTCAGTCTAGCACCTGGGACTAAATCTTAAAGAACCACAAAATGGAACCAGGGGAGCAATCGTTAGATCCGTGTACCAGAACACTGACCAGAGGCTTAAAGTGACCTGTGCCACAGAGAAACCACTAGCTAGACACAGCCTCCGACAGCACCATCCAACCCATTCACCTGTCTGGGATCGAAGCCTCGGGATCCGCTTTAACAGCCAATGACACCCACGGGACAATGCTCAAACCAATACGCCGTGTGCACAGGAACCCCGGCAAGGCTGCAGAGCAGAACCGGGCCCATCCCCCCGCCAATCAGGAAGGAACACTCAGATCCCGGTGCCGCCTCAACCAAAGCAGAAACACTCCCTCCGTCGCACAGCGAGAGGATCCGAAAAGGAGTCGAAATGAGAACGTGATCCACTCGACAGATCCCTGCACAGCCCCGTCACTCGCAGTTACCTCGGCACAGGGCAACGCGTAAAGTAATGCCAGCTACACAATCAGTGACCACAAAGTGGAGGTGGAAACTAGGAGACACAAAGCACAGTCGCACCCCAGTGAGAAATGATTGTGCAAGCAGAGGAGATGGTTGCACTGGAGCTGGAGGGGTAATTTCCAGCTTGGGCAGACCCACCCGGATGGAGCTAGCATGCTACCAACAGACGCGCAGCTCTGGCAGTGCGAGTGGCAGCACCGGCTAGCCACTCACGTACAATCCTGTCCCAGACCCCAGCCCGTCCCGCCTCTCAAGACATCGTGGCGACCCTCCACTGTTAGTGCTGTACCTCGGTCAGAGCTAGCATAGGTACGCCTCCACGAGCTGGAAATGACACCTCCAGCCCCAGAGGAAATCTATCCAGAGCCAGACACTGCGAGGGAGCGCCAGGAAGTGATCTCCCCACCTGAAAAAGGGAAGAGGGAAACTCCGGGCAACACATGTTATTTTCCTTGTTACATCTCATTAGCACCCAGAGGCCCCAATCAGAATCAGCGCACCACTGTGTGGGGCACTGGACAGACCCAGGTGGAGATGCTGTGGGTGCGCTGATGAGCCTACAGTCCAATGCAAGAGGAGGTAAAACGGGACATCAACAGTCCAGTGAAGGGAGAGAGGAGGGTGACAATGATAGGAGCATATGGTGACACAGATAAGCTATGGGCAGAATTCACCTGGCTTCAAGTCATTCAACATTAATATAACACTTTGCTCTGGTTAGGGTCTGCTGCCCCTGGCTAGCTGCTATCACCGACCATTTCCTAAAGGCGTGGTGGTAGAACATCTGCTTCAGGAGGGATGTGCGGGGAGACAGTGCAGTGTCCTTACAGATTAGTTCAAGGTAGGAGTTTCGAGCACAGGGACAGTCTGGAGAAAACGTGAAGAACCCGTGGGTGAAGCTGACAAACGGACAACGGAGGCGGGCATCTTGGGGGAGAGGGAATGGGTGACAAGAGCTATGCAGGTTGGAGCACAATTGTGGAGGTTGCATTTGATGCCAGGGAGGAGGGGAAGCCAGTGCGGGGACCCAAAATGGAAAGTGACCTGGTGAAAGTAAGAGGCTAGGAAGATGAGGTGTTATTAGAGGAGGTTTTGGAACAAATTGATAAACTAAACAGTAATAAGTCACCAGGACCAGATGGTATCACCCAAGAGTTCTGAAGGAACTCAAATGTGAAATTGCAGGACTACTAACTGTGGTATGTAACCTATCATTTAAATCAGCTTCTGTACCAGATGACTGGAGGATAGCTAATGTGACACCAATTTTTAAAAGAGGCTCCAGAAGTGACCCTGGCAATTACAGGCCAGTAAGCCTGACTTCAGTACCGGACACATTGGTTGAAACTACAATAAAGAACAGAATTATCAGACACAGAGATGTACATGATATGTTGGGGAAGAGTCAATGTGGTTTTGTAAAGGGAAATCATGCCTCACCAATCTACTAGAATTCTTTGAGGGGGTCAACAAGCATGTGGACAAGGTGGGGATCCAGTGGATATAGTGCACTTAGATTTTCAGAAAGCCTTTGACAAGGTCCCTCACCAACCAAAGGCTCTTAAGCAAAGTAAGCTGTCATGGAATAAGAAGGAAGGTCTTTTCATGATTGGTTAAAAGATGGGAAACAAAGGTTAGAAATAAATGCTCAGTTTTCAGAATGGAGAGCGGTAAATAGTGGTGTCCCCCAGGGGTCCGTACTGGAACCAGTGCTGTTCAACATATTCATAAATGATCTGGAAAAAGGGGTAAACAGTGAGGTGGCAAAATTTGCAGATGATACAAAACTACTCAAGATACAGTAGTTAAGTCCCAGGCAGACTGCGAAGAGCTATAAAAGAATCTCACAAAACTGGGTGACTGGGCAACAAAATGGCAGATGAACGTCAGTGTTGATAAATGCAAAGTAATGCACATTGAAAAACATAATCCCAACTCTACATATAAAATGATGGGGGCTAAATTAATTGTTACCACTCAAGAAAGAGATATTGGAGTCATAGATAGTTCTCTGAAAACATCCACTCCATATGCAGCGGCAGTCAAAAAAGTGAACAGGATGTTGGGAATCATTAAGAAAGGGATAGATAATAAGACAGAAAATATCATATTGCCTCAATATAAATCCATGGTACATCCACAGCTTGAATACTGCGTGCAGATGTGGTCGCCCCATCTCAAAAAAAATCTATTGGAATTGGAAATTGTACAGAAAAAGGCAACAAAAAGAATTAGGGGTATGGAACAGCTTCCATATGAGGAGAGATTAATAAGACTGGGACTTTTCAGCTTGGAAAAGAGACGACTAAGGGACGATATGATAAGAGGTCTATAAAATCATAACTGATGTGGAGAAAGTAAATAAGGAAGTGTTATTTACTCCTTCTCATAACACAAGAACTAGGGGTCACCAAATGAAATGAATAGGCAGCAGGTTTAAAACAAACAAAAGGAAGTATTTCTTCACACAGCGTACAGGTAACCCATGGAACTCCTTGCCGGAGGACGTTGTGAAGGCCAAGACTATAACAGTGTTCAAAAACGAACCAGATAAATTCATGGAGGACAGGTCCATCAATGGCTATTAGCCAGGATGGGCAAAGATGCAAAACCATGCTCTGAAGTGTCCCTAGCCTCTGTTTGCCAGAAGCTGGGAATGGGTGACAGGGGATGGATCACTTGATGATTCCCTGTTCTGTTCATTCCCTCTGGGGCACCTGGCATTGGCCACTGTGGGAAGACAGGATACTGGGCTGGATGGACCATTGGTCTGACCCCGTGTGGCTGTTCTTATCATCTCTGTGGCAGCATTCTGAATGATTATGAGGGGTGGGGTGAAGTGGCTATCAGGAAAACTACAGGGAAGTTGGCTACAGTTGTGAGGTCGGAGATAAAAAGGGCCTGGATGAGAGTTTTAGTGGTGTAGATGGACAGAAAGCCAGATCTCAGAGATGTTCCCCTCGGCAGGGGTTTCAAATGTATGGCCTGTGGGTCGAATCCGGCCTGGACGGTGCATTTATGTGGCCTGCATCACACTCTCAGATTGTACAGAATCCAGGGCTGGCTCCAGGCACCAGCTTAACAAGCAGATGCTTGGGGCGGCCAAGGGAGAGGGACGGCACCTGTGGCAATTCGGGGGCGGCAGGTCCCTCACTCCCTCTAGGAGCGAAGGACCGGCCGCTGAACTGCCGCCACCAATCGCGGCTTTTTTTTTTTTTTCCAATTGCCGCCGCCAATTGCGATCGCGGCTTTTTTTTTTTTGCTTGGGGCGGCAGAAATGCTGGAGCCGGCCCTGAGAGAATCTCAGCTTTCATTTAAAAACCAGTGGCTGCAGAGATAACCTTCCAAATGTGAACTGGCACGGTATCTGCCTGAGTCTGCAGACAGCCTGAAACAGGCGGAACTCCCCTATTTGCTATTACTGTCATGAGGGCATCAGTTCCAAAGGAAGACACTTGAGTGTCAACATTAACTGCTCCACGACTGATCACTTTAGCAGATGTAACGGGGACGGGGATGGGAGTGCAGCCCTCGGGGAATGGGAACTGTGAGCTGCTGCAGAGAAGGAAATGTAGAGGGAAGAAGAGAGGAGACCTGCAGAGACAGAGACGAGAGGAAGGGTGGCCTAGTGGTTAGAGCACTGTCCTGGCACTTATAATCCCTTGCTCCACCACAGACTTCCTATGTGACCTTGGCAAGTCACTGTGTGTGTCAGTTCTCCAGTTGCCCTGACTCCCGGGGAGGGCTGCAAGGATAAAGGCCTTACAGACTGTGAGGTTCTCAGATACCTCAGTGACGGGGCCATATCAGCACTCACTAGATAGCAGCGGAAAAGAGAAGGGAATAGAGACGAAGGGCAGAGGTAGCAGTGGCCCAAATGGGAGCAGAGTCCCTCACTGAGTGATACCGAGCATGATACAGACACTGAAGAAAAAAATCAAAGGTGAGTTCCAGCACAAAGCTGTATCCTTCCCTTGATCTCTGTGACACTCACACCAATGGGGAATCCGCTGAGGATTCAGGGGAGTATAAAGTCCTGAATGTGTATGGCTGTTCTGTCCCGCCCCTGCCCTGCCCAAGGCGAACAGGGAGCGATCTGACAGAGATGGTGTCACAGAGCAACTTGCCAGCAGATCAGGAACAGCGAGTAGTGACAAAGTGTCTTGGAAGCAAACTCGGAGCCCAGCCAACCCCAGTAATCATCGCACCGTGCACAAAGCCAACCTGAGGATCTGGGGAATGGTCACACGTGTTAATACCAGAAGGGACTGTTACGATTGTCTAGTCTGCCCTCCTGTAGAACGCAGGCCAGAGATTCCTGCCTCAAGCCTAGGGCATCTTTAAAGACTGCAACTGATGGAGACTCTATCACACCCCTAGTAAATTGTGCCAATGGTTAATTACCCTCAATGGTAAACATTTGCACCTTACTCACAGTCTGAATTTGTCTAGTTTAAGTTTCCAGCCACTGGATTTCACTCTGCCTTTGGCAGCTAAATTAGAGAGCCCTCTGCTATCGGAAATCTTCATGTGTAGATATTTATGGACTGTGCTCAAGTCACCTCTTCAGCTTCCCTGTGATACGCCAAATAGACCTCAAATAACTTCTGCAGCTCTTTTCTGAACCCCTTTAAAAACAACCTTTTTAAAACGTGGACTCCAGAACTGGGCGCTATTCCAGTAACGACCTTGCCGGTACTGTCTAGGATGTAATAACACCTGCCCCCACTTCTGCTCCGTAGGAAGCAAGCAGGTCCCAGGCAAGATACAGACACTTGCAATAGCTGCCAAAGCTCATGCAGATCTCGGATTGGACTCTTCAGTCCCATGAGACATTGCAAACCATCGACTTCATAGGCTGCAATTCCCACCATCTCTCGCCATCATGCACCAGTTCAGTACTTCTGCTCCCCAGGCGTCTGTTTATCCATCTAGTGCTCAGGCCAGCCCTCTCAGCCCCAGCATACACGGGGAGCCCCTGCTCAGCTGGTTAGCCAGCCGGACCCTTAAAACCTTCTCAGAGTCAAGGGGGTCCAAGATACAGCCCCACATCCTGTAAATAAGACCTGCGTTCCCAATGTTTATATATACGGCCTTACGTTTGGCTGTCTTAAAATTCCTGTTGTTCCAGGGAGCCCAGTTTACCAAGTGATCCAGCTCACGTGCGATAACTGACCTGCCTCATCACTATTTACCACTCCACCAATCTCTGTGTCCCCTGTACATTTCACCGGCACTGAGCCATGAACAGCCTTGTGCGAGCCCCATAGGAACTGCCCCACCCAGTGACGGCAGAGTAAGTGTCTGTGCAGGGCAGCTGTCGGGCTTCACCCACCTGCTGCAGAATGGGAGCCCACCTGCTTGTTTTTTCCATGCCTAAGGACTGCTGGTGGCTTCATTCAAAAGGCTTTTCCCGAGTGAAAAGGCCAGACGTGTCCTGTTTCTCTAATGCTAACTAAGACGTTCTAATTCCTTTAAGTGGGGAACCTGAGGGCACGGGTTCATGGGACTCCCTGGCTGGCTCTGACAGATACAGTACCTGGGGCTGTACACTTTGACAGCACCTGTATAGCTTGTTCTGTCAATAAAGAATTATTGTATCAAGTCATGTGTGTGCATGGTCTCCTGACTGCCCCAAACTGGTGCCCGGGAAGTGAGACTCTATTGATGGAGCGGGAGTTAAAACATTAGCCTGTGTGCATGCGCGGTTACCAATGCATGTGTGTCACTGTGAGTGAGTGGTCGGTTCCCTGTATCTTTGTATCAGCATGTGCCCATGTGGCTATCCATGCCTGTTCTCGGTACCCATGGGACAGTATCAGGTGGTTATCTGTACCCACATGTCAGCTTGTCCCTGGGTGTCAACTGGTGTCAGAGCATCTGTGAAACTCAAATTCAGGAGGCTCTGATATTACAGCCAATGCAATGCTGAAACACAGCCCCGAGTTCGACACTTCGTGAAGCCCTTCGGGTCTCAGGCTGTGTCTGTATTACAGGTTACGCTGGTTTAACTAACAGTGTGTTTTAAAACTGATTTCATTAAACTGGTACGAACCCCTTTGTGGACACAATTAAATCGATTTCCACCTCTTCTATATCAAGTGAGCCTTAGTTCAATCCTTACCAAAGAAAAGACGGTTACTCACCGTTGTAACTGTTGTTCTTCGAGATGTGTTGCTCATATCCATTCCATTAGGTGTGTGCGCGCCGCGTGCACGATCGTCGGAAGATTTTCTACCCTAGCAACACCGGCGGGTCGGCTGTGGAGCCCCCTAGAGTGGCGCCTTCATGGCGCTGAATATATACCCCAGCCGACCCGGCGCCCCCTCAGTTCCTTCTTGCCGGCTACTCCGACAGTGGGGACGGGGGGCGGGTTTGGAATGGATATGAGCAACACATCTCGAAGAACAACAGTTACAACGGTGAGTAACCGTCTTTTCTTCTTCGAGTGCTTGCTCATATCCATTCCATTAGGTGACTCCCAAGCCCAACTTAGGTGGTGGGGTCGGAGTGAGACATTGCCGTGTGCAAAACCGCTGATCCGAAGGCAGCATCGTCCCTGGACTGCTGCACTAGTGCATAGTGAGCTGTAAACGTGTGGACTGATGACCAAACCGCCGCTCTACAAATGTCCTGGATCGGAACATGTGCCAGGAAAGCAGTCGAGGAGGCTTGGGCCCTCGTGGAGTGAGCGGTGAGGTGCGGTGCTGAGACACCTGCCAGGTCATAGCAAGTCCGGATGCAAGACGTAATCCAGGAGGATAGGCGCTGTGAGGAGACCGGTGAGCCTTTCATTCGGTCGGCCACTGCAACGAAGAGCTGCGTCGTCTTTCTAAAGTGCTTTGTGCGGTCAATATAGAAGGCCAGGGCCCTTCGTACGTCCAGGGAATGCAAGCGTTGATCCTGGCGAGTGGCATGTGGTTTGGGATGAAAGACCGGGAGAAAGATGTCCTGGTTGATGTGAAAAGGAGAAACCACCTTAGGGAGAAAGGCAGGATGTGGACGAAGCTGCACTTTATCCTTATGGAAAACTGTATAAGGGGGCTCGGATGTCAGCGCCCTGAGTTCAGAAACGCGCCTTGCTGAGGTGATGGCTACGAGGAAGGCTGTCTTCCAGGATAGGTACAGAAGTGAACAGGTGGCCAGTGGCTCGAATGGAGGACCTGTGAGCTTGGAGAGAACCAGGTTGAGGTCCCACGTCGGGACGGGCTGACGTTGTTGTGGGTACATCCGGTCTAAGCCCTTGAGGAATCTAACGACCATCGGGTTAGAGAATACCGAGGACGCGAGTTCCCCTGGGTGAAAGGCCGATATAGCGGCCAGGTGAACCCTAATTGAAGATATCGCCAACCCCTGATGTTTTAGGGAGAGGAGATACTCCAAAATGAGAGGAATGGGTGCCTGCAACGGGGACGTGGCTCGTTGTTCGCACCAACAGGAGAACCGCTTCCACTTGGCCAGGTACGTGGTGCGTGTTGAGGGCTTCCTACTGCTCAGCAGAATCTGTTGGACAGAGTGCGAGCATTGCTGCTCTGCCTGGGTGAACCATGGAGCAGCCACGCCGTGAGGTGGAGTGATTGCAGGTCGGGGTGACGCAGCCGGCCGTGGTCCTGAGAGATGAGATCCGGACACAACGGAAGCGGGATCGGTGTCTGAACCGAGAGTTCCAACAGTGTGGTGTACCAATGTTGTCTCGGCCACGCTGGAGCGACCAGAATTACCTGTGCCTGGTCTCTGCGCAATTTGAGCAGTACCTTGTGGACCAGAGGAAACGGAGGGAAGGCATAAAACAGGTGGTCTTTCCAGGGAAGGAGAAACGCATCCGAGAGGGAGCCCGGAGCTCGACCTTGTAGGGAGCAGAACACGTGGCACTTCCTGTTGTCTCGAGATGCAAACAGGTCTATCTGGGGAAACCCCCACTTTTGGAAGATGGAATGTATGATGTCCGGACGGATAGACCACTCGTGCGTCTGGAAGGACCTGCTGAGTCGGTCCGCTAGAGTGTTCTGGACTCCAGGGAGGAACGATGCCGTGAGATGGATTGAGTGGGCGATGCAGAAGTCCCACAGGCGAATGGCCTCTTGGCATAGAATTGACGAACGTGCTCCTCCTTGCTTGTTGATGTAAAACATGGCCGTGGTGTTGTCGATGAGAACTAACACACATCGGCCACGTAGGAGGTTGAGAAATGCCTGGCACGCCAGGCGCACCGCCATCAGTTCCCGAACATTGATGTGCAGGGCTAGCTGGGGTGCAGTCCACAGGCCCTGGGTATGGTGTTCGTTGAGATGGGCGCCCCAACCCAGAGATGAAGCGTCTGTGACCAGGTGCAGAGAGGGTTGTGGGGCGTGAAATGGCATCCCCTCGCAGACCACATTGTGATCTAGCCACCAGGTGAGGGAGGTCAGGACCGAGATCGGGACCGTGACCACCATGTTCAGGCTGTCCCGATGTGGACGGTATATTGATGACACCCAGGTTTGAAGTGGGCGAAGCCGAAGTCTGGCATACCTGGTTACGTACGTGCAGGAAGCCATGTGGCCCAGCAGGGTAAGGCACGACCTCACCGTGGTAGTTGGGAACGCCTGGAGCCCTTGAATGAGGCTCATGATGGTGCCAAATCGGTTGTCTGGCAGGATGGCTTGTGCACGTCTGGAGTCTAGAACTGCGCCTATGAATTCTATTCTCTGGGTAGGTTCTAGAGTGGATTTGTCCTTGTTGAGTAGGATGCCCAACTCGTTGAATGTGTGCACTATTATGTGGACGTGAGCTTGAACTTGCTCCTTGGTGCGACCGCGTACCAGCCAGTCGTCTAGGTACGGGAACACCTGTATCCCTTGCCGACGAAGGTACGCTGCCACGACAGCCATACATTTCGTGAACACTCTTGGGGCCGAGGATAGGCCGAAGGGAAGGACTGCAAATTGGTAGTGCACCATGTTTACCACGAATCGCAGGAAGCGTCTGTGAGGTGGGTAAATTGAGATGTGAAAGTATGCGTCTTTCATGTCGAGGGCGGCGAACCAGTCTCCAGGATCGAGGGAAGGGATAATGGCCCCCAAAGAGACCATGCGGAACTTCAACTTTACTACGAATTTGTTGAGTCTGCGCAAGTCCAAGATGGGCCGCAGACCTCCTTTGGACTTGGGGATCAGGAAGTAACGGGAATAAAATCCCCTGCCCCTTAACTCTACTGGAACCTCCTCTATGGCCCCCATGGCCAGGAGCGTAGAAACCTCCTGAATAAGAAGTTGCTCGTGAGAAGGGTCCCTGAAGAGGGACGGGGAAGGGGGGTGGGAGGGGGGGATAGAAGAAAATTGGATAGCGTATCCCCTCTCCACCGTGCGGAGGACCCAACGGTCCAAAGTTATAAGGGACCAAGCACGGTGGAAGTGGGAGAGGCGATCCCGAAAGGAGGGGGTTGGATCCTGGGGGATGACTGGGGCGCCGTCCTCGACCGCACCTTCAAAAGTTCTGCCTGGGGCCTGAAGGTGGTCTAGGTGGCCCCTGGTTTTGGCCGGGTTGAGGGCCGGTCCACCTTCTTCTACCACCTCGCCCTCGCCTCCTGGCCGAGTCCTGTCTCTGACGAGGTGGGGGGGGGTAGAAGCGCTGAGGCTGCGGCCTAAATGGCCTGCGCTGAGGGCCCACAACATGCATCCCCAGGGAGCGCATGATTGTTCTCGAGTCCTTTAGGCTCTGCAGGCGAGAGTCCGTTTTGTCTGAGAACAATCCGTGTCCCTCAAAGGGGAGATCCTGTAGGGTTTGCTGCAGCTCCGGAGGCAAACCCGAGACCTGAAGCCAGGAGATCCTACGCATAGCGATACCCGAAGCCAGGGTCCTCGCAGCTGAGTCTGCTATGTCCAAGGAGGCCTGCAAGGAGGTCCGAGCCACCTTCTTGCCCTCCTCTACCATGGCTCCAAACTCTTCCCTGGACTCTTGGGGAATCAGCTCCTTAAACTTCCCCATAGAGTTCCAGGAGTTGAAACTGTAGCGGCTCAGCAGCGCCTGTTGGTTCGCTGCTCTAAGTTGTAGCCCTCCGGCTGAGTAAACCTTACGGCCAAACAAATCGAGCCGCTTAGCCTCTTTTGATTTAGGCGCTGCAGCCTGCTGGCCGTGGCGCTCTCGTGCGTTCACTGATTCCACCACCAGTGAACACGGTTGGGGGTGGGTATACAAGTACCCATAGTCCTTAGACGGGACAAAGTATTTCCTTTCCACCCCTCTCGCTGTGGGTGGGATAGAGGCAGGAGTCTGCCATATCGTATCCGCATTCATTTGAATCGTGCGGATCAGGGGTAACGCTACCCTCGATGGGGCATCCGCTCCAAGGATATTCACGATCGGGTCGTGAACCTCCACTATCTCCTCCGCCTGCAGGTCCATATTACGGGCCATCCTGCGCAGAAGATCCTGGTGAGCCCGAAGATCTATTGGAGGCGGGCCTGTGCACGATGTGCCCGCCACTGCCTCATCGGGAGAAGAAGAGGAAGATGCCTCCGGTGGAACAGGATCCAAGGGCTGGTCCTGGTCTCCCTGTTCCTGGGCTGGAGCATCACCTGTGCCTGGGTCCAGGGTGTCAGGTGGTGCGGACCCAGAGGCCTCCATGCCCCCTGGCGGAGGCCGAGAGATGGTGGACTCCGGGGCCCCTCTGACGGAGTGACCGGAGCGAGAGGTCGACGCAATTGGAGCCCCTTGCGCCTGATGGTACGCCCACGGGGTCCAGAACGACCAGTGAGATGGGCCATGAGCAGGGTCCTCTGCTACCTCCTGCCAATGGCCTATGTCCTGCTCCTCGGCTTGACCCTGAGGGGGGTATGCCGATCTCGATACTTCCTCAGAGGAGCGGGACACCGATCTCGATGGCCATGGCGGTGCCGAGTGCGTCGAGACGAATCCCGTGGGATGCGGTGCTGCACGGTGCCGGTCCGGGGATGTTCTATCTCCACGCGGTGCCGGCGATCGGTGCCGGGACCGCGACCGGTGCCGATGACCTCGTCGGTGCCGGGAGTCGGATCTGGACCTCGACGAGGACCTGGAGTATGCCCGGTGCCGGGAGCGGCCTCTCGACGTCGAGCGTCGACCGTAGCGGTGCCGAGAGCTACGTCTCGACGTTGATCGGTGCCGACGATCATATCGGTGCCGAGACGTAGAGCGGTGCCGCGAAGAAGATCTTGGCCGCGAGTACGACCGGTGCCGAGATGATATTCGGTGCCGGGACTGCGAGCGGCGTGGGGACCTGCTTCGGGACCTGGAGCGGTGCCGAGGTTCCAGTCCTTGTGGAGGGCGCATCAAGGCAGGTTTCCCCCTCGACTGGACCGGGCGAGTCAGCGGTGCAGTCGGTGCCGGTGGTTGAGGCGGTGCCGGCTCCGTGAGAGCTATTAAGTCTCTCGCCGCCGCGAAGGTCTCTGGAGTCGACGGTAGGCACTGTATCACCGCCGGCCTCGGTGGAGACGCTATCTGCACCGAACTCAACGGCTTCGGTGCCGGAGTCGACGGTGCTGGAGGCACCTGTTTCCTTTGCTCCACCGGCGGACGCGGCTCTACCCCCGGCACTGGGGGAGCTGGCGTCTTCGGCACGGACGTCCCCGTTTTATGGGCTTTTTTATGCCCCGGGGATAATGATCGGCGCCGAGGCACTGCTTGCGGTGCCAACGAGGTCCGGTGCCGGGGAGGCTTGTCTGACGCCACTCGCGTGGTCGTCAAAGCCGGTGCTGCCGGTGCACTGCGCACCGAGGTGCTAGGCGCCGGGGTCTGGCCCGTAGAGGGAGTGTCCGGGCTAAGTGCCGCCTCCATCAGGAGTTGCCTGAGCCGAAAGTCCCGCTCCTTCTTGGTCCTTGGTCTGAAGGCCTTACAGATCTTGCACTTATCTGTTTGGTGGGACTCTCCCAGGCACTTCAGACAGGAGTCGTGCGGGTCGCTCGTGGGCATAGGCTTCGCGCAGGAGGCGCACTGCTTGAAGCCGGGAGCGTTGGGCATGAGCCCGGCCCCGCGGCCGGGGAAGAAAGGGGGAGACGACCCCCTTAATCCCCTGAGCTACTTAGAACAACTATAACAACTTTTTTAAAACTATTTAACTATTTAACTATAAACACTATAACTATAACTGCTAATAACCAACAAAGCTAGGGAGAGTGGAGAACAGCTAAGCAGCGCTCCACAGTTCCAACGACCGTCAGGGGCGGTAAGAAGGAACTGAGGGGGCGCCGGGTCGGCTGGGGTATATATTCAGCGCCATGAAGGCGCCACTCTAGGGGGCTCCACAGCCGACCCGCCGGTGTTGCTAGGGTAGAAAATCTTCCGACGATCGTGCACGCGGCGCGCACACACCTAATGGAATGGATATGAGCAAGCACTCGAAGAAGAAAGGTAACTTGCTATAAACCAACTGTAACCTGACAGAGGAGCATTCACCCAGGGATCTGTACTTGCATTTAAAAACCAATGCACCTTGTTAAGCCAGACAAAGCTTTATTGCCCCTAAGGCTCCTACTCAGACATTGCCCTGAGATGTGGTCAGCTTGACTCTGCTCCAGACTCAAAAGCCAAGATGCCCAAACAACTCGAGAGACATCATTGTCAGTAGCAGTGACCTCGTCTGCAGCACCCTCAATACAAGAGCATCCCACCACGGCAAAGCAAGCTCTGGCCCGGGGAAACGCTCCATAGAAAGTGTTACATGGAAAGGGCCCTGCACAAAGGCCCCCAAGGCTGGGGCACCTGGAGAGTGGTTAACGGGGACAGTGAGCACTCTGTCTGGGCGTGGACGGGCAGAGAGGCTGGCTCCTGTGGGCCATTCAACCTGTCTGAGATGCTCCTTTGTGTTGCAGAGCAGCCGGCCAAAAGGGAGCAAACCCTTGGGGCCCATTGGAATGAGCCTGTGTTTCCTGTTGAGAACAATGGTCTCCCTCAGGTCTGAGGGGCTGCCCAGGGTGCAGGCAGGGCACACGGTCAGAGTGCTGGGAGCAGGACAGAGAACAAGGCTCAGAGAAGGAAGCCAGCTACTGGTGTGAACACGGCGTTGCCGTGGGCAGCCTGGTGGGAGCTGTTGCCATCACTGTTCCAGGTGAACAGGTCTTGGGCAGAGACTGTGAATCAAACTGGAGCAGGAACTACCCTGAGTCTCTCTGTCTCCAACACCCCTTCCAAGGATACAATTCTGCCCCCCAAAGCCAGCAGAACTGACCACCCCCACCAGGGTTACCCAGGCAGGTCAGACTGGAGCCCTCCTTGAGGAACGAGCCACATCGTTACCCCGCGGAGGCTCATTAGCTAACGTGAAGAACTAGAGAAGATCTTTATTGGCTTTAGAGACTTGAAAAACGCCTGGGACTCAGTCTAGCACCTGGGACTAAATCTTAAAGAACCACAAAATGGAACCAGGGGAGCAATCGTTAGATCCGTGTACCAGAACACTGACCAGAGGCTTAAAGTGACCTGTGCCACAGAGAAACCACTAGCTAGACACAGCCTCCGACAGCACCATCCAACCCATTCACCTGTCTGGGATCGAAGCCTCGGGATCCGCTTTAACAGCCAATGACACCCACGGGACAATGCTCAAACCAATACGCCGTGTGCACAGGAACCCCGGCAAGGCTGCGGAGCAGAACCGGGCCCATCCCCCCGCCAATCAGGAAGGAACACTCAGATTCCGGTGCCGCCTCAACCAAAGCAGAAACACTCCCTCCGTCGCACAGCGAGAGGATGCGAAAAGGAGTCGAAATGAGAACGTGATCCACTCGACAGATCCCTGCACAGCCCCGTCACTCGCAGTTACCCCAGCACAGGGCAACGCGCAAAGCAATGCCAGCTACACCATCAGTGACCACAAAGTGGAGGTGGAAACTAGGAGACACAAAGTACAGTCCCACCCCAGCGAGAAATGACTGTGCAATGAAGAGATTGAGGCAGACATTTTCTGTGGCAATGTCTGAACATGAGGGAGTGCGAGAAAGTTTTCCTCCATTTATTGGGCAGTACAAGGGAAGTGTCATCAAAAAGGGATGAGGAAAATTTGTGCCTATCCTTCTTTATTGTCACGACTGTGATTGCAGACACACCCCAATCCGGATCGGAGCCCCATGGTGCTGGGCTCTACACAGAGGTGTCCTCTGCCCTGAAGAGGTTTTCATCTCACTTTAGACAAGACACGCCGAGTGTGTTTAACAACCATGGGGTGACAATGAGAGGAGCTTGTGCTTACACAGCCCAGCTCTGGACAGTCTTACCTAGTTTCAAGTCAATGTTTATACCAGCAATTACAGCTGGTGCAGTGGAAGAGGGCCTGGAGGAAGGATCTGAAGGAGCAGGGAGGAGCAGATTGATGGGTAGGTATGGTGGTGGCATTTCAGGTGGCGAGAAGGGTGAAGGTGCTAGTGGGAGAAGTGGACACACAGATTTTGGAGGCTGGTGTCAATGACAGAGCGGAGGAGATGGGAGATGCCAGAAGGCAGAGTGAAGGTGCCAAAGGTGAGACCAAGAAGCCTGTATTTCATGTGGTAGAGCGGGAGGGAAGGGGCTCAGAGGGGGGTAACATGTTCTTAGCGATGGGCCAGGCAGCTGACCCTCTCAACAGTGTTTTGAATGGCCCTAAGGAGACACACGGGGTGTCGGGTTGTAGTAGCAACTGAGATAGGAGACGCAAAAGGCCTGACAGAGTTTTAGCAGTGCAGACAGACAGGAAAGGCCAGACCCAGGCCCTGAGAGAAGTTCCCGCAGGAGGAAAGGAGAGATTTGGCAGAGATGGTGTCATGCTACACAGCAACCTGCCAGCGAATGAGGAAGAGATGGTAATGACAGACGGACATGGGACTGAACCCCAATGTGCAGTGAAACCCGGCCCCAGACACAGCCAGTCGCAGTGTTTTACCACCCATCTCAAACGTAGCCAATCTACGTCCCTACTCACCAGGCC
The DNA here is from genome assembly GCF_027887155.1 of Malaclemys terrapin pileata. Taxonomy (NCBI): domain Eukaryota; kingdom Metazoa; phylum Chordata; order Testudines; family Emydidae; genus Malaclemys; species Malaclemys terrapin. The sequence continues at coordinate 206,797,252 of NC_071507.1, read as the reverse complement.
AGCCCCAGAATCTGGGGTAGGGCAGTAAGCTAGTTCTTTGGGACACACTCCAAACATCACTGACGCACTTGCCTCATGAATGTGTGTGTGTGTTTGGGGGGGGGGGGGGCGGAGGAGCAGCTTCAGATCCCCCAGGCACTTTGAGCAGCTGCTTGTTCCGTTGACCCCGAGTGACCAGGTGACCGTGGTTCCATTTTCAAGGCTCTTCCCCCAAACGCCAGCTCCACCTGGGCAGATTGTCCCCGGCCTCTAATGCTTGTCATTTCAATCAAGATGGAAATCAGCGACCTGTGTATGTGCTGTCACCCTGGCTAAAAACCAGGGCCGCCCAGAGGATTCAGGAGGCCTAGGGCAAAGCAATTTCGGGGGCCCCTTCCATAAAAAAAAATGCAGTACTATAGAATACTATATTCTCGTGGGGGCCCCTGTGGGGCCCAGGGCAAATTGCCCCACTTACCCCCCCCTCTGGGCGGCCCTGCTAAAAACCAGAAGCCCCTCAATGCAAGGCCTGCGAGGTGGGGAAGGTACATGTTTGGGGGGTGCAAATCGGGGCCCTTTCTCTGAGTACACGTACGCGTCAGCCCACGCAGACGTTACTGCTCAGCTCTGTGTCAGTCAGAGCGCCTCTGAACCAAACACCCTCCCCCGTCATGCGGAGTGAGCAGAGACTGGCATGGCGCTGCCTGATTCCTCTCTTCAGAGGGCCGGGCTCATTCCACCAGCATCCGGAAATCCAGCCTGTCCATCACCCCAAAGCAAGAAAGAGCCAGGCTGGCCGGCCAAGGGAGGAACAGGACTCAAACCCGAAAGACTGTGTGCCATGACCTAGCACTTCTAGGTGCTCATTCCCCTGACAGCGGCGGAGTGCTCACGTCAGGGGCTGTGCCGCCCGGCTTTGCCACGGGCGCTTGTCCGCTCGCTCAGAGCAGCTCAACGCATTCCGTTGTGATGAGAATGGCAGAAATGACAGTTAGACACAGGATTCACCCTCCTCGCTGTCCTTCCATGAACCTAGCCCATGGAGGGGCCCAGCCAGTGAGTGTACATGTGCCCCCGTGCAGGAGGACCTGGGCATGGGCTGTAACCACAAGCTGCCTCACTAACAGTAATCCCAGATGACAAGGTGATGAGAATGCCTGAGCCTTACCCAGCACTGCCACTACCGCTCACATCAGGGGAGCTGCACCAGTGGGTGACCCCTCCAAAGGCTACTGCAGCCAGGCTCCGAGAACGGCACGCTCCCTTGGGGAGCAAGAAGAATTAGTGCAGCTCTAGCACCTAGCCACCTTAACACAAACCCAGAGAATTCCACCTTAAAACCCTGCCTCTCTCTCCCTCTCCCCCAGCTGCATTCCCAACACGAGGGCCTGATCCCCGCTCACAGCCTGGGGGGCAGGTGGCGGAGGGGCAAGAACTGCCATGGCAATAAAAGCTCCTCCCCTGCTGTGGGGGCAGAGCGACCCCCCTGGAATCTGGGGCCTCTGTCTCTCTCGGTGCCAGGTCCTAGGTGCTCCCGGGCCTCTGCGCTGGGCACACGCCCTTCCAGCTCGCTCTCCCTCAGACACAAACGCTGCCATGGACACAGCTGCTTCCAGCCTGGGAGCGCGATGGTCTCAGTCCTGGCTGCCTCTCCCCATAGCCAGGAGGGCCAGTTCAAGCACCTCCCCCTTCCACCCCTGCAGGGCCTCCCTGTTTGGGTCCAACATGTGCTGCTCCAGGATTGCAGCCCTACAGAGGAGGGAAACAGGGCACGTGTCCATTTGGGGGGTTAGTGGGAGGAGGTTCCCCACTGAACCGGAGCAGGGGGAACATGGACTGTATCCCACCCAGTCAGGGCCATGATCATGGAGCAGACGGCTTTGTCCCCTGGCAGCACAAGTTATTAACCCCCGAAGTCAGCATGAGGCAGCTCACAGCCCACACCACTGGGCACGTGCCGATGAGGCAGGGCCCAGGACCACTGCACAGCTGAGGCAAACCCTCAAGGATCTGAACAGAGTATCAGTGGGGATGCAGAGAGATCCCAGAGACCAGTGCAGAAGGGCAAATCCTTCCAACCCCTACACAAATCAACTTGCTGGGAGCCCAAGGGATGTGCCTAATCTGCACAAAATGGAGCATGCTGACGCCACCCTGATATTTAATATGGAGGTGGAACCCAAAGAGCCTCTGGGTACTGGCATGCCATGCTCTATCCTGATCTGAGTGGGACTGCAAGCTGGGACCCGCAGAGATCACTAGAGCTACATCCCGTCTGGTGCGAACAGCTCCTTCACGTGAATCCGAAGCAGACAAGCCCCACAACCTCAGACTTATGCTGATCAATGCCAAATCTACGCCCAATAAACCCTTCACCATTCATGATCTTATCACAGAAACCTACCCGACTGACAACATAGGTGTAGTGTTAGCTCTTCTCCCCCACAGGCCCGAACACAAGGAAGACAAATCCAGAGGCCAGAATAGCCGCTCTTTTCCCTTCCAGGAAAAATGCAGGAAAAGTTCACTTCAATCTGAATCCTTTGAGTGTATCTACTTAATCTGGGAGCCCAGGGCAAAGACCGAGCTGGGCATCCTGCTAACCGGTAACCCCCCAGTGCCCAGACACATGTGGTTTCCCAGCGGAGCTGACAGAGATGCTGTCGGACACGGTGATGAAGTTCAACATCCACACGGACAATACCTCTGGTAGAACAGCCCCAAACCTCCTCTACCGTAGGGTTCTCACAGATACTCTCTGGAGACGTACACACAGCTAGGATTGGATCCTCGGACTGAGAAACATGCAACCACCCCTCTCCTCATCAGACCATTTCCTCCTCCTGGCCAAAATAATAAACCTTCCCCATTGTCAGGGAAGAAGAAACCACCAGCCTGGCCTGCTCACGAAAGCTCTTGGATCCTGGCCCATTCCAAACATACATTCAGAGAAAACTCTTCCCCAGCAAGGATTAGTGAGACATCTCAAACACTCCCTGCCTACTTCTCAAATGGGCCCCTCTCCCACCGAGCGCCTCTACAGATTGCCACGGCTCCCAGACAACGTCTGGGAGGAGAAGTGGGATAAGCTTCACTGACACACAAATATGTTTAAATAACAAAAGCTAACATCACTAGTCAACTTGCACAGCTCCTGAAGAAAATATGGACCTTTGCAAGGATTCCATTGTCGGATTATTCAGCTTTGGAAGGAGAAGAGTTATGAGGGGACTCAACTGAGCTATCAGGATCATGGAAGAACGGTTACTTTCCCTACAGTAACTGTGGTGCGTCGAGATGTCGTCGTCTATGCGGATCCCACTGTAGGCATGCATGAGCCTCACACATGTGAGACAGAATCTTCTGAACGGCTGTGTCTGCTGGGGCTTTGCACCCCTCCTCTGCCTCCTCATGCTCCCATGCAAGGGCATGAAGGGCAGATCAGTTGCAACCCTTCCTCAGTGCTCGAGAAATCTGAAGCCTGTGTCTGCTGAGAACTCCAAAAGTGGGCATGGAGGGTGGCACATGGGATCTACATTGAAACATCTCAAAGTATCACACTTACTGTAGGGCAAGTAACTGTTCTCTCTCCTTCAAGAACGTGTCAGCCTAGATCCCATTGTAAGTGACTGGCAAGAAATAATCTCCTTCAGGGTGGGTGGGAATGAGGAGTATGAGTGCATCTAACAGAGACTGGAGTCCTGCTCTCCCAAAAATGGCATCTGACCTAGCAGGTACATCCAGTGCCTAATGCTTGACGTACATGAGTGGATCGATCCATGTAGCAGCCTTGCAGAATTCTGATATCGGTACGTTTTGGAAACAGGCCAAGGATGTGGCTTGCGCTCTGGTAGAGAGTCGTTGGGAGATGTACGCAGGCCGGTTGGTAGCACAGTGAAATACATTATCCATTTTCATAGTCTTTGTGACAAAATGGCCTAACCCTTGGCACGGCCAGCAATAGCCACAAACAGACATGGAGACAGTCTGAACGATTTGTACAATGTAGCATCAAAGGGCTCTGGATATGTCTAGGTGTGGTGCTTCTTCTCTGTGTGTGGAACATGGCTTTGGGACGAACCCAGGTACATTGATTGATTGATTGATTGATTGAAGTGGAACTCAGAAACCACCTTGGGGATGAATTCTGCATGAGTTTTCAGTACCACTTTGTCTGTATGAAGCAAGGTGCATGAAGGTTCTGCCATGAATGCCTGAAACTGACTCACTCTCCTGGCCAAGTGATGGCTACCAAAAAGTCCATCTTAAGTGTAAGATGGTAAATGCGCCACCCCAAGAGGAACTTAAGTGGAATTACGCATTCTGTGAGCGAAGAGCCACACACATGGGCGATGATATCCAGCATCTATTAATCTCCAACCACCTCTGATGGAAGCCGTTGAGGCAGTTTCTGAAGGTCATCTCTGGGATAGTTTTAGTGAGACTCTTGCCTGTTTCATCAAATCTGCTGCCTCTGGGAGGGACCCTGGAGTGTGATGAAGGGGGATGACGGCATCTCCTGGGAGGGTATTCCAGTTGATGACCATGAGATCAGGCAGCGTTCCCTGTCTTTGAGGAGGCTGGTACAGGAAGGGCTTGTGGGTATGGCAGTGGGTTGTAAAATGCCCAAAGATCTCAGTGTCACTCTCAGATCCTTGGGGGAATAGTGTGTGTTGCCCATCCGAGTGTCTATTGTCACCTGGAATCCCAGACTCCTGTAACCACAAGGCCTGGCACATTGTCACTGTGGTGGCCATGGATTAAGTGGCTATATTGAATATGTCCATTGTCACTTGTAGCACTGTTCTGGCTACCAACTGACCTTCCTTGATGGACTCTCTCCACTCACAGAATCAAAGAATCATAGAAGATTAGGGTTGGAAGAGACTTCAGGAGTGGCCTACTCCAATCCCCTGCTCAAAGCAGGACCAACCCCAACTAAATCATCCCAGTCAGGGCTTTGTCAAGCCAAGCCTTAAAAACCTCAAAGGATGGAGGTTCCACCAGCTCCCTAGGGAACCCATTCCAGTGCTTCACCACCCTCCTAGTGAAATAGTGTTTCCTAATATCCAACCTAGACCTCCCCCACTGCAACTTGAGACCGCTACTCCTTGTTCTGTCATCTGGTACCACTGAGAACAGCTGAGCTCCGTCCTCTTTGGAACCCCCCTTCAGGTAGTTGAAGGCTGCTATCAAATCCCCCCTCACTCTTCTCTTCTGCAAACTAAATAAGCCCAGTTCCCTCAGCCTCTCCTCATAAGTCATGTGCCCCAGCCCCCTAATCATTTTCATTGCCCTCCGCTGGGCTCTCTCCAATTTGTCCACATCCTTTCTGTAGTGGGGGCCCCAAAACTGGATGCAATACTCCAGACGTGGCCTCACCAGTGCCAAATAGAGGGGAATAATCACTTCCCTCAATCTGCTGGCAATGCTCCTACTAACGCAGCCCAATATGCCATTAGACTTCTTGGCAACAAGGGCACACTGCTGACTCATATCCAGCTTCTCATCCACTGTAATCCCCAGGTCCTTTTCTGCAGAACCGCTGCTTAGCCAGTCAGTTTCCAGGCTGTAGCAGTGCATGGGATTCTTCCGTCCTAAGTGCAGGACTCTGCACTTGTCCTTGTTGAACCTCATCAGATTTCTTTTGGCCCAATTCTCCAATTTGTCTAGGTCACTCTGGAGCCTATCCCTACCCTCCAGCGTATCTACCTCTCCCCCCAGCTTAGTGTCATCTGCGAACTTGCTGAGGGTGCAATCCATCCCATCATCCAGATCATTAATAAAGATGTTGAACAAAACCGGCCCCAGGACCAACCCTTAGGGCACTCCGCTTGATACCGGCTGCCAACTAGACATGGAGCCATTGATCACTACCCGTTGAGCCCGGCAATCTAGCCGGCTTTCTATCCACCATATTGTCCATTCATCCAATACTTTTTTAACTTGCTGGCAAGAATACTGTGGGAGACCGTATTAAAAACTTTGCTAAAGTCAAGATATATCACATCCACCGCTTTCCCATATCCACAGAGCCAGTTATCTCCTCATAGAAGGCAATCAGGTTGGTCAGACATGACTTGCCCTTGGTGAATCCATGTTGACTGTTCCTGATCACCTTCCTCTCCTCCAAGTGTTTCAAAATGGATTCCTTGAGGACCTGCTCCATGATTTTTCCAGGGACTGAGGTGAGGCTGACCGGTCTGTAGTTCCCCAGATTCTCCTTTTTCCCTTTTTTAAAGATGGACACTACATTAGCCTTTTTCCAATCGTCCGGGACCTCTCCCGATCGCCACGAGTTTTCAAAGATAATGGCCAATGGTTCTGCAATCACATCAGCCAACTCCCTTAGAACCCTCGGATGCATTACATCCAGTCCCATGGACTTGTGCATGTCCAGCTTTTCTAAATAGTCCTGAACCTGTTCTTTCACCACTGAGGGCTGCTCGCCTCCTCCCCATACTGTGTTGCCCAGTGCAGCAGTCTGGGAACTGATCTTGTCTGTGAAGACCGAGGCAAAAAAAGCATTGAGTACTTCAGCTTTTTCCACATCATCTGTCACTAGATTGCCTCCCCCATTCAGTAAGGGTCCCACACTTCCCTTGACTTTCTTCTTGTTATAAACAGACCTGTAGAAACCCTTCTTTACCCTTCACATTCCTTGCTAGCTGGAACTCCAATTGTGCTTTGGCCTTCCTGATTACACCCCTGCGTGCTCGAGCAATATTTTTATACTCCTCCCTAGTCATCTATCCAAGTTTCCACTTCTTGTAAGCTTCCTTTTTGTGTTTAAGTTCACCGAAGATTTCTCCTGCGGGAGCCTGGAAAGGAAGGGGGGGAAAGGGTCACCCTTTCCCATGAACAAGGCCTGGCAGTTGACAATGCAGAACTGGAGTCAGGCGGACAAATAAACTTTTCGGTCAGTGGCTCAGTTTCTCAGGGTCTTTATCTTTTGGAGTCTCCTCTGTGGATCTGCTCTTCTCTTGGACTGTGGTGTCAGCCGCATGTAGAAATGTTTAAGGCCCTTAGGAGGGACTAGGTAGTACTTTTCTACTTGCTTTGAAGTCAGGGAAGTGAGGCTGGGGTGTGCTGCAGACCCCTTGCTGGGTCCAATATGTCCTCATTAATTGGAAGGGCAAGTCTTGCAGGACTAAGGAGCTGAATGTGTTGAACAGCTTATGTGTATTGTCTTGGGTCACCACTGTCTCGATGTATAAAGTTTCAGCTCTCCTTGAGAGCCAATCTTGGAAGGCCTGAAAATCAACAGCCGGTGTCAGGGACGAGGTGACAGCCTTGTTGGGGGATGACAAGGATTCATTCCTCAGGCGAGGAGGACAGTAAGAGTGTCTCCCAAGCTACCTTGTGATGGGGCTTTACTCTGGGGCCTGTGGCAAGGAGGGCCCCAATAAAGCTAGTATGGCCATGACAGCACATTATACTGGTATTGGCCATCCACTGCCAGTCATGTGTCAGAGCCCGGAGCAGGGCTCTTCTGGAATACCCTTTTGGGTACTGTTCCGGTCTCTCAGGAGAATGCTCCTGGCGCAAAGGGGAGAGAAGGAGTGGCCTGGGCACTGCAAGGAGAAGTACTTCTCAGAGATCAGTAGTGCCGTTGGAGGCAGTACTGGCGCTGACGCTGAAGTCAGTGCCGCTCCAGTGCTGAGAGGAGGGGTGAAGGTTGCTCCTCAGAAGGACTCACTGGTCAGAGCTGGTGCCGCTGTGGATCTTGGTGTCAACGGATACTGGCGCGACAGTCTCTCAAGACTTCTTCACCGAAGGTGCCTTGCTCCCATCCTTTGGCATCATAGAGGGTTTTGAGGACTTATCTCTGGACCTTCAGTCCCCCTTGTGGGATGGTTGTGTTGACTCTTCCGAGCAATGTTTGTGCTCAGTGTGGGTATGTCACTCAGCATCCAGATTGGACAGGCAGGGTCTTTCTGCCCAGGGGCTGGGACTGATCATCGTGGTGCACTTTTTGTTTTTTTCTCCCTGCTGGAGCCAGAGGTGTGGTGCCTGATAGCCAGGGTCTCCTCAGATCAATCTTGGAATACGTCTTCTCTCCAGGATCACGTGTACTCCAAGTGGTGTAGTTGGAGACTCCCATCTCAAGATTTTTGATGCGGGACGAGGAGGAGCGGCAGATGGAACATTTGTCAGGGATGTATTCTACCCTGAGGCATCTGCTGTGTCCATTGACTAAGGGCATCAGACTGTTGCAGGGAAGACAGGGTTTAGCATCCACCACTGCTAACAGCTGGCATGAAGTGCTTTCACCCTGCCGTACAAGGGATGTACGGTGGGGAATGGGAGGTTCTCTGCCTGTCCTTTTCCTTTATTTTGAACATACAACTACAAACGTCTTAATAGAAAACAGCAAAAAAGGTGGAGAGAGATTTCTTCACGAGTTAGAAAGCACAGAAACAGGTTGGACACTGCCCAGGTTCCGTCCTGCGGCCACAAGGGTAAATGGGAACTGAGGGAGGGCTGTGGCCGTTCCACCTTTTATGCCCTCATATGGGAGCACAAGGAGGCACAGAGTGCATGTACAGCCCCAGGGACACTGATGCGAAGACTCCAAACTTGTGCGTCTGAGGTGCACGTGTGGATCCACAGACACATCCTCGAAGAGAGGTGCGCAGCTGCTAAAGTGATGGGGCCACATAAGCACGTAGCTAACAGAGGAGATAGCTAGTTGCCATGGGTCAGACCTGTGTGGCCTCACTGTCCCCAACGCTTGGCCTCTGAGTATCACTTTGACCCCCACTGTCACGAGGGGCTCTGTGGAGTCACAATCCAGGCAGCGTCTGGCATTTTGTTGTTATTTTAAAGGGGCAGCTGTACAATAACGCTTTGCCTCTCATTTTCAGTATTCCCTGAGCTGCTGGTAAATGTAGGGACACTTTGCCGTGACACATGAAGGTCCCTTCAGCGTGGATGTCCCAGTGTATCCCGCTCCACTCTTTAAAGGGTAATCAAGGTCAGGCCAGGTTTTCATGGGCTGCAGGATAGAACCCAGTGAACCATGTCCTAAGCAAGACTTATCCCGGAACAAAATCCCAGATGCAGATGCTAATCTCGTCTTTCTACAATAGGACCAACCCAAAGCCCAGGTTGGGATCCAGACTTTCTCAAAGTTCGGCCCATTCCAGAGAGAGCTTGGATCCGATTCCCAAGCTGGAGTTTTGGCTTGGGGCCATTTCCACTCTTACTAATGTAGGAGACTAGGGCCCAATCCTTACCATCAACACCAAGATTCATCTGCTGCAGCTTCCAATCTACAGCCCCCTCTGGATCCGTTCTGCCAGAATCTCCTACCGAAGGGAACTCGCGCCCTCCCGCTGCACACCACACCCACTGGGCTTTGTGGAAGGGGTGCCAGGGCTGCACACGGCTCTAAACCAGCAGGCACCAGACTGAAGCCTCTATGCATCCACAGAAAAGGCACAGCCTGGGCAACGGGAGGGCAAACGCCCCCCATACAACCCCAAAGCAGCATACCTGAGCCTGAACTAGTGTGATCCCCTCTGAGGTGAAGCGGCAGATCAGTCTCCAGGACCTCGCTGCCAACAATGCAGGAAACTGCGCTGGTGGCTTTGTGATGCGGATACTTGTCCACACAGAACTGCCCTGCGTCTCCCAGCTCGCTACATGCCAGCCCCACTGAACGCCCGCAGGTGGGAAGAAGGAAGGCTGCACTGGAACCCGTGACCTGAGGGGAAGGCCCGTCTCTCATCCTCAGTCTCTCCCCATCTCCCCACACATGGCATTTCTCCATCTCGTTCTCGCTAGAGCTCCATCTACCCTGATGGACTGATTCCCCACTGGTGTAAGTGGACACAATGGGAGCTGCCCCTACTCCTAGGGCTGAATTTGGCACCCTTTCTCCTCATCTATCTAGTAGCCCTTCCTCTGTCGCTTCTCATGTGTGTGCCTCTCTCTGTCGGGCCTGGGTGGCAGAACACCAACATGTGCCATGGGTAAGGGGCATGGATCTGGGATGGAGAGATTCAGCTCAGGCAATCACACGGACACAGACAGAACAGGTGACATCAATCACAGCCTTTGTCGCCAGGGGCTTCCTGTCCTCATAGAATCACAGAATCTCAGGATTGGAAGGGACCTCAGGAGGTCGTCTAGTCCAACCCCCTGCTCAAAGCAGGACCAATCCCCAACTAAATCAAGCCCATGGGCTCTTGCAGCTCCACCGGTTTCTGGCGAGCTTGCTCCAGGCACAGGGCTGAGCTCTGAGAGTGCAGGAAGTTGGCTAACCCAGGTCCCAGCGGGAGGGAAGAGCCGTGGCAGGACGGAAGGGTCACAGTTCTGACCTGCAGACAGCTGGGCCATTCCTGGTCAGACTTGTCCTTTTAATCCATCTGCTTTGCACAGGATCAGACCTCAGACCAATGAGCAAGTGAAAGGACCGAACTATGTCCAAGCAAAAGTCCTGCAGGCTTCAAACTGCAGCATCCAGGCTTCTCTCTGTAGGTAGCCCGCCTGACTTCAAAGCCTTCGCCAGCGCTTGCAGCACCCCACCTGCCTGCGAGGTGCAATGAGGGTCTGGAACTCAGGGCCTCCCCCCTTAGGCTGTAGCTGAACTCAAATTCCCCCCTAACATTTCCCCACTGTGTGGTCTCCTCTGCACCATTCTGGGGGGGTCAGTAGCAGGAGGGAGAGAAGAGCCACCTTGGCAATTCAGTCCCCAGGCCCCATTCCCCAGCCCTATACTGATGGAAAGCAACTGCCCGGAGCAGCCGCTTGGCAGGCAGGGTCTATAAATAGCCACACGGTCTGCAGCTGGGAGAGGACCTGTTGCTAGGGAGACACAGCTGACAGTCAGCGAGCGAGAGAATGAGAGAAGGGGGGAGACGGAGCGAGAGAAGGAAGGGATGAAAGAGGGAGGCAGGAAGAACTCTTGCAATCAGCCCAGCGCAGAGATGGGCGGAGGTAGGAAGGGTGTTTGGGGTGGGCTGGATACACTCGGCTGCTTGTTTCCCTAGCCCAGAAGCAGCACCGGGCTATGGCACACAGCCAGCTAACCCTTCTAAAGGGCAAACAGACCCATCCCCTTCCCTCAGCAGCTCCCGCCCCCGCCCCAGACCAATGGGGAGCTGGGGTCACAGCATCTGGGCCACATACAGGGGAGGGGCAGGGTGGGGTTTCAGAGCAGAAGCCTGTTGGCTGAGCATAGGCGAAGGCCTGGGGGGTGGCAGGGAAGGGTCTGCACGCATCACAGAACGGGGGGGTCAGTTCTGGTTGGTGTGTACGTCCCACATCCCACTACAGCCTGATCCCGCCAGCCTGTCACCCCCGCACACACGACCCCCTCTGAGTTCTGGGCCGGCTTTCACCTGCCCCCATCCTTCTGGGTCAGCATGACGCCCCCTCGGCACTACCAGGCACCTCCTTCCCACCAGACTAACCTCCTGTCTGGTCTGACCTGGCTCCCTATAGCACCCCCAGCCTCAGCTGTCACCGCCACGTTCCCACCCTTCACGAGCTCTGGCTGCGCCCACGGACTCGCCCAGGCATGAGTCGGCACCGCAAGGGCCCGAGTCAGGGGCCTGCTCCACGGCTGTGCAGAGAGCTGCGGGATTCTCCAAATGTGAAACAGGCCAAGACACCCTGAATGGCACGACGGAGCCTGAGGCCTCGGTTCCCGTGACAAGTCATGGGGAAGAGACGGCCCCTTCCTCCACCATCCCTGCCAGGCTGTGGGGGCCAGCACACCCGCTGCCCTCTCCCAGACATGCAGCAAGGACTGAGACCCAACCTCTCAAACCAGAACTGTGGGGCTGAGACCCCCCTTCCTCCCCTCAGACGCCCCTTGCTCCCCACCCGCTCCTCAGACGCCCCCTGCTCGCCCCTCAGATGCCCCCTGCTCGCCCATTAGACACCCCCTGCTCCCCACCCGCTCCTCAGACGCCCCCTGTTCACCCCTCAGACGTCCCCTGCTCTCTGCTCACCCTCAGACGCCCCCTGTTCACCCCTCAGACACCCCCTGCTCCCCACCTGCTCCTCAGACGCCCCCTGTTCACCCCTCAGACGTCCCCTGCTCCCTGTTCACCCTCAGACGCCCCCTGCTCGCCCCTCAGACGTCCCCTGCTCTCTGCTCACCCTCAGACGCCCCCTGTTCACCCCTCAGACACCCCCTGCTCCCCACCTGCTCCTCAGACATCCCCTGCTCCCTCCTCAGATGCCCCCTGCTCCCCACCCGCTGCTCAGACACACACTCCAATGGCTGAGCTGCACCCCCATCTCCTCAAACAGGTGCCAGGGGAGGGGGCGACAGATGCCCCCCCCCATCTCCTCACACATGCTCCAGGGGCCTAGTCACCCCCTTTTCCCCACCGGTTGCTCTGACACACACTCCAATGGCTGAGACGTACCCCATCTCCTCAGACAGGCCAAGGGGGCCCGAACGCCGCCCATCTCCTCAGACAGGCCACAGGGGCCCAGATGCCATTTCATTTCCCCTTCCCTCAGTCTCCTGGGCACTTGTCATCTTCATTTCCCTCTGCATCATTCCCCTCTTCCCCAGGCCCCAAGCTCGCCCCCTTCCAGCCAAGCATGACGATCCCCATCTGCTCAGAGTAAGCCTTCGCTGCTTCCCCACCTCCTCACGCTCACAAAGCAGCCGACCGCCCCGGCATCTCGAAGCCCCTCCACTGGCTCCCCATCCACTTCCAAATTACACTCCTCGCTCACAAAACCCCTCTATCCATTCCCATCTCACCACTGGGCAAGGGCCTTCTCCCCGCAGGTCCTGATCTCCCTGTAGCTCTCTGCCTCATTGGCTCTCCGGATCCCCCCCAATCTGGCCAAAGCCGTTTCCCTCTCTGGCTCACATGGCTTTGGCGTCACTTGCTGAGGCACTGTTCAAAGGACAGTGGGTCTGGATCCCAGTCCCTATGAAATGGCCCTGCCTGTCCACCATACTCTAGGTCCCCGACCCCTCCACCGTCCCTCCTGGATCTTTCTAAGGGCACACAGACTCTTAAAGCTCTTTCCTTCCTTCACTGCCTACAGCTCTGATTGGCCACCTGGCTCCCTCTGGTACTATCACTGACAACTTCACCTCTGGTGCTTTCGCCATCTCTTTACCTGCCACTTTCCATCCCAGGGCCCTCTCTCAGTCGCCCCCATCTCTGACCCTCGCTGTCTCAGCAAAGTGCCTGAGCGAGTCAAGACCCCTCATCTCCCCAGCCCCTCTCACACGGTGTCCTGGATCCATGTCGGCCTGGGCTTCCCTCCTGCAGCATGGAATCTCTCTCCTCCATGGAGTTAACCACCTCCTCTCCTGAGCTGACAAAGGGTCCTTCTTGCTGACCTCACAGCAGCCACTGTTCTCTGGCTCACGTCACAGCTATGCTGGCATCTCCGTGCCCCTCCTGGGCTACCAGCTAGTTCTCCATCCCTCGGGGGGGCTCCTGCTCTGCCCCCAGAAGTCCATTCTTGGCCCTTGGCGCTTTACCATCTTCTCCCTCTAACCACTAGCTGATATTTTTGTTCAAATGATACGTGACTGTACAGAACTTTTAACACCTTTAATGAACCCTCCGTGCCTGACTTGATCAAATAAAACGCTCTGCTTCCTTCAGGCCCAAAGAGAAGCGCTTCCCTTTGCCACGGGGGCTGCTTCAAGCACAGCAAAACAGATTTGGAAATGGACAACCATAAAGGGACAAGACAGCCCTAGGAACCCACACTATGTCTCTTGCAGGGTCCCTGTTCAGGATCAGGTCTCCATTGTACAGTGGGAGGCTCGGGCCCTGCCCCCCAGAGTGTTCAGTCTAGGAATACAAAGTAAGTGAGGCTTTCACTGAAAATTAAATGGCAAAAACCTTCATTAAGGCAGGGTTACGGTTCAGCAAAACTCAAACTTCTGAAAACCACGAAATACCGACTTGCGGTGCATGGCCACTCAACCTTCACTCTGCCCCCTGGAGCTGGCAGTAGCCATGGGCAATTTGCTGCAGTGGTGGAGTAATACGGCGGAGCAGCTTGGCAGAGCTGTGATGTGACAGGAGGATCTGGGACTGAGCCCTGTTACCAAAGACAAGAGGTGCATGTTCCCATCTGCACCACTTCAACACAGAATTGCGTAGGCTGTCAGTAGTGGGGCACTGGGGTTTTCTTGCCATAGGTATTGTCAGGAGCGAGGTGGGACATGAGTGTCTCTGGATTTAATGATGGGGAGGGAAAAGTAAAGGGTTAGGTGGTAGCCTGGGTGCAAGTGGAAAGGGATTGTAAAAGGGTAATGAAGTGGTTGTTAAATGTTACAAGTGAGGTATTCTGTAGGGGGGTAGGCTCAGTGTTTGAGCACAGGGCATGTGCAGACAGCGCCTGTCCATCACAGGGACAAGGCAGATTTGGACTGTGATTTATGGGTGTATCGGGGCATCGCTCAAAGAGGCCATAGTTAAGGCTGGCTGGGTGTTTACCTTAACTCAGTATTTCCTGGGTTTCAGAGGTGGAGTTTTGCCAAATTCGAGGTTCTGGAAGGGTGTGATCCAGCACCAGGCAACCTGAACTCTGCGTTAACTAAGTTTTTGCCATTTAACTTCCTAGTTTTTTAAAGAGAAAGAGAAATGTTTGTTGGTAAGAGTTACTGGTCATTTAGACAGCTGTAGTTCTCCCTTGGGTTTGCAGCTGATATGCTACTGTGGCTAGATAACAATCAAAAGATATAGGTTTTACACATAGTGAGTTCTCAAAGAGCTCATTTTACACATGGGAAACTGAGGCACAGAGAGGTGAAGTGACGTGCCCAAGGTCACCCAGCAGGCCAGTGGCAGAGCTAGGAATAGTCCTAGTCCAGTGATCTGTCTATTAGGACACAGGGTTCTCTTGACTCCTTAGGGCTCCTCCTCTCTCCTGTACATATAGTTATAGTGGAAAGAGGATCATGGTCATGCTTTGAAATGTTTGCAACCCTCCCACCTTCTCCACTCCCACTCCTTCCCCCTTAACTGAGCCCTCCAACTCTTCTTCCTTCCCCTACCGCCCATTCCCATTTATCGCCCTCCCCAGAACACCCCCATCCCTCACTGCAGACCCCTATTACCACCTACTCTTGCCCCTCGAATCACTGCCCCCCCAGTGAGCATTCGCGTGTGTAATTCATTTTCTTCTCAAAAATCCATTCAGCACATCTGAGTATTCTGCTGTACTCAGAGTGCATTTCTTAAAAACCCCCAGATCAGACCCCCACCACCTTGACAGGCAGATTTCCCCCAAACGATTATGATTCTTTCAGATTTCTGCCTAGGGTGGGTTCCAGACGTCACAATTAGAGGCTCCGAGCGGTGGTAATGGCCCATTTATCTCAATGCGATGTTCTCAGATGACAGGGAACACCCCATGGAGATGAATACAGCCTGAAACAGCAGCCCTGAGACACAGGAACTGCTCCATTTCTGGCAGTGGGTGTTCCCATCTCTGCACCATCAGAGCCTAGCACACCTGTTTTCAGCTCCTCTCCCCAGCCAGCCTAAACAGTGTGTCGGTGTGTACTTTCTTCCTGCGTGCTCTAAGCCTCATGCCAGAGGGGCAGGGCTTCCCTAAATCCTCCTAGCTCACATGAGGGGGGTCGGAAGCAGGGTTCAGATTCCCACACAGGAGCAGTGACCCCCCAGATCACATGACTGGATTTAGGAGGGGGTGCAGACACTCCAGAAAGGCAAGACCCCTCCAAAACCTGGGTCACATGAGGGGGGCAAAGAAATAGGGGGTCACACCCACATAGATAAGCAGCGCCCCCAGATCCTGACACACATGGGGGGAGAGGGAGTGGAGCTCACACACCACTGGAGGAAGCAGTGACCCTCAGATCCCAACTCACATGGGGGGCAGGGAAAGGAACTCAGACCCCCCCCAGAGGCAAGCCCCTCCAGCACCTGTCTCATTTGAGGGAGTCAGTGAAGGGGAAGTCACACCCACATAGATGGGCTGGAGGCCCCTAGATCCTGGCACACACATAGGAGAGGAATGTGGGGCTGCCAGGTGCCTCTGCCCCTACTCTCCCCCAGTCTCCCTGTTACTCACCCCCCATGTCCCGCTTCCCAGTGTCCCGCCCCTTCCTCCTCTCCTCTCCCACTCCCCCTACTCCCCATCCCCTGATCCTCCAACCCTGCTCCCCCTGTTCTTCCACCCCTAAGAACTTTCCCCTCCCAGGGAGCCTTGGCGTGTGTAGTTTACTTTCTTTCTAGTTTCAGCGCCTTCTGAATACTCGGCTGTCCTCAGATGACATTTCCCCAACCTAACGACTGCCTGGGACAGAGGCAGACTGGAGCAACATGCCTGCTTTTTTAACTGCCCGTTCCTCCCTGGGTTGGATCTGAACTCCCAGTACCTCACTGAACAAAACACGTCCTCAGAACCACTCAGCCTCTCTCCGGACATGTGCAGCGGAATTCATTAAGGGGGTCGATTAGCACATGATACTTGTGACGTATCTAATTGGTGAAGCAATGCTTTTTCAAATCATGTTCTCATTTGATCCCCCCGAGGGCCAAGCCCTCTATTGGGGTAACCCTCGAGCGCTGGACACGCTGGAGTGAGGATCTGAGCTCTACCTGTGAGCAAAAAAAGATCACCAGAATCTGCCACCATTAAGACAAGCTGTTTTTCCCCAGGAAGTTCTATCCAGGGAATCAGTGGTCAAATGGCCCCAAATCTGGATGATTTACAGAACCCTGCACTCCAGGAGACACAACATGACAATCCGAGTCGTCGTGTCAAGAAAGCTGGTCTTGACCATAGTTACTGTAGTGCTATCACTGCTATATTACAGCCAACTAAGCTTCACAGACAAGGGGTGGGCCCCTACGGCTCAGGGCCTAGGCTCCAGAGAAGGACAATACAGCTAGACAGAGCGGGTTTTTACATGGTGCTGCATCCTTTGTTCTAGCTTTGGCCTGTAAGCTCTCGGCGGCAGGAACCGGCTGTATATTGGATATGTGTCAAGCACTAGATGTGTCTGTCAGCGGGGTACGCTCTGCCAGGCGCGGGCTACACACACTGCATGGGGACTCATCCCCTATCAAACTTCTGTTTGCTTTTACACTGGGGCCCTCTCTGCCCCCCAAATCCTCTTTTCCTCCCACATTTCCTACGCCTGGAAACCTGCCTATTGCCGCCTTCTCTTCTCTGCCGGAATCAGCCCGGCTTCACCTCCTCCTGTGTTGAAATCTCCATTCCCTCTCACCTTGCCTACTGCAGCTCCCTGGGCTAGCCTCTTCCCACCATGCTGTGCTGCCATCACTTTGATTTCATCTCCACTGTAAGCTCCTCAGGGCAGGAACTGAGTCACTTCCTTTACCTACAAAGTGCAATGCACACCCAGGGCGCTAGCTCTCCTCAGGCCACACACACATGCCCCCAGACTCGGACACCTCTGCTGGCTGCCCCGGCACTCCACGCCACGGGCTTTTCCCAGCCTGTCTCACCGCTCAGCCTCCTCTCCGCCTATTCAACACGACCCCCAGTGCCGGCGGAAAGGCTTCCTCCTCCGCAGCTCCTGCCATTCGGAGGAGATTTCTGCATCTCTCTGCCAGAGTCTAATGGACTCTGAGACCATCTCGTCCTCCCTCTCCTCTGTGCTGTCTGCACTGCAGTGTCCAGAGCGTTCGACCTCTCAGCCCCTCGCTCGCAGCCAGGGCTTAGCGTTTCATTCGCCCTCTAAGGCTGGCCAGGGGGTTGTGGGTGTGACAAACACTAGAGAAAGGGACAGACTGTATGTGGGCCTGGGCTGTCTGAGTGCATGGGTGTGTGAGTCTCTGGGGGGTTGTTAGAAGTGTCCAAGTGTGCATGTCAATATGCCAGTGTGTGTACACCAGTGCGTGGCTGTGAGATGGGGTGAATGGAAGCGTGGCTATGAACGAGCAGGCCTATGAACATGGGACTGGGAGTCTGAGGTCTGGGCACGCCCTGTAACATGTCCAGCAGCACAAAGCCCAGGGGCTCTGCGCCTCCCACATATCATTTTAATGTCACAGTAAACACTGCCCAGAAGCAAAGCATGTCCGTGCCCCTCGCTCCGCCCCCCAGAAGGAAGTTACACCCATGCCACGAACCTTGTCAAGCTGGGATGCCGATGGATTATCAGTCTGTGGGGAGAAAGGTAAAGGAGAGGAGGGTGTTAGCAAACAGCCACATCATTCAGTACATCAGAAGCTGCCAGCCGCCCCGTGTGGGAAGCAGACGCTGCAGCAGCAGGGAAATCCCCTTCCCCTTTGCAACCTACTGAGGCCTCAGGAAAGGGCCCCACACCTTGGAGCCCCCCTCTGCTCAGGGAGACGGAAGATGATGGATGCTTGTGCCCATCAGCCAAGGGCAGCTCACCACCAGAACCTGAGCAGATACGGACGAGGAGGGGGGTTATTTTGGGGTAGGGAATTATCCACTTGTTTTTTGTGAGAAGCCGGTGTCCCTCACTCCCTGGCTTCTAGGCTGTTCTCCGCTGCTTGCCCAATAGCCGTAACCCCCCAGATTGTGGCCCTGAGGTTTGTCACTCCTTCACCATAGCTGGAAAGGGGACAAGGACGTGGCAGAGGTGGGCTTCGAGCAGGCTCCCTCCCTGTGACTGAGTGCTGTCGCCACGGCGTCTATGCCACCAATCCAGTGTGGAGACAGGTGCCTGCAACCCCTGCCACAGAAGCATTTCCTGCCAATGCCTCCCACGCTGTGCAGCGCTCAGACTGTGCCCCCCTTCCCCGCCCCAGCTCATACCAGCCCTGACAACCATCTTGCAAAGAACTCAGACAAGACGCTGCTTTGCATTCCCCGGGCGTGTCTGTTCAGGGCAGGGGCCTGGCTCTCCTGGAGAGCCCTGTGCACTCTGCAGTCAGGCCTGATGTTCCCCTTGTTCTATGGCTCACACCAGGATCTACGCAGCTACCGTGCGGCTCTTGTGCCTTGCAGGGCGCCAGTCCCTTAGAACTGGCAGCTCCAGGATGAGGCCGAGGCCAAGAACACACAGAGGTGGACATTCCACATTGCAACCAGCTGACGCATGGAGGGGCCTTCCCTCCGGGGGACCCACTACCTACTGTCTCCCTTCGAGGCCTCGGGATAGAACTGAAGGCTGTAGGTCAGAGGGGGACCAAAGGGCAGTCCAAGAAAATCCACAGCGTACTACACACCAGCTCTCAGCCCATGGACTACAGGCCATAGCATCGTGCTCCAAACAGCCTGAGGAATGAATTCCCATCCCAGCATGAAATGGGACCAAGTCTGTTGAGTCAGAAGAGGGCAGTGCATGCTGGGACGAGCAATCTTTGCTCCTAGACAGCAAAGATGCAGCTGCTGCCTCCATGCAGGACAGAGGCAGGCCCTGGGCTTGTGGCAAAGTCCCCTGCAGCCTGGATCTCTTTACTCTGGTTTGGTTTTAGTTTAATCGCATTATGTTTGTCTTGGTTCTCCTGGCAACGAAGAGAAAAGGAACGATCCCATTGGGAAGCAGAGAAAGGGCAGGGGCTTGGGGACCAAATGTGTCATAACGAGCTCTTCAATCCAGCAGAGACCCGTCTGACAAGATGCAGGGTGGGGAGGTGGAAGTTAGACACATTCAGGCTGGAAAGAAGGTGCCAGTGTTTAAGAGTGAGGAGAATGAACCACGGGAACAACTTACCCTTCTCCAGTCCTGGCAAGGTGAAAGCAAGACTGGATGGTTCTACGAGATCTGCTCTAGTTCAAACCGGAGTGACGGGATGATCAGAGTGGTCCCTTCTGGCCTGTGGATCTAGGACTAGCCCTGCAGTCCAGACACCCTCCAGGCAGCTTCCCGCACGCTCCCCTCTGTGTGCAGGAGTCCCCGGGACACAGCCGGAGCGAGAGGCCAAAGGACCTTGCTGGGACTCTCCAGCACTTTGATTAGCCCCGAGAGGCAGTTTGGTCTCTAGGCAGGAAACCTGGCTTATATCGGCAGCTCTGCCCCGGAGCAGCTGTGGGACCCTAGGTCAGTCTGCTCCCCTCTCCCCTTCGCCTACACTGACTATCAGCTCCTGGGGCACGGCCTGTCTCACTCTATGTCCGCACAGCGCCTAGCCCAACCACGGGGCCTCTGCCTGCTAACACCAGGCAGAAAGCGGAGTCCTGGCTGCATTCTGGCCGGCTCAGGTGGGCTCCTGCTTGCCCAGATCCGAGAGAGCGGGACAGTGACTCAACAGAACTCCTCCAGGCTTCTCACTCAGCTCCTCCCCACTGTTTGTCAGCAGCCCCTGGGGATTCCCAGTGCGTGGAGAGTGGGTGTACGGGAGGGAGGGACCCAATGGGGCAAGAGCCAAAGATGCACGGATTCATTGTGTGACATCAGCACATGGTGAACCTGGAGGACCTGCCCTCTGGGGTCTGGTTAGGGACAAGAAAACAGCCTGAGAGTGAGAGGAACAGACACACAGGAAAAGAACCTGATGCAGAAAGGAAAGCCACCCAAAACCACAAGAGGCCCCAGGCCACCAGCACACAGACAGAAAAGACGACTCCGCCTGCCCCCTGGTGCCCCCTGTCCAAGCTCAGATCTCCTCGGCCATCGGCGGTTGGCAATGGCAGCTGCCAGCACCGATCCCTGCAGAGGGCAAGGGCAGAAGAGCAGCACCCAAAGGAGGGTTGCAAGGAAGCCATCCCCTGGTAGCACTGTGACCTGCACTTGAAAGCAGAGGTGGTTAGCAGAGCCCAGCAGCCGGGCGCTCCCGAGAGTCCAGCACAGCCCAGGGAGCGCCACAAGAGGCGAGGAGACAAATGCTACTTAACAGGACAGCGGCATTTGAGGCCTCACGTTCCGGTTTTGGAAAATAACAACCAGTCTCATGAACATACGTGGTGCTGGCCCACGGGGCCCTAAGCAAGGATATTTTGGGGCTCCCTCTTACCCCTCATCCACCCCCGAAAATACTGCTTACATCATTCCACAAACCAAAACAACAGCAACCCAACACACACTTCGTCAGTAAGTACAGTCACACTAATCGGGGCCCCGTGAGCTGCTTGGGGCCCTGTGCCACTGCTTCGTCCGCTTCTGCCTAGCGCAGCCACAGCTCAGCAATACGACTCCTGAAAACAGCTGGTGTTTGGTTTTGAGCATTCCCAGGCGGCCTCCACAACCCAAACACAAGAAGGCCGGGCTGGGGGGCAGGACAGTATGTACCCGAAACTGACTAGAAACAGGAAAGCACACTGACCGCTCTAGTCTCACTGACCACAGTGAGTGAAAACGGCCTCAGTGGGGAAAGGTTACAGTCATTTAGCTGAAACCTTGGTTTCCATAATTTGTGTGGTCACTGGCATAGAGACAACGGCCCAGGCTCCGCTCTCATTTCCCCACTGTAAATCGGGAGTGAGCTCCCTCGAGCCAGCCCTGCGCCTCAGCAAGGACAGCAGGGAACCTGGCCCAGCGTTGAATAAAACAGAACAAAAGAATGAAAACCGAATGGTAACCTGTCAGTTACCTTCATGCACGACTGCCTGTGCTGGCTCACCCTGGAGCACCCAACCATATTCTCCACCTTCGCTCCTACCCCTGTGCCGGGCAGACTTACTTGAAGGCCCAACAGAAACATTTCCATGGAGATACAGTTCCTACGCGGGGGCCATTTCCAAGAATGCTGTCTAGCGTTTGGCTCTGCTGCCCCGCAGAGTTCCCAGAAGCCTCTGCTGCTCACGATGGCAAGGCCAGAGAGGGGGTGGGGGGCTTTGGAGAGACAGAATGAGACTAGAAAGGAGGCAGATCCTTCCTGCTGTAACCCACATCCTGGCCTGACCTCCTGAGTGCGCACCACACCTCCCTGAGCTTTGCTCTCAGCTAAGACTCCTCTTGACAGGGCTGCAAAGGGCTATCCGGGGACAATTACTGGTGCTGTCAGGAGCTGGCTCGCCTGTCTGTGAACGGCCCAGCTGTGCGCTAAAGGCCCTGCACTGCTCCCCGCTAAGAGTCTCCTTTAGTTCAAGCGGGAGGGCCTGTGCTGTCCCCAGGAGGTACCGTGATCAATGGACAGTCACCGATTTGTTACTTGAACCATTTGCTGCCCCTCCATCTAAGAGACTGGTTCAAACACAAAGGCCTCATCCAACCATTTCCTCGCCTACCCCGGTGAACAGGCCAGCAGCACAGCTCGACTGGAAGGCTCTCCCTGCTCTGGAGGGCCGGGTGCTCCTCTGAATCCTGCGGCTGTGATGGGGCACCAAGGGGAGGGGAGAGGTGTCAGCTTCAGCGGAGCTGCCACCAACATGAGAAAGCTGTCATAAGAGTGAGGGATCAAACAGCTTGGGGACACGCGAGTGGGGGGAGAAATCTGCGGCCGGACTGAATCCCACGGGGATTTGGCGATGCTCAGACCACTCGGTGCCGCTCCCCTGCCCAGCCCTGCCCCACGAAGACGAAGCGCACTGTGGCACTGCTACCTACGGCCGGCAGAACGTACCCCTCGCAGGGTGAAGCGGCCTGCGCCCAGGCAAGGCAGAATCCGTGTCCTTACCTCCCTTTTCCATCTGGCCAGCCACTCGTCTCGCTTCCTCTTGCTGATGTAGTACGGGTCCCCGGCCTGGAAGGTGAGCCGCTGCATGGGCCTCTGACGCAGGCTTGACTCCCAGCCCAGCCCGCCACGCAGGCGGCCTCGGGATCCCTGCTTGCAGACAGCGAGAGAGGAGAGAGACAGGCTGAAAGGGGCTGGCTTCTCTGCTCACAGCTCTGGGGACATGGGGGCCTGGGGTCGCTGGGGAAACAAGGGAGGAGCATGATTCCATTGAACAGGGGGTGGACGACCACGGGACAGAGCAGGGAAGGGACTCACCCACCCTGGGCCATGCAGTGAGCCAACAGCAGGGCAGGGAATAGTTCCCAGGCTCCTGACTCCCAGTGTCAGTGCTCGGGGCAGGGCCACGTCACTGCCAGAGCGTGAGGCACACAAATCCAGGCCAGGTTTTACCTGTGGCTACACCAACTCAAAAGCATAGACTGTCAGGGTTGGACGGGACCTCAGGAGGTATCTAGTCCAACCCCCTGCTCAAAGTAGGCCCAATCCCCAGACAGATTTTTGCTCCAGATCCCTAAATGGCCCCCTCAAGGATTGAACTCACAACCCTGGGTTCAGCAGGCCAATGCTCAAACCCCTGAGCTAGCCCTCTCCCCCATGCTAGCTCTGGGGCTAGAGCAGGGTGCCAGCCCCCTTAGTTCGCCCACTGGGAGGGGGGAGGTTTCTGCAGCTCCCACTTTTGAGCGTTGGCCTCTCCCAGGACGGGTTCTAGCAAGGCAGCGGCTGGGAGGCTGAACAGGATCGAGCTGCAGGAATTACCCTGGGAAGCGCCAGCCCAGCCCATGCCGGATGCCAGGCGGCCGGGGCGCAGTGCTCACCCCAGAGCCCGGAGCGGAACTGGCAGTCAGACCCATTCAATCAGAATTTCTCTGCTAGCCTCCTACAGGAGTGCATTACCGAGACAGAGATGGTTAGCACTGAGACCTCCTGGATACCCAGAGCTAAACCTACACTAGCCAGATCCCACCGTAGACATCTGTGCACACACATCTGCAGTACGGGCCTGGGATGGCTCCAACAATCATGTCCCGATATGTAGCAGAGGCTCTGGGATCGGGGCCTCCCTCTGGAGCTATAGGCTCTGGAATGAGTCCCCTGGGTCTCTAGAGGGCTCTAGTGTGCAGGCCCAGGCCCTGTAGAGACCGCTGCACTGTACCTAGCCAGCCTCTCACGCTCAATGCAGCAGCGTCCTGTACCTGCCCAGGGGGTTGGACATGCCCTCCCCAGACGCCAGGCTGCAGCCTGACAGGAACTTGGCCACGTGGCCCAGTGGCCACTTGATTCTGCCAGTGCTCTTGCTTCTGGAGGGCAGGAGTCGCGGCTCCCAGCCTGACTTAGCTCTGTGGCTTAGGCAAGGCCGGGCAGTGCAGTCCCCAGGGCGGCGACCCAGGCACATACTTGCCTCCATTTTCAGGGAGTCATAGTTAGCTTCTTCCTTCTCTTCTTTGCCTGCAAACACAGAACACAGAGAGCGCACGTCAGCCGGGAGGGAGCTGCAGCCCAGCACACGAGGGAGGGGCTAAGCCAGATCCCAAGGGACCCAAAGGCCAGTTCAGAGCAGACAGGCCAGCTGGGCAATACCACTGCACTGGCCTCCTGGAACCCCCTGCCTCTGGGAGCATCTACCCTGGAGTCACAGTTCACTGTGCCAGCCCTCAGCTACCCCACTGTCTCCCACTGCCCCCAAGGGGGAGTCTCCTATGCCTTTGGCCTCCCATGCCTGCCTGACAATTCTGACTGTCTCTCTGCCGGGACATGTGCCCTTCCCCACCGGATCAGAGCAAGGGCTCCAGGCCCTCCTGTGCTCCTGGGAATGAGGTCTCCGGCGCCTTCCCTGGGATGGGCTAATGGGGGGGACAACTGCTCTCACTTTATAGTCTCCAACTCCAGCGGCCATGTCACGCGGCACCTAGGAGTAGTGTTGCCTGGAGGCCTCGGGATGCTGCCAGGGTGGCGGTGACCCCTGGAAATGGGCACGCACCGGCTAGGGGGCAGGGCGAGAAGGGAAGTGTTCACAGCACTATGCAAAGGTTTCTGGTTTCCTGTGTTATCGGTACATCTCGCTGCCTTGCAGGTACGTGCAGAGCTGCTGCTGGGAAAGCAGCTAAAAATAAAACCAACCGTTTCTGGGGCTTGACACGTTCAAAGCGACCATGTTCTGAGGCCAAACACAAGGGGGGGCTGAGTGTGAGTTACCATGAGGGGCGAGGCACATACACATCGGGGGGGAGGGGGAGGCTCCACCTTTTGGTAAAGGTGTATTTAGTGGATTTTTTGTGTTCATAAACGCAAGGCTAAGGTACCACTGCACTGTACTACCACAGCTCCGCTGGGGTCCCTCGGTCCTGACCCACAGCCCCCCTGAACTTCCAGCCCCAGTCTCCCCAAACACAGCTCTGACGCTGCCCCTCAGCCCAGCCTGTCATTCCAGTCCTGTGAGCCCCAGCCAGCTCTGCTGATTCCCCTCCAGCCACACAGAGTATCCCCCACCGTCCGGCCCTGGCCTAGCCCGGCTTTGCTGCTACACGCTCGGCCTGAGCGACACACGGCAGCCTGGGGCATCTCTAGAGAAAGGCAAGCCATGCACGCTGCGCTGCCCCAGCCGGGGAACTGGGCTTGGCAGACAAACGCCCACTACAGCCTGGGAGAGACACTGCCAAACTCCGGCTTGCCCCGGGATGGATCCTGCCAGGGAAGGCAGGGAGGCTCCTGGGTGCGGAAGAGCTACCAGTCCGAGTGCACGCTGACAGATTCGCAGTCCTGCTCGCCCAGCGCACACCCCTTTGCTGGCTCCCTACACACTGCCACAAACGCTGACGGGGGCTGGGCCTCGCTCACAGATTCCCAGGGCTTGGGGCGCCCTGGCAGATTCCTCAGGCTCGGGGCCCAGGTGAGGGAGGGCGTTCCACAGCCACTCCCCACAAGCTGAGCCTGCTCTAGGCAGGCCTGGAGCCCCGTGGCCTGGGTCCTAGAGAGAGGGAAAGGAAGAGCTCTGCACCGAGCAGGGCAGAGGCACGGCAAGGGCCTCCTCCCCGGAGGTGGTAATGCAAGACCAACCCCTGGGGCTGGAAACCAGCGGCTGGAGAAAAGCCTCGGCTAAGGGACTGGGAACGCTGCCGCCCCCAGCTGGGGCGCAGAGGCTGGGATCAGAGTAGCTCCCCCCATCACGCACACGCCCCCTCCTGGCTCCTGGCCAACAGGAAATCCAAAGCCCTGGGAATGAGCTACCCCCACTCCATAGTCCTGACCCCTGGGGTCGCTTGGAGCCCTGCTGGGCATCTCTGCCCCTGCACTCGCTGCAGGAGAGACACAGCCCTCTAGGGCCCAGAGGGACTGGCTCCCAACAGTGCCGGGTTCCTGCCAGGAAGAGCCAGCCCCCCAGGTGTGATGGGGAGGGTGTGGGACGCAGGGCAGCACTTACACACAGTGGCGACGTCCCAGAAGGGAGGGAAGTTGGCAGACAATCCAAACCGCAGCAGAATTAATCCCAGCCGTCCAGCGTACACTCCCCCAGGCCGCCCAGGGCAGCTCAGTGCTAGCTCCTGAGCTGTGGCTGCAGCCGGCGGGAAGAGCTTGCTGGAAGACGCTCTCACAGCCAGAACACAGAGAATGCTCTGATGGGGTTTGGTTAATAAAACAAGCCCTGGCCAGCCCTGTGGTTAGCTCGGAGCAGCTGCCACTGAGCCCTCAGCGCTGCGCTGGGAGAATCCTGCCTTCCTCTCTGTCCGGCGGGAGACACACCAGGAACCTGGGGGCAGAGCCCAGCACAGAGCATGGCTGGAGGCAGTGCCCGGAGCTCTGGGCCTAACACCGAGGGAGAGACGTGTCTCCTGCTGCCCCTTGGACTGGCACGGGAAAGGCACCAATGGCCTCCAACTAGGCCATATCCAGCTAACCGGGGCCTGAGAGACCATCACCAAGATGCTAAAAGAGGCTTTAGGCGTAACCCAGGGAATTCCTACTGGGCGAATTGGGTTGAAACAATAATTGAAAACAGAATCACCAAGTGCCTGGAAGGTCCAGGTCTGAGGGGGTCTAACCAGCAAGGATTCTGCCAAGGAAAGGGGGGTCTCTGATCTCTTACAATTATTTACACATGCCAATAACGCAGCGGCTAAAGAAGAAGCGACAGGAAGGAGAGAGACCTGGGTGTGTGGGTCCATCACAGGATGACTATGAGCCAGCAGTGTGAGGGGTGTGTGAAAAAGACACAGGCGCTCCCAGGCTGTATCAGCACAGGCATTTCCAGCAGCGCTCGGGAAGTATTAACGCCATTGTTCAAGGCACTGGGAATCCTGGGGACCGTTCTGGACACCTATGTTCAAGAAAGATGAACTTCCACTGGAACAGCTGCAGAGAAGAGCTGCTAGGATGATCAAGGGAATGCAGGGCCTACAGTGCCCCTTACCTCGCCCAAGGCCCCCCCCACACACACTTCGCCTGCTGGAGCCAGAGTAGCCCGAGATCCCCACCGCAGCCCAAGCCCCACTGGACCCTGAGCCGCCAGCCAGCCGAAGCCACTGGCCAGGCCGAGCCACCCCTGGACGCTGGCTGGCCTGAGCTGCCACTGGCTGCCAGCCGGGTCGAGTTGCCTGCTGGCTCGAGCCACCCTGGACTGCTGCCTGGCCCAAGCCCTGGGCCCAAGTCAAGCCCCTGCCAGCTTCAGGGGAGAGGCGGACCATGGGGGGGGCCTCAGGGCAGAGTGTTGGTGGGGCCACGGCCTGGATTTTGGGAGGCTTAGCTCCCCTGGCCTATTATACCCACCGTCCAGGAGGGCCTGTCCTATGAGCGGAGCCTGGCAGAGCCTGGCTTGTTCAGTGTGATGAAGTGGGACTGTTCTTAATGTTTCCTCTGAATATTGGGTGGGTGCCTCAGTTTCCCCTATGCATTTCTTGGTGGGGAAAGACCAGTGTGCATAAATCACTGACACTCTGTCTCCCTGGCAACAAATGGCCAGGGCCCCTTCCCCCTCCGTCTCCTCCCCCGCAAGGAAATAGCTAAAGGTGAACAAAGAGATCAGGTGACCTCCTGGCCCAGGAAAGAGACAAAGCCGGGAGAAGGAGGGGCTGGAGGGGGTTTCAGAGTTGGAGCTACTTGGGGACTAGGAGTGAGGGCAGACCTGGGTGTCTGGCTCTCTGAACCCCATAATGGACCCGGCTGAGGGGTCCCGTTCGCCGCTGTACCTACAAGCTCTGTTTTAGACCGTGTTCCTGTCATCTAATAAACCTCTGTTTTACTGGCTGGCTGAGAGTCACATCTGACTGCGAAGTGGGGGGTGAAGGACCCTCTGGCTTCCCCAGGACCCCGCCAGGGCGGACTCCTTGTGGGAAGCGCACGGAGGGGCATATGCTGAATGCTCCCAGGAGAGACCCAGGAGATGAAGCCGTGTGAGCTTCTTGCCCTGAAGACGGTCTGCTCCGAGGGAGAGGAGGCTCCCCAAAGTCCTGACTGGCTTTGTGGGGAGCAGTTCCAGAGCATCGCCCGGGGACCCCGTGACATTCAGTCCAGCAGCAGAAGGCTGGAGGAATCTCACTGCACACCATGAACACAGCAGGGGGCACGCCCCACGGAGGGGAAGAGCTAGTGACGCTATAGGACAATGCTTCACAAGAACAAATGGGGCTAAACTGGCCAGGAACAAATTGCGGCTGGAAATTAGAAGGTTTCTAACCATCAGGGGGTGAGTAGGAGTGCTGGGGGCAAACAGCTTAACTAGTTTGAAGAGCGAGCTGGACACGTTTCTGAGTGGGATTAGATGATGGCGTTGTTTGTGATGGTAGGGGGCAGGGCTGAACAGCCCAGTTTGTGTTATATTCCTAAAGCTCATGCTTCAGGGTTTCAACCCTGTAGGGGTCAGGAATGAATTTTTTGCTCCCTGCTGTATTCGGGGTTTGTTTTGGCTTTTTATCTCCATCCTCTGAAGCATCAGGGATGGCCATGGCTGGAGGTGGGACACTGGGCGGGGTGAGTCAGGGCTCTGAGCGATCTCTCTCTCAGGTGCGTGGCCGGCTGGTTCTTGTTCACAAACTCGGGGTCTAGCTGATCGCCGTATGCAGGGTTGGGAAGGAATTCTTCCCCAGAGCAGACTGGCAGAGACTTCCTTTGCAGCGTGTGGGTGCAGGTCACTTGCCAGGATTGTCTGGGTGTCTCTCACCCTATTCCCTTGCCAGGGTGGAGGCTGCAGGCACTGGTGCCCCTGGCCCCCTCCTAGGCTCTCCCAGTGGCACGTCACGGCCTCATCTCCTGTGGGCTGCAGTCCTTTGGTCGAATGTGGTTGCTGGGTTAGTGTGCGGAGGCTGGGTGGTGTTCATGCTCTATGCTATGCAGGAGGTCAGACTGCGTGGTTGGGCAGTCCCTTCTGGGCTTAAACTCTGTGACTGGACTGTCAAAAGCCCTTTGACAAGGGCCAGCACATGAAGCTAAGTTGTTATGGGGTGAGAGGCAAAGTATTGACGTTTACGGCCAGGATGGACCCAGCTTCCCTGCACTGGCGCTTTAGAGCCCGCGATCCGGAGGCACAGCATGCCAGAGAGTTGGAGAAACTGCAGTGCTATGATTTCACACTCCCTAAGCAGGGTCTTGATGGCCTTGGTGGGAGGCTGATGGCAAACACTGCCCCATGCAGGAGAGCAAGGCATGAGTTCCCCAGGAGAATGGGTGTGCCTCTCTTCCTCTAATGTGCAGAAGCGCCCATGTCCCTGGTTCATCCACTGGAACAATGGGGGGGAGGGGGGTTGCAGGAATGGACCCAAGAGCGATTAAAGACATCCCAGAGAGAGGATGCTGGTATCAGGAGAGCATGTGACTGGAAAATCAACTGGCAAATGCAGCACCCTGGAATGTGGTGTCCCCTCACAACACCATCGGTCTTCACTGCAGAGGACATGGGGGAGATCTCCACACAGTCTTTTTAGGTGACAAATCTGAGGAACTGTCCCAGATTGAGGTGTCATTAGAAGAGGTTAAGAACATAACATAAGAACATAGAGCAAAACACCACGTCTTGCCTTGAGAAGTGCACCATACTTGCTGGGCATTTCTTGCTTCACAGTTTGGTCTTTATGTTGGCTATTACTAAGTTCTATTGGATCCCGTGTCGGCCTTCTTGAAGGCTCTGCTCCCCCATCACACCAGAATGCCTCCTCTTCAACATCATGATGAAGTCAATATGACTGAGAGAGAACGTATGTATGCACAGAAGGGAGATCAGGAGCATCTGTTTTCCCTGCCTTATAACACAAGAGTGAGGGTACAGTACATACAATAAAAAGGGGGGGGGACTCAAAATCCACCACCAGAAGTACTTTGTCACACAGCATGTACTTAGCCCGTGGCGCTCACTGCCTCAGGGAAATCACTGAGTCCAAGAACTTAGCAAGATTCAAAAGGGGACTGGGTGTTTCTGTGGATCACAAGGCCATGCAGTTATCCTAACTAATGTCACCAAACATTTGGGAAGGGCCATTAAACGTCACGCTTCAGAGCTTACGCCAATCTCTAGTCATAGAGACCAGAATGCGCCCTAACGTGGGGGAGAGGTTATTTAATCTGTGCTTCCTCTGAACCACCTGGTTCTGGCTACTGCTGGAGATGGGCCATTGGACTAGAGGGACCTGGGGTCTGATGTGGCATTGCGATTCCTGCGGCTCTACACCTGGCCGCGGAGGGGAAGGGGAGTAAAGCTTTAGAGTTATGGAGACACAGCGTCGTGAATGCATCTGGATCACACAATGATTCGAAGGCTGGAGAAAATGCCTTACGGCGAGAGACTAGGCAATGGTCCATGCCGAGTGCTACAGCAGCAGAGTGCAGACACTCCCTCCAGCGCAGGAAAGGGGTGAGCCCCTTCCCCAGGAGGCGGTGCTAGTGGACAGAAGAATTCTCCCACCGACCCAGCCGCGCCTGTCCCAGGGCTTAGTTTGGTTTAACTCTGGTGCTCGTGGGTGGGGATGAATTTCTCACCCCCTGAGCGCCGTAACTCAATCTACATTTTAAGTGCAGACCGTAGAGATCCCACTTTAGCTTATCAAAAGGAAGACTGAGATGTGAGCTGATTACAGGGTGTGGGTACTGGAGAGCTCTTTGAGCTAGCGCAGAGGGGCTAAAGCCAGGCCCATGCCAGTTAGAAAGAAGACACAGGTGTAACAGCGAGGGTGGTTAACCAAGGGCAGTGGTGGAGTCTCCATTTCTCCGGACCAAGACTGGCTGTTTTTCGGGAAGCTGCTTTAGCCAAACCCGAGTTACAGGGCTCAATACAGGGGTAAGTGGGTGACATTTCCCTGGCCTGAGCTACACAGGACATTAGTGGTCCCTGTTGGCTTTGAAGTCTGTTCCTCTGAAGGAAGGAGGGGACTCCCCAGGCCCGAGTGAAAGGCGACCATTCGAGGGGGGCTGAAGGAGTCTGAGCTGTTCCTTTCTGCTCCGTGGCTGCATACCAGCCTCCCTGCCTTCCCTGGGCCTCCATGCCCAAGCGGGCAGAGTGGTCCCACAGCACCAGCACCGCCAGCACTCTGACGCCTCTTCCAGCGTAGACTGGCCTGGCTCCCATTGCCAGAGCGAGCCAGAGAGCAGGGCGAGGGAGGGGGTCAGACCTGAGCCCCTGTTGCACCCCTCCGCCCCTCCTCAAGGCTGGGGCCCATGGCAGACCCTGCTCAGCCGTGCCGGAGCAGTGGCTCCTGTGGGCTGTGTGGCAGAAGCCCCCCCTCACCCCCCACAGCAGGGCCCAGCGGCTCAGAAATGTGGCCCCAATGCAGCAGCATTCCCAGGGATGAGAGTCCCTTGCAGAGCCCCTCCCCCAAGCCCTGGGCCACCCCGTAGGGAAAGCGCTGACCATCCAGATCCGAGTATTTTGGACGTCTCTGCAGGGACCAGTGGGGTGGGATGGGAACCCCATCTCTGTACTGAAGAAGCCCCAAGTGGTCTCTCCGCTGGGAATCATAGAATCTCAGGGTTGGAAGGGACCTCGAGGTATCTAGTCCCACCCTCTGCTCAAAGCAGGACCAATCCCCAACTAAATCATCCTCCGGAGGCCTGCTGAAGTTCTGCTGTCCCAGCTGAGCCCCCTTTGAATTCCCAGAAGAGTCACACCTTTCCCAGGCAGGCCCTCCCGGAGAGCCCTGCATGGCCACTGGCTTGGGGTGTGCTGACGCAGTCCCAGTGCCCAGCTCTTTGGGTCGGCCGTGGTGATCTGACAGCCCCGCAGGAAGGTGTCACGGCTTGGGGAGGGGATTCGTTTGCCCAAATGGACGGTGCAGCCTCAAGGTACAAGAGCACGGACCAGAGCCCCCACCCACAACTCACCCCCACCCACAGCATTCTCCTGCCTTTCCTGAGGGGGAGGCTGGGCTGAGGCAGCTCCAGGCAGCTGGGGCCGAGATGGGCCGAGATGGGCCAGGGGCTGGCACCTACCTACAACCCACGCGGCCCCGAAATCGCACCGAGAAGGGAAATGGGCCCAGAGGCCGTTCAGATGCTCGGGGGATGAACCAACCACCAGCCCTGACTCCGACCCACCCACACACCTCTGAGTTCAGCAGCTTAATGAGGCTGTTCGCTGCCAGCTGCAGACTAAGAACCCCAGAGCCTACCGCAGATCCCCAGCACCCCCTCTGGGTTCATGAGACTCCCAGGGAAGTGCCGTTGGGAAGGCAAACAAGCTATGCCTGGGGCTCCCACATCTCAGCCTTTCCCAGAGCCCCCATGGCCGGGGAGCCATCCCAGAGTGCCCGCTTCCCTTAGCCTAGGGCCCTCCAGCACCTGTCTCAGTCTCCCTTCCCTGTCAAGCACCAGCCCCAGCTCCCAGACCCCCTTACACCTGCTGGCTCCCCCAGGAGAGACCCATCACAGCAGGCCACCTCAGGCTCTTAGGGAGAGCTACCGCTGGGCATTCCCACAGCAGCAGGACAGGGCCTGGGCCTAACAGCGCCCCAAAGCCACTGAAAGGGAGCGGGGAGAAACTAGGGACACGCGTCTCCGCTCCACTGCCACACAGCAGGCGAGGGGCCAAGCACAGAACAGTGTGACGAGGCCGTGCTCCAGAAGTCCTCCCTGACTGGGCAAGATCCCTGCACTGCTGGCAGGGGGGCCCTGGGACGCCAATGAGCCAAGAAACGCCCTGGCCACAGCAGGGAGGAGGCATACCTGGGCCACAAACCCACAAGGAGCCGGACTTCCCCAGCACCCAAAAGGGGGTCCTGAGGGAACATGGGGCAGCCCAACATGGCCCAACATGCCCCCCAAGTCTCATGTCCAGTGCAGGGCAAAGGTCCACAGAGACAACAGCTCCCAGCAGGGAACGCTGTATCTCAACCAAGCCTGTCCACTCAAGATGCAGAACTGCATTCTCAGGGACCTGCGGTCTCAGGGAGGCTGCACTTCCATACTGAACTGAAGACATCTACGGTCCACTCCGTTCATGCCAGCCAGGTGCAGCCCTCGGACTCCCGGAAGCTGCCAGCGCGGCCCTTGGCTGGGCAGACCTTTGGGGTGTCCAGTTTGAATATCTCCGTCATTGCTGGTTTTCGGCCTGGCCAGGATCACAGGGTCCCCTGCCTTTTCCTAGAAGCTGTCCTCGCAAAGTTAAGCAAAGGATGTTTACACAGACACGCAAAACGGGCAGAGCCAAGCAGCATGGGTCAGCCCCTGCAAACCCGCCCTGGTGCCCACAGGCCACGGTGAGCATCTCAGGAGAAGGGAGTGATGTACGGAGAGTGACGAGAAGGTGCTGCTGGGTGACACCAATCCCACTGAATGGTCACAGCACAAGGCAGTTCAAGCTGCTAATGTCCTGGTGTGGGTGATGGTCTGTACTGCCCGCTTCTGCCCAGGCCAGCTACACCCTGGAGGCTGCGTGTCACCCGGCAGACCCTGCAGATCGAAGCTCGGAGGAATTTCACTGCGAGGCTGAGAACCAGCAGGGGGAGGGAAACGTCCCTGGGGGCATCAGCTGGAGCCGGGAGTTACACCGAAGCCCTGAGGTGCACAGCAGGCGCTGCTGTCGAGATGTTTCCGAGGGTTGCGCTGCCTGGCCTGGGAGCACATGGCTGAGGCCA
The DNA here is from genome assembly GCF_027887155.1 of Malaclemys terrapin pileata. Lineage (NCBI taxonomy): Eukaryota > Metazoa > Chordata > Testudines > Emydidae > Malaclemys > Malaclemys terrapin. The sequence continues at coordinate 206,763,693 of NC_071507.1, read as the reverse complement.
GCTTGCAAAGAGAACTTGCCCCGCCCTGCTGCCTCTCTCTGCAGTAACCAGAACACTCTGCTCAGAAATCCTGGGGCAGAACCAGATTTCCTAGGGCTGTTCTCTGCAGCTAACGAGTCAATGGGGGAACGTCTGTTTCCCGTCACAGCTGAGGCCCTGGGAACAGGTGGATGGCAGGGGAGGGCGGCCAGGAAAAGCCACTCTTCCCTGCGAGTCAATAAGGGTGGCAGTAAGGGGCACTGTGTGGCTAGAGGTCTTGGCCTTCAGCTGAGACCAGAACTGAGGGCTGGTAAACGTCTTGCCCAATTCAAACCGGGCTGGTGCCATCTGCCTCATTAAAGACTCTCCCTGCAGCTGCCACAGGAGACAGGCTTTTCACTCCATCCCATAGTGGCTGGGCAGCACTGCTGTGACTGTAACTCCACTCTGCCCCCCAAGTCCCCTGCGTGGGCTCCTTGAGCCACATCTCTACTGCATTACAGGCCAGGGAGAGCCTTGAGCAGGGATCCCCGTTTTCCGTGATAAAATCCCCAAATTCTCCGATAAAACCAACCAAAATTGGCGTTTTTCCACAATGAAAATGAAATGCTGAACTTCAGCTTCCCTAGCCGCAATATACACAGGTGTCAGCTGAACACCATGTTCAACACCTACCAGCAGTGCCATCAATCATTACAATCCAATCCAACGAAGAGCATTGCTTACATACACCAAATACTTCCATGTCTGTATTGGACACAGCAGACCCCGGTTAGCCGAGCCGCCACTATCTGGGTCTCCACATTAACTGAACTCCCAGCTGCTCAGGCCTGACATGTAGGGCTGGCTGCCTGAGCCCCACCATCTGCAAATAAGGGCTAGCAAGATCTTTGCCAGTTCTCCGGATGACCCGCATTTCTGGTGATGCCATCTGGCCCCAGTCCCCATGAGATCGGATAATCAGGGTGCCACTGTACAGGGGTTTATTTTTTCACAAAATGTAAAAACTAAAGATTCGCTGTAAAAATAGAAATTCCACGTTTTTCTGCAGCAAACAGATTTCTAGGATCCCTGGCCGTGAGTGCCAGGAGCAGGGAGCCCCTGGCTGGGTTAACAGCACCCCCTACTGGGCCAGGGAAGGCAAGGATTCGCTAGGGCTTGGGCAGCAGTCTGGCAAAGGGTTTCTAGTCCCCCATCCGCCCCACACGGAGCTCTGCGCAGGCACCTCATAAAAGCTACAACACTCCCCCTCCCTCCCCCTGCCTCTCAGCTGAAAGCAGCCGCACCCCAGTAGCAGAGGCACCCTTGAAAGTGGAGCTGGGCAAAGGGAGCCCTACCATGCCATGCCATGCCCTGCACTGCCCAGCATGGGGAACACCCTCCTCTGACACCCCTTAACCACTGAAACCATTTCCCCAGGGCCACGGGGGATGCTCCATCCCTGGCCATTCTAAATCCCGACTGGCTGTTTTTCTAACGGATCTGCTCTGGGTAATTATTGTGGGGCAGGTGTCTGGTCAGGCCGGTTGACCACTGGGGAGCTGGGAACAGCCGGAGGCAGGAGCCAGGCTAGCTGGGCCCTGGTAATGAAGGCGGTTCTGCTCCAGCTCTGCCGGGGAGCATGAATAACCAGGATAATAATTAGTGAGAACTAGCACGAATGCAGCGATCTCACAGTGCAGCTCTGGGAGCCTAGCTCAGCGCAGCTCTGCCAACTCCCCTTTGGCCCCAAAGCCAGGGCAGATTGCCCCAGGCTAGGCCAGGGCAATCTCAAGACATCCCTGCCCAACCAGCAGGGCCAGGAGGAGAGGAGCCGGGCGCTCTCCCAGCGGGGAGCCCAGTATGACCCATCTCGTGGGCAGACAGGGAAAGGGGCTTACCACTGGGAGCTGGCTGTTTCCTAAGGGGTTTAGGAGCTGGCTGGGGAACACAAGCCACAGAAGGCAGAGCCGTGGCTGGTGCTGGGAGAGGGCAGGCGGTGGGATACTGGGGGCCCATCCTGACCTTCCTCTCACTCCTGATGCCTCTACAGACAAACTTGCCCAGTGAGTGCAGGAGCTTTCTTGGCTCACGGGGCAGGAAGCCTGTGTGTGTGACTGACCTGGGCAAACTGGTCTCCACAGGAACTGGCCCCTCCTAGAAACCTGCAATGCTACATGGGCCCTGCAGGGCACCGGAGAGCTGAGAGATCGCAGACCGGTGATTGAGCACCCCTGAGCCGCAGGGAGATGCAGACGGGCTCTGAGAGCACTGCAAGAAAAAACTCCGCAAGCCTCTCTGCCACAGAGAAACCACGGGCTAGACACAGCCCCCAACAGCCCAGCCCCACCCATTCGACTGCCTGGCACCCACGTCTGGTGCCTCCCTTCACCAGCCAATCACAGCCACGGACGCCTCGGGGCAGCACAGCAGAACGGGGCCCGTTCCGCCTGAGGAAAGCTGGCACCATCCGCTCCATCCACCATGAAAGGTGCCCAGCACGCCAGCCCGGGCTCTGAGCGAACGCACCAAAACCCGCCATCAGCCGCAGGGCCCACCTCGCCGCGGGGAACGGGCAAAGCTCAGGCCAGTGCTCATCGCACACAGTCAGGGGCCATGACCTGGAGCTGGAAGCTGACGCAAAGCAGTGTCCAACCCAAGAGGGGACCGCAGCCAGCACAGCAGAAGGCCTGAGTCTTCTCTTGTCTGCACCAAATTCCCCCTCCAGGACTTACAGGGAGTGACATCTGACTTACACCAACATAAGCGATAGACGGCTCAGGCCCAGGGAGAGCTCCAAACCCAGGCCAGGAGGAGACAGAGACACCCTCCCATGGCCAGAAATGAGCAAAGGCTCCGCTAGGAAGAGCAAGCAGGAAAACCAGGTCCCGGAGGGGAGAGAGGGCGGAGATGCAGCGATGGGTCAGGACCAGACAGCAGTAAGGGACTGGCTGCAGGGTTAACACCAGCGCCAGGGCAGCCTGTGCTCCGGGGTTCTGTCTCCGTTATACTCCGGCAGCGCGTGTAGAGCTTCTCATGGCAGCGAGCCTCACTGAACTGCACTGCATGTGCGTGTGTCTCCTGGGGAGGCCCAGCGCACTTCCAAGCACCTCTCACAAAGGACATTGGGTCGGGGCTGGTGTAGAACTGTCCCCACACTCAACGTGCTGCAGCTGGCTTTTCTGTGCCCCCAGCAAAGCATCGGAGCCGGTCACTCTCTCTGTGCAGCACCCTGGGAGCCCTTCTCAAAACCAAGCCGTGCACTCGCCTGCCTTCGGGGACAGGGAACACGAGAAGACAGCGGCCGGCCTCTCCCTGTTCCCTGCGGGCCACCAGACGGTGACTGGGATCTCAGAGCTGGGGCAAAGAGGAGTAACCGGAGTAGCCATGACTGAGTACAGCACAAACACTAGGGGGTGCACAAGAGCTATGTCCATTAGCTGCACCCAGCGTTTATTCCCGACAGCCCTCCAGGGACCCGCTCCAGGTTCTTCCCTTCCCAGAGCTCAGCAATGCAGAGCCCATTCCCCGGGCAGGGGGGCACTGAGGGCTGAGCCCAGAGCTGGCAGTCTGACACTGGTGCCTCCCCATCTGCTTTCCAGTGCATCCCTACTCTCTCCCCACACTGGAGAGGGGACCCCGCCAATGGTTCGATCTCCCCCGTTCTAGGAGCTGCGAGGCAGCAGGGAGCACAGAGCCCATGGGGTGGGGGTGGTCAGTGGGAAGCTGGGAACACGCACAGGGAATCAATTCTGAAGCACTCAGAGGAGAGGAAAGTGATCAGGAACAGTCAGCATGGATTCACCAAGGGCAAGTCGTGCCCGACTAACCTAATTGCCTTCTATGAGGAGATAACTGGCTCTGTGGATGAGGGGAAAGCAGTGGATGTGTTATTCCTTGACTTTAGCAAAGCTTTTGGTACGGTCTCCCACAGTATTCTTGCCAGCAAGTTAAAGAAGTATGGGCTGGATGAATGGACTGTAAGGTGGACAGAAAGCTGGCTAGATCGTGGGGCTCAACGGGTAGTGATCAATGGCTCCATGTCTAGTTGACAGCAGGTTTCAAGCGGAGTGCCCCAAGGGTCGGTCCTGGGGCCGGTTTTGTTCAATATCTTCATTAATGATCTGGAGGATGGTGTGGGCTGCACTCTCAGCAAGTTTGCAGATGACACTAAACTGGGAGGAGTGGTAAATACGCTGGAGGGTAGGGATAGGATACAGAGGGACCTAGACAAATTAGAGGATTGGGCCAAAAGAAACTACCCCCGTACTGTGTCCCTGAGCTCCCAGCCAGCCATCTGGCGCCCAGGACTCCAGCAGTACCTCTTAACCCTGCTCCCGGCCCTGCTCTCCGTAGCAGACCCCCCGCACAAGGCACATCAGTTGGATGGTGGCACCACAGGGGCACAGGCAGGAGACAGCAGGACCACGGGCAGGTCAGAGGTCACGTTACCCGCATTCCTGGATCCTGCCAGCCCCATAGACGGGAGCCCTAAACGCTAAGGTCTTACTTTTCCCAGCTGTCTCCAAGAGTTTCCTCTTGCCTCTCTTCTTCTGGGGGGCGGAAGGGGCCAGCTCACCCTCATCGGCCGGGGGATCCGGGCTGTCCTTCGGGGTGCAGCGCCCGTTCTCCAGGGCCTGACCCGTCTCGCTGTCTGGGAGGCTGTCTGTCTCATCCTCGCCATGCTGCCCGCCCTTGGGGGTCCCGTCGCTGTCCTCTGGGCCTTTCCACTGGGCACCGTCTGTCTCCAGGTCTCCATTTAGCACCTGCTCCGTGGAGCCAGCATCCTGGCAGGGGGGGTGGCACTTTGGGACTGAGGCAGTGTCTTTGGATGCTTCACTACTTTCCACCTGCAGAGACACAGAAAGGGAGAGGCTGAGAGCCCTGCTCCGGGCTGCATCGGCCCTCGGGCCACCTTCGCCAGCACCGTCACCCAGCCTTATCTGCCCTCGGTGCTCCCCAATCTGGCCCCCAACGTGCCCCTTGATCCATGTTCCACGTGCCCTTACCTGATACGGCCCCCGAAGGATCCCCAAAGAACCCCCTTGGCCCAGCCCCCAGTCTACACCCCTGTGCTAGAGCTGGCATGTGCCCTCATTGGCACATCCCAGTCCTCTCCGCCGCGTGTCCACCTGCCCCCTGGCTCCTCCTTCGGGGGGTGCCCTGTTCACTGGCACTCTGGGAGGGCTGAGCCTTGGGGTGGCCACGGCACCGTGCATCACAGTCCTGCCCCGCAGCCCCACGTACTGCACCAGAAAGGGCCCATCAGTGCCCTCTAGTGCTGTACAGCTCCCACAGTGCCAGAGAACCCAGTGCTGCAGGGATGAAAGGCACTCTCCCAGCAGTGAGCCCCCTGCATTGTACCGAGCTTGGGGGACAGGACTGCTCCTAGCTAGAGACAGCAGGTCAACCCCCCACATACACACACACTGCACCCCAGAGACATCCCCTGGGGCCTGCGTGAAATCCTTCCCCAGTGCTCCAAGACTTATTGAAAATCAACATTAACAGTTCAGTAATCCCCAGCCAACTCTTTTAAAACTCTTGAATGAAAGTAATCTGGTCCTGCTGGTTTAAAATGCCTTACTTCTGTTTCGTGAGGTTTTTACTCACGAAAGCTTATGCCCATATAAATCTGTTAGTCTTTAAGGTGCCACCAGACTCCTTGTTGTTTTTGTAGATACAGACTAACACGGCTACCCCCTGATACTTTACTTCTGTTTAACATCCTCCAGAGATACCATTGGAATGGAAAGAGTGTTATCGTCACCACATGTTTCAGGCTCTTTTCCTACTACAAAGATAAATGGGACGACCCAGGAAATTGTAGACCTGTTGTCCTGACATCAATCGTGGGCTGTGACCAAAAGGGCGAATGTGATCCCTGGATGCATAAAGAGGGGAAGCACACATAGGGGTCGAGGGGTTATTTTACCCCTGTCTTTGGAGCTGTGCGACCACTGCTGGAATCCTGTGTCCAGCTCTGGTGGCCACAAGTCAAGAAGGATGTTGGTAAATTGGCGAGGGGTCAGAAAAGAGTCACGAGAACAATTAAAGGGTTAGGAAAAAAGCTTTATAGTGATTGACACAAGGAGCTCAGTCGATTTAGCCTAACTAAGAGAAGGTTAAGGGATGTCTTCATCCCAGTCTATAAGCACCTACACGGGGAACAAATCTTTGATAACAGGCTCTTCAATCTAGCAGAGAAATGTCTACCAGGATCCAAGGGCTGATAGCTGAAACTAGACAAATTCAGACTGGAAACAAGGAGTACATTTTTGATGGTGAGAGTAATTATCCACTGGAGCAATTTACCAAGGGCCACTCTCCATCACGGACCACGTTTCAATCAAGACTGCTGTGTTTCTAGAAGAGCCACTCTGGGAATGGTTCTGGGATAGGTCTCTGGCTGTTACAATAGATGATCACCATGGTCCCTTCTGGCCTTGGGATCCAGGGCTCACCCCAGCCTGAAGCTGGTCACACGGGGTGCAGGCTGTCACGGAGAGTGGGGGACACAAGGCCCTGCACCCCCGGCTTCCTGCGATTCACCATGACTCTCAGCCAGCCAGTAAAGCAGAAGGTTTATTTAGACGACAGGGACACAGTCCAAGACAGGTCTTGCAGGCACAGACAGCAGTATCCCCTCAGTTAGGTCCATCTTGGGGTCCCAGAGCACCCCAGCCCCCTTGGGAGGTCAGCGCCCCATCTGCCTCCCAGCCATGTCACCAGCCAGCCCTGAAGTCTCTCTCCCACAGCCTTTGTTCCGTTTCCGGGGCAAAGGTGTCACCTGGCCTCTAACCCCTTCCTGGGTTCTCATGTTACATGCTCAGGTATCTTCCCTCGGCCAGTCTCCCATCCCCCCATGCAGACCGTCCTAGCCACACTCCCCACCCAGCGTTCAAAGACCACAATAAGAACAGTCCCAGTTCGTCACACAGGCAAGAGGCCTCCAGTGACACGCAGAGGGGGGCCCTGGCAAAGGGAGCGGGCAGTGCGGGGAGGCGTACCCTCTGCCCCATTCTGAACCATCTGTGCCTCTGGGGGCTGGGACCACCCGACACCAGCCTGCAGAGTGAGTTGCAGACCCTGTTCCCCTCCCCATGTCCCACCTTGTGCAGGAAAAGGTCAGGCTTGGGGACACCAGGCTCATAAATATTGTACAGCCCAGCCCAGCCCATGCCTGGGACACCGCACCCAGCAATTATTCACCTGCTGGGACGCAGGGGGAAGGGCAGGTGCAGGCTGCCAGGTCTGTAAATACACCAGCACCCTGCACACTGCACCACGGCTGTGTGACACCCCTGCAGGGGTGGGAGGGTGCACACACCCAGAGCTCACTGGAACCCTTCTGATAGCGCACCCCAGCCTGCACTCCTTCCTGCCCTGCTGGGCCTTAGAAATCAGGGCCACGCAGGACCCGTGGACCCAGCCCCACCTGGAAGGAGAGCTGCTCAAATGACTAATGGGCTCAGAGAAGCCAGAGCTGGGAAAGGCCCCTCAGGCCAGGATCGCCCAGTCTGTTCTGTAGGGCTCCATCCAGTCACCAGGGCTCCCAGCCCTTCCCCAGGAGACAGCCCCAGGGCCGGCGCTTCCATTTAGGTGACCGCTGCCAGGATTTGGGGGGGGGAGCGGCAATTTGGCGGCGGGGGTCTTCGGCGGCAATTCTGCGGCGGGTCCTTCACTCGCTCCGGGACCTGCCGCCGAAGTGCCCCGAAGACCAGGAGCACGGAAGGACCCCCCCGCCGCAGAATTGCTGCCGACCGGGAGCGCGGAAGGACCCCCGCCTAGGGCGCCAAAAACCCTGGCGCCGCTCCTGGACAGCCCCCAGCCAGGCCCATTTCCCTGCCCGGCATCTCTCCTGAGCCCAGGCTAAGATCAAATCCCCACCCCCACCCCAGTTACACCCCCTGCACCCCTCTCGAAAAGCCCCACGTTCCAGACAATTGATCTCACTTGGAAGGTGAGAATTTGTCAGACACAGCTTGCAGGGCTGCCCTGAAATCCAGCCAGCAAACCCTTGGACTCAAGGCACTCATCCTGCTGTCTGGAGACACACACCCCCACCGCCTTGTGCACACGACTCCATCTCCCTGGAGATGTTCCAGGAGTTTGCCCCGTTATTTTACTCCTTTCATGAAAGGCCCGTGACTTGTTTTCTCCCATCGTAAAAACCATCCTTGGCTTAGCCCCTCACCTCCAGGCTCACTGAGCGTGAGACGTCTACAGCTACTGGCTTCAAGTTCTCTGCTCAAACTCCATCCCAGCCCCACTCCATCCTGGCTTCTGCCCCATGCCCTCCACTGACACCCCCCCAAAGATCTCTAATGACTCTTCGGAGACCAACTTCACAGCCAGTCCTCCACCCCCAGCCCCTCCGGGCCATGGCTGGCTGCCTTTAACACGGCCGACCACCCTGCAATGCCTGGGCTTCCATGAGCCTGTCCTCCCTTCGGTGTCCCATCTGCTCCACTCTCCTCTTACCGGGAGGGTCCCCTCAGGGCTCCATTCTTGCCCCCTCCTCTTCTCCCTCTACACTGTCTCTGGGGGGGTGTCTACGCAGGATGCAGAAGGGAGCCTCCCAGCCCGGCTCACGCGGGCACTCGAAAAACAGGGCTACAGAGCCTGAGCTCCAGCCCGAGCCATAGCATCAAAGCTCTGTCTACAGCTCTTTGGAAAGCACTAGCCCACGCCCTGCTAGCCCACGCCTGACCTAAGCTCACTTCCGTGGGCTGCGCAGACACCCTGGGCGATCTCAGCCACAAACATGGCTTTGGCTTTAACACCTATCTTTAAACTGATGACTCACAAATTCACAGCCCGCTCCAGCCCTGTCTCCCTCCCTCGGTCCTAAGATCTCAGCCTGTCTCTTGAATGCCCTCCCACGGGTGTCCAGCTGCCACTGAAACTTAACACAGCCACAACAAAGCTTCTGATCTCTCCCGGCACCCACCCCTGCCTCCTCTAGCATGGCGAATGGCACAACCAGCCTCGCTGCTGCTCAAGCCTGAATCTTGGCTTCCTCTCTGCCCCACGCACCTCGGCTGTGTCTGCAACTCCCCGCCCTCACCCAGACGAGCACCATGACAAGAGCAGTTTGGTCTGTCCGGCTCTCCAGGGTCTCAGCCTGGCCCTGAACCATGGGACTCCAGAGCCAGGTATGTGCGTGCAGCATGGGACAGGCAGCGCTGTGACCCGAGCTCATAGACTCGTACCCCCCGCTGGGCTGCAGCGCCCATTAACTCTGAGCTCCCTCCAGCAGCGCAGGCCAGAGGGGATCTCCGCGCAGCCCGGCGGCCCTGGCAAATCTGCCCCTCTGCTCCCCAGCACGCTGCCTTGCTTGGTAACGCCGGCCTGTCCCGTCAGAGCAGGGTAGCCGTGGGCATGAGCCACGCAAACCGCCCCCTGCACGGGAGGCCCCAGGCCTGCAGGGATCAGCTGCACCCATCTCCCCCCAGCAACTGGGAAACCAAACGACCCCCGATTCCTCCTCTCACGCTGGGAGCCTGCCAAGGGGGCAGCCCCGCTGCACCGGCCTGCACCTCCGGGGGCTAGGGGGTAGGACTAGGCGCTGCTGTCCCAACACCCTGCCGCAGCCCCAGGGAGCCCAGGAGACTCAGCGCCCCCCAGCCAGTCACAGCTTTGCACGGAGCCTGGCTACCCCTCCCCCCACTCCTGACACTGGGGCCCAGGAGCATATCCAGCCACCCCAGCTCCCCACAAAGTGCCTTCTGCTCCTGGCTTGGCCTGAGGAGTGAGCACTGCGCCAACGCTGAGCTAGATGGACCCCAGGGCTACACCCAGGCCGGTTCCTCACATCCCCCGACCCAGCAGCCTGGAGGACAGGAGCCTCCCGCAGGGACCAGGGCTGTCCTAAGTGGGGGGCACCAAGGGAGGCCCCCTTCTCATCCTGAGAGTGACAGGCCAGGCCATGCAATGGGATCCCAGAGCTGTTCCTTCTGGGACAGGGCACTGGCGCTCGGCCCTCCCTGAGAGATCTGCCGCCCGCCGGGTCTCTCTACTGCATTGCTCGCCATGGTGCCTGCCTCGGGGGAGAGCACGGGCAAAGCCCCAAAGGTGGGGCCAGGCTGGCTGAGGCCTGACACCAGAATGGTCTAGCTGCGCCTAGGGCCCCCCTTTTGTCTTCGGGATCCCATTTCCCACCTCACCCCCAGGGCCAGGCTGGCCCATTCTGCACCCAGAGCTACAGAGCCACGCGGAGCCGAGTGTGGGGCCCCCGGAGAGCTCTGTAGCAGCAGGATAGACCCTCCTGCCAAAGCCAGCCGGTGAGTAGCCAGAACGTGGCAAGTCCCGGAGCACCAGGTTTCCCCACGCTGTGCCGCGTGGCTGGGGCAGGTCTCTGCTGAACAGCATGCAGCGGGGAGGGGGGAGGGAGGGCCTGTGGCTTCTCCTCGCACTTTTCATTAGTCATGTAACCCCAAAGCGAAGGAAGGCCCAGGGACGTGGATTCCTCCCAGTAGCTGGGCACCTGCATTATTCATAGCCCATTAATATTGAAGAGGAGCCGGCCTGCGCTGGCGTCTCTACCCAGCTGCCTCCACTGGGGAAAGTGAAACAAGTGTGTGTGTGTGACAGGCAGAGCCAGAGCCAGGCTGGCACATGGGCGGCATGGCCTGGGGGGTGAGAGACAGACCCTGTCTACACGAGGAAAGCCAGCTGCTCAGTCACGCTCCCTAGCCCCTGCCAGCTGCACGGACTGGTGTGTGCCTTCTGGAGCGTCCCCACTGCTGGCTCCCAAGCTGTGGGGAGAAGGGCAGGGCTGGCAGCCCGGGGGCCCGGCTGATGGTGTGAGAGCCAAGCCAGCCTCGATCCCCCCTCTGCCTCCTGCTCCTGGGGCTCAGGGGTGAGCAGCCCTGCACCAGCAGCGAGGAGTGGTGCAGCAGGCTCCTGTCCCATCCTGCCATCCTCCCAGGCCTGGGGGGCCTGGCCTCCCCCCCTGCTCAGCACCGGCGCTCGGGTGCCATTTGCCAGGGCTCCAGGAAGACCCCGCACAGCGAGAGGCTGCGAGGGGAAGGGTGAGGAGTTAAGAGTGAAAGGCCCAGCGGTTTCCGTGGCAAGAGAGAGTGAAAGTGCAAGCGTGCTCTGCAAACCCAGCAAGGACGCGTGCAGGCAGGGCTGGCTGCAGGGGCTGTGCTGGGGGGCGATTTGGTTCTTTCCATAACAGCTGCAGGATCGGGGCCAGGCCAAGCCCCCCGGGATATCGGGCACACACACAAACCAGCAACAAATCCACTGGGGGCAGCACTGCGGGCTCTTCTTTCCAGGCTGCCTTAGGGCCCCCATTCCCCACCACTGGGGCTGCCTTGGGCCCCCATTCTCTTCCCCAGGGCCACCCTGGGCCCTTTGACAGACCTGGCTACAGAGATCCGCCTCCAGGACCGATTACTGCAATTCATTCGATCTAGGAACAAAGTCAGACCCGCAAAAACCTTCAGCTGGGACACAGTGCAGCGCCATTCTGCTTAGCCACACAGGGACACATCAGCCCATGCCCCACTCCAGCCAGGTCAAGGTCTCTGTCCTGATACTCAATGGCCCTGGCCCCCTGTGTCCAGGGCCTACCTTCCTCCAGAGCAAGGAAGCTATCCCCTGGGGGGAGACAGAACTTTCCCGGGAGCTGGGCCTGGCCTATGGACCTCACTGCCACAAGAGGGGAGAGACACCGAGCCCCAGGCTGAATCAGAGCTGTCTTCGGGCTGCTGCTACTGCAGGTGGGGAGGGCAGAGTCTGGGTTATTACTAAACTGGGAAGTGTCCAGCGACTCTGCTGACGGGGGGCCAGCCAGCCGACTAGCCAGAACACCCCTGCTCAGACGTGCCCCTGGCTCCCTGCAGCAGAGCCCCCTAGCACAACGCCGGAGCACTGAGATCTCCCGAGTGACACTGCTCCAGGCTGCACCTGGGTCCCCCAACTGCCCCTACACCGAGCCCCGGATTAGTCCCTCGGCAGAGTCCCTGTCTCACACGGGCACCCGGCAGCACGACGGGTAAACAGGGCACCAGCTCTGAAGCAGCCATTTGCTCAACTGCTGCGGTAGCTCAGGCTCCCGGCCCCAGAGGCCCCATGCCGGCGGGGTGCCAGGACTCTGGCCATGAGCTCACCAGGCACATTACATGCTCCATTAGAAAGCATGAGGTATTGAACACTTAGCTCAGTTTCCTGTGCTCCAAACCCAGCGTTCGGCTCCCTCTGCCTCCGCACCCCCCTCCCGCAAATGAGGCAGCAGGAACAGGCCTGGCCCTGGGGCCTAGCTCAGCCTGCCTCTGAGGAGGAACAAGACACCAGGGGCACCGCAGAACTGAGGGACTCTCCCCGTGGACCAAGGCAGGCCTGCTTGGAGCCCAGCCAAACGTGGAGGGAGCAGCAGAGAGGAGGTGCTTTGGGGAGAATTCACTCAGCGGCTGGAACCTCACGTGGTGCCAGCCTTCTCGGGCACCTGCACCACCCTGCTCTGGCGAGACCTCGGCCCTCCCACTCAGCGCCTGCTGTGCCAGCCAGTCCTCGGCCCAGGCCCTGCAGGCGAGCCTGGGTTTGAAGTAAGAGGCTTGTCCCTAAGGCAGGAAGACGAGCCTGGAGTACCAGTCCCCATGCCCCGAACGTGACTCGCTCTCCGTCCAGCCCCCTCCACGCTGCAGGGCACAGGTGGGCAGCAGGAATCCCTTCAGTCCAGCTGAACTGGCCCCAAGGGAGCCTCCCCCTTGCCAAAGCTCACAGGCTGCTCAGCCCCTCATCTCTCTCCTACCAGGCAGCCTTGTCCTGGTGCCATGCCAGTGCCACACAGACCGCCCCCCCCCCCCCACCACCACCAAAGCCCCTGGCACTGGCCGGCCGCTCGCTGCTCACTCGGTCTTCACAGATAAGTGAAAAGGGAAGCAGGGCCGGGGCTCTGGCAGCGATCAGTGGGGCCAGGCGCTGTGCCCGGCTGATGCAGAACGGTGCCAATGCCAGCATCGTGCCCTGTGGAAACTACATGTCCCAGGATGCAATGCACACTGGCAGGGGGCCACAGGGCACAATGGCACAGAGAGCCTGCCAGCACACGGCTTGGCTTTGCCTCTGCTCCATCGGCTGGAATAGCTGGGGAGCTGCAGTGAGGCTCGAGGGGCTTGGGCTTAGGGGGTCTGAACCAAGGATTAAAATGAGGGGAGGGCTGCAGGTGAGGCTCGAGGGTCGCTCTCGAGCTCTCCGTATCCTTCCCTTTCACAGACGCTGCAATTCCCCCCCAACTAACTCCCAAATCCCTGGCACCGAGGCTGGCGAGATCCCCCAGCCGTCCGCCAGGGCTGGACCCCGCTGCACCGGGTCCCCAGGAGAGGGGAGGAAGGTGTCACCGTGGAACCCCCCACCCACTCAGCCATGTGCTGACGGACACCCCGCCCGCCAACAGCACAGCCAAGGCCACAAGGGGCGGCTGCCTCTTACCATGGTGCAGGCCCCACCGCATCCCCGCACGGAGCCCCCCGAGGACAGCTGCCGCCTGCCTGCGTCCCACGAGCCTCCTCCCCACACTTGTTTCTCTTTCTCAGCGCCTGCAGCAGACGCTTCCTGCCGAGCGCTGGCCCTGACGCTGCCTCGCTCACAGTCACTTCCTCCAGTCACGGGCCAGCCTCCCCTCGCCCCCAGCTACTCGCCTGCTCTGAGCGCCCCGGAGACCCAGCACCTCTGCTCGCCCGAGGCCTGGCCCCGCGGGAGGAACGTGAAGCTGCAGGGAGACGGGCAGGCTGTGCCAGGGGACAGGGCCGGAGCTGAAGAGCCGAGGGGGGGGCAGGCCCAAGCAGCTGGCTGTGCACTGGGGGAGAGGAGACGCAGGGGAGGGCAGAGCTGGGCACAGCAGGAGACGCACACACCAGCATGGGGGTTAAGAAGCGGAGGGGAGGCACCAGGGTTTTGCAGTGGGGATGGCGAAGAGACAGTGACAGCCTGGCGCTGGGAAGGGGAACGCTAAGAAGCCCAGCCTCAGGGTGTGCAACTGGAGCTAGTGGCTGAGGGTGACTGGTGTCAGGAGGGCAAGCCAAGCCGCGAGAGTGGGAGGGGTCGCCGGGCACGGACCCCGGGATGCCCCTGGAGTGGGGGAGGGGAAGCGGCAAGCGATATTTGGAACTGGCGGATGATGGCTGGCAAGTCTAGCCCAGAGCCCTGGCTGCCTGAGGAGGCGGGGCGGGGTCGGTCACAAAGCAGATTGGGGCAGCCCTTGAGAGACCGAACAATTCCCACCCTCTGCGACTGACGGCAGAGCTCTAATCCTGTGGGAAAATGGAGGGGACTCTGGGTGCCCAGCCCTCCGCCCAGGGAAACTTTAACACCCCACCGCACAGTAAGCCTGCCTTAGGAACTGCTCCCGGTCTGCCTCTCTCTCAGCCTGCACACACACAGCCCCGAAATCCCCTAGGGAGAGCATCCGCCTGCCGCAATGCTTTGGGTTACGGTCCCAGCCACCCCAGGGCTGTGTTTGCTTTAGTGCTTGACCTGACCCGCCCCTTGGCTCCAGGGCTTTCCTTTACTGCACAGATATGAAGTGTAGGGAATGGAGTAACTTCAGCCACATCCCAGTGTGTTCATCCGTACGTGGACCTGTGAGAGCGCGCACACACACACACACACACACACACACACACACACACAGAGTCTCTCGTTCTCTAGCTCTGTCCTCTATCAGGATGCCAATGTTTGCCTGAAACCCCCAAGCCTAGTGGCAGATGCTGATTCTTGTAACTCACTGAACCCATCCGAATACAGGGGAGCTGGGGTCGGATCTTTTGGGAGAGAACATAGGGTGTGGGCAGAGCTGAGCTCAGAGAGGAACTCTGGGAGCAGCCCAGCCTGGAGAGAAGCCAGGGGTAGGGCTTGGCTAGCTTCACTGCAAGTTCCTCAATTGAATAAAACCAAACTCTCGGAGAGGGGGGAGTTCTGAGCTGCTGCAAATTGTGTGGACTGTTTGGAAGCCATACAAACAACTCGTCACACACGGCACAAACCTACCCCTACCCAAATGCTCTATGAGTTGGCACAAATGCACATGCTGTCAGGGACCGTGGGATAGGTGGTCTGGCCTAGCAGTGACAGCTGGGCTGAAGTCTGTTCACCAGGGACAGGAGCCACTGGGCAGGAGTGGGAGGAACCGCAAGGTGAGGTCCCATAAACAAGAGTCAGGGTAAAAGGCAGGCCAGGATCAGAGACCGGAGATCAGGGGCAGTACCGGGTTAGAACCGAGAGGCAGGAATCAGGGTCAGAGTCAGGCCAGGATCAGAGACCGGAGATCAGGGGCAGTACCGGGTTAGAACCGAGAGGCAGGAGTCGGGGTCAGAGTCAGGCCAGAGTCAGAGACCAGAGATCAGAGGTAGTACTCCACTCAGATGAAACCTTGTGGGAAGGGGTGACCCTAAGCAATCCCAGTGCCGAAAGGCAAGGGGCTCCTGTGATGGAGCAGGGAGCGGGGCGGATTTGACCTGGGAATGTTGCAGGGGGGTTGCAGTGGGGATGGGGGACTTCCCTTGAAGGAAGGTACCTGAGCTGTAACCTGAGCCAGGAGGGGGGGTGGGAGAAGTGACACCTTCTGGCCTGGAGACTGGACAAAGGAGAGGAGGCGCAGAGGGGAGCGGGGAGAAAGCTGCTGGAGGAGTTTGGAGTTTCAGTTTGGGCTGGGTGGTGCAACGCAGGGAACCCCGAGCTGGGGTCTAAGCTCCTTGAACCTCCCCGAAGGACTTGATTGAGGGGTTCTGGTTGTACCTACAAGCTCTGCTTGGGACTGTGTTCCTGTCATCTAATAAACCTTCTGTTTTACTGCCTGGCTGAGAGTCCCGGTGAATCCCAGGAAGAGGGGGGCAGGGCCCTGACTCCCCCACACTCTGTGACAACTGGTGGTAGTGGTGGGATCTACTGCACCCCGTGGACGGCGCTTCCTGCAGTAAGTGACTGGGGAGCAGTAAAACGAAGGGTGATTGACAGGGACCAGGAATGCTGAAGAGTCAGAGAGAGACGGTTATCATCCCAGGGAGTGTGTGACCAGCGAGAAGGACTTTTGCAGTAACAGGGTCCCCCGGGGGGATCGCAGCGAGTGGTCCCAGGGGCGGAGGAGTCTGCAGCTCGACCCTGGCAGAGAGGTGGTGACCTCGAGAAGGGCTGGCACACTAGGGGACCCCCCGGGAACTGTGGGGAGCTGTGAGCACACAGGCCGGTGAGTGGCCAGCAGGAAGATGTATGCCAAGCGGCTTAAGAGCGACCTGGTGGAGCTGTGCAAGCAGAGGGGGCTGCGCAGTGGGAGGATCACCAAAGACCAGCTCATTGCCCAGCTGGAGGAGGGAGATCGCGCGAATGAACTGATCCCTGTGTCTCAGGGAAGCCGCCTGGCAAATGCAGCGCAGGCCCCGGTGTCTGTCCCAGCTGGGAGTGGTCAGCCGGCTGCTGAGGGCTTCCCGAGACCCCTCCTTCCTATGCCTAGGGGAAGGGTGGGGAGGAGCCCAGCAAATACTGAGGGCGCCGTGACCCCCCGGCCAGCAGGGGATCCTCCCGGCGATGCTCAGCATCCGTGGAGCGGAAGTGGCTGGAATGGGTGAAATAGCTAAAACTGAGAGAGCTGGAGGATTGTGAGAAACAGAGACAGCATGAACGGGAGGAGAGAGAGAAACAGAGGCAGCATGAACTGGAGGATCATGAGAAACAGAGGCATCATGAACTGGAGCTGGCGAGGCTGAGGGGCCGCGAGCCCTCGGCTGCGGTGAGTGAGGGGGGACCCAGGACTGCACGGAGCTTTGATAAGTGCATTCTGGCCCCACGTAAGGAGGGGGAGGACATGGATGACTTCCTGGATGCCTTTGAGACAGCCTGCAAGCTGCACCAGGTTGATTCTGCGGACAGACTCCGGGTTCTCACCCCCTTACTGGACCTCAAAGCCGTGGCATTGTACCGCCAACTAGAAGGGGTGGAGAAAGGGGACTACGAACTATTCAAAAAGGCCCTGCTACGTGAGTTTGGGCTGACTCCTGAGATGTACCGGGAAAGGTTCCGGAGTCAGGATAAAACCCCTGAGATCTCATATCTGCAACTAGCTGTCCGCATGGAGGGTAGATGGGGCCCAGATGAAGGAGGACCTGGTTAAACTGCTGGTACTGATGCAACTGTATGAGCGGTGCCCATCCGACCTGAGGCTGTGGTTGAGGGACAAAAAGCCAGAGAACCCGCGACACGCAGGGCGGCTGGCTGATGAGTTTGTGAAGAGCCGGTCAGGGGGTGGCAGGGAGGAGTCCCAAAGGAACAGGCCCGCCGCGATGCAGAGAGAGAGTCACCCTGGGACCTCCCAAAGGGGAATGCCCAGCGTCAGGGACAACCAACCGGTTCGAGGGGACCCACGGGACATGAGCTGCTATTACTGCGGCTGAAGAGGCCACGTTCGGGCCCAGTGCCCCAAGCTCAAGAACAGACTGAGCAGACCAAACCCACACCGGGTTAACTTGGTAGAGGCCCAGACGGACGAGGGGCAGGCTTCTCACGCAAGAGGGGCTGGCAGCTTATCAACTTCTCAAGAGAGAGAAGGGCCTCAGGCCAGCTTTTCTGGGGGGCCGGATGCTCCTGTCTCAAAGTTTTCCATTTACAGGGTGGGCGCGGGGCTGTGCCTTGTTCCCCTGGAGGTGGATGGGAGGAAAGTCTATGGATACTGGGACACGGGCACTGAGGTGACACTGGCCCGGCCCGAGGTGGTAGCTCCAGATCAGGTGATACCCAACACCTATCTAACCCTGACGGGGGTGGGCGGGACCCCATTCAAGGTGCCCGTGGAGAGGGTACACCTGAAATGGGGGGCCAAGGAGGGCCCCAAAGACGTGGGAGTGCACCACCATTTGCCCACTGAGGTGTTGATGCGGGGGGACCTAGAGGACTGGCCAAGCAACCCCCAGAACGCCTTAGTCGTGACCCGTAGCCAGAGCCGACCTTGGGAAGGATGTAACACCGGAGGCACAAAACCCTACCCTGGTGAGGAGGGAACACCCAAGGACAAGGCTCAGGGGGGCTCTGGCTTCTGACCCAGCCGACGAGAGGGAGCAGGTCCCCATCCCTTCCCCAGCCGCCGAGTTCCAGGCCGAGTTGCAGAAAGATCCCTCCTTGCGGAAGCCAAGGGACCTGGCTGACCTCAGTGTGGTACAGACCATGAGAGAGGTTGCAAGGAGAGGTTCCTGTGGGAGAAGGGGTTCCTATACCGAGAATGGGCTCCCCCCGGGGAGATGGAGTCCTGGGGGAGCAGGAGGCAGCTGGTGGTACCCCAGAAGTATCGCCACAAGCTACAGTACCTGGCCCATGACATCCCTCTCACAGGGCACCAGGGAGAGGCTGCTACAGAACTTTTACTGGTCTGGGGTCTTTACCAATGTCTGACAGTACTGCCAATCCTGTGACCCCTGCCAGAGGGTGGGGAAGGCCCGGGACCAGGGGAAAGCGGCTTTGAGACCTTTGCTCCTCATAGAGGAGCCTTTCCAGAAGGTGGCCATGGACATAGTGGGACCTCTCAGCAAGACGACCCGGTCAGGGAAGAAATACATTCTGGTGGTGGTAGATTTTGCCACCCGCTACCCTGAGGCAGTGCCTTATCGTCCATCGAAGCAGACACTGTGGCAGATGCGCTGCTGACCATTTTCAGCCGAGTGGGGTTTCCAAGGAAGTCTTAACAGACCAAGGGTCCAACTTCATGTCAGCCCTACTCCAGTGCTTGTGGGAGAAATGTGGAGTCCGGGACAACTGGGCCTCAGCATATCACCCCCAATCCAACGGGCTGGTGGAGAGGTTCAACGGAATGCTAAAGATGATGCTAAAAACATTTATGAACTAGCACCCGCAGGACTGGGACAAGTACTTACCTCACCTGCCGTTCGCGTACAGGGAGGTACCCCAGGAGTCTACCGGGTTTTCGCCTTTCGAACTGTTATATGGAAGGCGGGTAAGGGGCCCCCTAGACCTGATGAGAGATGAATGGGAGGGGAAAGCCACTCCCGATGGAGAGTCGGTGGTAGAGTATGTCCTGACCTTCCGGGAATGACTTGCCAAGCTCATGGGCCTGGCCAGGGAGAATCTGGCCCGAGCCCAGAGGAAGCAGAAGGTCTGGTATGACCGCACAGCGCGGGCCTGCGCCTTCGCCACCGGGGATCAGGTTATGGTCCTCAGCCCCGTGAGGAAAAACAAACTCCAGGCCGCCTGGGAAGGGCCCTTCAAGGTTGTCAAGCAACTAAATGAGCTCCCCTGCAGGTCATGCTTAACCTTCCTGGCCACTGGCCCCTACCCCAGCTTGGTCTCTCAGAGCATGGCCCTGGGGCCCCTCTCCCAGTGACACCCGCCTTGATACCCTGGTCATTGGTTTCTCCTTCCCACAGATGTCCTGCTGACTTCCAGCCCATCAAACCACCATCCTTCCCACAGCCAAACCCCTCTCCTACAACATGGAGAGTCATTCCTTATTAGCCTTCTCCCCACCAGGCCGAAAGCAAGTCACTACTGCAACCCTCCCCTGCCCTCACCCCCACACTGTTTGCTACTCCTGCTCCTAGGATTGTGGGGCAGGGACAGCACCCAGCCCTCTGGAGAGCTGTGACGTAAATAGCAATAACGCTCTGTTTGAGACGGGAGGTGGGCGCTCTGGGAATTGTTCTGGGGCCGGTCCCTGGCCGGTGCTATGCAGGAGATCAGAACAGGTGATCACAATGGACCCTTCTGGCGTGGGGATCTGGGACGCTCTGATATCAGGACTATCTAGAGAATTCTCACATTGAAGCACAGTCATTTTCAAGGATGTCGAACTATCACCCGGGGCCTGTGCCACCCACACCTCTGTAGGGAAACAGACCCAGGCCAGGATGTGAAGAGGCACCTAAGTGAAACCCATGGCAATAGAGAGAGCAGGATGGAGAATGAAAAAGCCTGGTTCATGCCACAAGCTCCTTGAATTCCCCACAGGCAGAAGAAGATTCCCTGAACTCAGCAGCATGAGGGGATCTGACTTCAGGACAGCAAAGTGAGAGGAACTAAGAAATGCACTGAGCAGAACTGAATGGGCAGCAGGAGGGCAGGGACTACGGACACTCTATATTAAGGTGCAACAGACTAGAGTTGCTCCAAACCAGAAGAATGCAAAGAACAAGAACAGAGGGTTCAGAAGTTAACCTGGCCTGGAACTGGTGAGGAGGTTACCAGACAAGACACCACAGAGAGGGCTTCTGGGTCAAGGAAAGCGCAGCAAAAGAGCTTGCTCCTGCTAGCCCAAAGAGATCCTGGAATTAGGTCAGGTCTACACTTACAACTGAGCTCAACCTAGCTACGCTGCTCAAGGCTGTGAAAAAAGTCCTGCCTGAGCGCAGCTGAGCTGGTGTCGATGCAGCCAGGTCCATGGAAGAACTCCTCCTTCGCCCTAGTTACTGCCTCTTGGGAAGGTGGATTAACTGCCTCAGCAGAACAACTCCTTCCATCACGGCAGGAAATGGCCGCACTACAGCGGCAATGCTCTCGCTGGTCCCCTGTAGTGCAGACGCAGCTAAGAGGGGCCGTGAGGAATTCATCAAGGCACGAAGAAACACTAGAGAAAGAGCAGGCCCCTTTGTAAGCCAGGCAGGGAGATACCAAACAGCTTTTCCAAACCTATCTCCAACAAACCCCAGGAAAACTCTTCGCCCCTCGGCAAGTAATGCAGACCTTAAGACAACTAGCTGTGGGGAGTAGCTAAGGCAATACCTGGAAAATAGGAATACCTACAAATCAGTCAAGGAATAGCCACTGGCGCTACTAACCGCCACAAGCACAGAGAACGGTTTCTGAAGAGCCACAGAGATCCGGATGGTCTGAATCAAAGCAAATCTGGTACCAACCCTCCCAAAGAGAAAGGAGGGAGATGCGGGAAATGACCATTGCATGATACTGACAGCCTCAGGTACACAAAGAACCGTATGTGACGACACACAGTGTCCCAGCACTGACAGAATTATGAGCGATAACTAGCTGTGGGGTATTTTAAAGAACAAACCTGGGGGGAGGGATAGCTCAGTGGTTTGAGCATTGGCCTGCTAAACCCAGGGTTGTGAGTTCAATCCTTGAGGGGCCATTTAGGGATCTGAGGCAAAAATCTGTCTGGGGATTGGTCCTGCTTTGAGCAGGGGGTTGGACTAGATGACCTCCTGTGGTCCCTTCCAACCCTGGTATTCTATGATTCTGTAAGACACTGTGGTTTTATCCGACCGAATTCAGAAGCACAGGGGGAGTAGCAGAATGTATTGGGATGTTATGAAATATCCTGCAACCTCCCTCTCCATACCAATTCGGACTGGCCTGGATAAGAACTTTGTCACACAGACCAGACGCTGGGCGAGGGACCACAGATGAAATGGAATAATAGGCTAATACTAAACAGCAGTGAGGGGGCTTGGAAGCTGAGCAGGGAGTGGTGAGGTCTGCTCTTATTTAACAGCTGCCTTCAGGATCTGGAGGGGACTCGAAAGAGCACGCTCCGCCTGACTGTATCCATCTGCTGGCTTTTGGCTTAGACAGACTGGGAGCTCCGTGGGGCCGGGACCATCTTTTTGTTCTGTGTTTGGCCAGTGCCTCGCACCATGGACATGGATTCTGATTAAGAACTTTGCGGCAGGGGAGATGGTCCAGCTGGGGGGCAGGTCCCAGGCAGGAGCGAGACCCCATTGAACAGTGTACAAAGCCAGAGGGAACAGACTGAAGGGGACAATCCTGCACTGGTCCAAGGGAAATGGGCCGAATGTTTCCATCACTACAATAGGCAACATGCAGAGTTTACGAGCTGAAGGAGACCGAGCAGTTCTGTGGCCCAGGAGTTCCAGCCCAGACCCTTGCCAGGACAGCTGCTTCGGGTGCGAGAGAATAAGGCCAAGCTGCTCCCAGCCGCTCAGTGCCCTGCGTGCTAACACGCTGGCCTATGTCTCTCTCCCATGGCAGCCGGACTCCAGCCCTGCCCCGTGACGAGATCCAGTTCCTGCTCTCCTTTGGCTCATGCTCTGGGCAATTAGATCCCACGCAGTCCCCTTTCCACTTGCCACACTCCACCTCGCCGCCTGTCCCTTCAGCATTAAGCACAGGGGCAGCTAATCTTCTTGCAAGCACTCTGCACAGGACAGCGCTTCCCAGCTGACTGACAGCCTTCTCGAGCCTACAGGCAGCCCTCCCAGAAATGGGATCACAGCAACTGGTCCCAGTGCAGTGTCCTCCCCCGGCTTCCTCGTGCAGCTCTGCTCACACCACGTTCCAAGCTGCATCCTGAAGGCTCCATTATAAACAATAACAATGATTCTGTGCACTTCCCAGGGAGGAAACGGGAAACCAACCCATGTGGTTTGGATTAGCCCGCAGGCTGCTGCAAGGGCTCCTGGGAAATGTGGCTGCGCAGGGCTCAGCCCATTCTGGCCGAGTGACAGCACTGCTGGAGGAACAATGCTGCAGAGCTGAGCTGGGCTGGGCTGGGCTGGGCTGGGCGCCTCCTCGCCAGACAAGGCACCGTTCAGCCTCTGGGACTCGGTGGATGCAGGAATGTGGCTCCTCTCTCAGGATCACACAGGGGATCCCACGGGGGCATTCGATTCCCCTTCCCCGCGGCTGATCGCTCCTCGGACCTGACATTTCCCCCGCTCCGTCCTTCACTGACCTCAGTTCACCTCGCCCCAGCGGGCAGCCACCCCCCGAGTGATTTACACGGTGCCCCTAAAGCCCGGGTACGGTACCCACCCTGCTGGCATGCCAAGCCCACGCTCCCCCTCCTGTGTTCAGAATTCATCAGGCTGTGCCTTTAAGTGCCCCCTCCCCCCTCCAACATGGGGATCCAGCCAAGCCAAGCAGATGTAGTAGTTCTGCTTTGTGCCTTTCCAGTGCAGAGACAGAACCCTGGCCTCACGCCAGCTCTTCCCTTTGGCAGCCCCTTCCCAGCCGTGCTGCAAACCTTCGGATGGGCACAGCCAGCTCTTTCCAGGCCCGATCCAGTTTCAGGAAACAGCCGTCATTCCACGTAAGCAGTGCTGCTCCAGTATGCACGGTCCCTTTCCCCTGGCACCAGGTTACAGCTGGACAGAGCCTGGAGCGACGGTACCGCTGGGGTCTCCAGCAGGCTGCACGGAGCCCACAGACAGTGCAAGGATGCTGTACACACCGTTCCCGAACCCCCATCACAAACGAGTGCTGGTGGGGAGGAGCTGTGTGTCAGCACCGCAGGCAGCAGAGAGGCCTTGCTGTCAGACCACTGTGAAGGCAGGACACAAAGCAGCCTGCTAGAAAATTAACCCTCCAGCAGGACGGAGGCGCTGTCAGCGGGAATGCTAATTCCCTAGTATTAGACCCACACCGGGGCTAACCTGCAGGGATGCTGCTGCCCAGGGACCACGCTGTAGGGAAAGAATGGCACTGAAGGGCTCGGGGCAGCAGTCAGTATGCCAGGCCTTCCTAGGCTGCTGACAGCTCTGGGAGGCCTGAACAGCATCATTCATCATAATGGGTTGTTAACTCTGGAACCTAAAGACGGCCCCATAAATGCCAGCGCTGTAATGGTTTTGCTGTTGGTTGCTTCAGCACAACCATCCAGCTAATCCCAGACTGCCTCTGCTGCCCCTCCAGGTGCCAGACGTCCCAGCTATCGAAGCACAGCATCTGTGGCACGCTGAGCACAGAAAGCATGGGGGCAACATGAAATCAATGAATTTAATCTCGGAACAAGTCCCCCGGGGCAAGTCGGATCCAGATTGAACTCAATAGCTGCCATGTATCCTGTGTTCCTGCAGCAGGGCAGAGCAGGATCAGAGACCTTACAACATGATTCAGATCCCGCGTGGCACAGATCACACAGGGCCTCCACCATGGGGTGTCTTGCACCTCCCTCTGAAGTACCTGCTGCTGGCCACTGTCAGAGACTGGCCACTGGACCGGGAGGCTGGCGGGTGTGGGGGAGGCAACAATGGTATGATCTAGCTTGGCAGGCCTTTGCATTCTTCTCACCTAAGGAACCCAACACAGCCATTAATTTAGCCTCCCACCCACTCCTGGGTGGGGGTAAATAGCATCACCCCCCTTCACGCAGAGGGAAGGCACAGAGTGTAGAAGTGACCCAGTCAGGGACAGAGCTGAGAATGCGACTCAGGAGACCTGGCTCCAAGCCCCCTGCTCCCGCTATAGCCAAGCAGTGCCACAGAGCATGGAGGGGTGGGTCAGGCAGCACACATGGGGCCCTGGGGGGCTCTCTGCGCTGGCCCCTTGGGACGGTGGACTGCCCGGATCAGTGGTCCCAGAGGAGCCGTGGGCAGCCCGTCCCAGCTGGAGGAAAAGCATCCAGGACTCAGAGATCACAACTGTCAGTAAAGGAAACAAAGTCTCAGAGGGGAGGCTGACCCCCACCCCCCCAAGGTACAAACACCCGGCGGGGGGGTCAAGTGGAGAAGCCCTCCTAGACAGGAGCCCCTCCCACCCCACGAGCTGCCACCCCAGGCCCAGGGCGAACCAAACAAGAGACACTGGGCAGACCCGGCAGCACAGCACAGCACAGCTCCCCAGCATGCACCGTGCCATCATCTGGCTCTCCCAGGCTGGGCTGCACTGCATGATGGGAGCTGTAGTTTCTGTGGGCTACACTGACGAGCTCCAGGTGCCGCACATGGCGGGGAGGCGTCTGTTCAGCAGGGAATTGCCAGCACAGCCCTCTCCAGCCAGGGCGATGCCAGCCTTGGGATGTGGGAGACCCAGCCTTGGGTGGGGGGTGAACCACAGGCTTGGGGAGGCTAGCCCCTGGCTGACCCGCCCCTTCTGCCCGGGCTCCCCCCTACCCCCGTCCCGTGAGCCCAGAGGCCCCCGGCCCCAGCCCTGCCCGAGCACCCAGCCTCCCCCGCAGTCCCGGAGCGGCCGGTGGGCGGGCGGGCAGCTCAGCATGGCCCCCAGCGCAGTGGACAAGCAGGCAGCATGCCCCCCACGCCCCAGCACCGGCTGGGCAGGCAGCATGAGTACCGGCTGCAGGCCGGCCCCAGCAGGCAGGGCCGGCTTTAGGAAGTGTGGGGCCCGATTCAAACAGTTTCGACGGGACCCCAACAGGGATGACTAAAAAAAACCACCACGTAAAAAAACCACGTGGGGCTTGTACTCACCGGGCCGCGCTCCTAGTCTTTGGTGGCGGGTCCTTCACTGGCTCCGGGTCTTCGGCAGCACTGAAGGACCCGCCGCCAAAGACCCGGAGCACCGCCGGGTGAGTAAAAATTAAAAAGGCACCTCTAGCCAGGGAAGGGATTCTCTGCCACTTGCCCCCCACTCTGGGCGGCCCTGCCACTGGGCGCGGGGCCCTCTTAGGCGCGGGGCCTGATTCGGGGGAATTGGTGGAATTGGCCTAAAGCCGGCCCTGCCAGCAGGGGCGCTGGAGCCCTCCCAAAAGTGGGGGTGCCGGGGGCCCAGCCCGAGGTGGAGGCGAAAGCAGCCCCCTCCTGTGTCCCAGGCGCCCACATGGGAAGGAAGAGCCGCAGCGGAGCGTGGTGGGAAGCAGGAGGGGCCGGGGGGGGAGTGTGGGCCACAGGCAGTTTGGGTAGGCTTAGCCTTCCCCTGCCTTTGCTACCCATCGCCCATGGTCCCAGCCACCAGCTCCTCAAGCCCCACGCTGACCCTGCAAGGACCTCCCGCGATCCCCGCCGCCTCCCAGTCGTTCCTGAGGGGCTGGGTTTGAACCCGCCAGGGTGCAGGCATGTGCTGGTCCCCGTCACCAAACCCACTCAACACTCGGAGCTACATTAGTGGGAAATCAATGGCGCTGAAAGATGTGGGCTTAGCGGCAGCAGGGTACAGCTAGGCCAACATCTCCCTGCCTCCCGGCGGTGCCCATTAGCCTCCCCACATCCCTTCACCGGTGTCCCTCGATTCCCAACCCCCGGCTCCCCACACTCCTCTGCCGGCGTCCCTCGATCCCAACCCCCGGCTCCCCATACCCCTCTGCCAGTGTCCCTCGATCCCAACCCCCGGCTCCCCAAACTCTCCGCTTGTGTCCCTCGATCCCAACCCCCGACTCCTCACACCCTTCCGCCGGCGTCCCTCGATCCCGACCCCCGGCTCCCCACACCCCTCCGCCGGCGTCCCTCGATCCCGACCCCCGGCTCCCCACACCCCTCCGCCGGCGTCCCTCGATCCCGACCCCCCACACCCCTCCGCCAGCATCCCTCGATCCCAACCCCTGGCTCCCCATACCCTTCCGCCGGCGTCCCTCGATCCCGACCCCCGGCTCCCCACACCCCTCCGCCTGCGTCCCTCGATCCCGACCCCCGGCTCCCCACACCCCTCCGCCGGTGTCCCTCGATCCCGACCCCCAGCTATTCCAGCTCTGGGCTCCCCAAACCCTCCGCCAGTGTCCCTCGATCCCAACCCCTGGCTATTCCAGCCCTGGGCTCCCCAAACCCTCCGCCTGTGTCCCTCCATCCCAACCCCCGGCTCCCCACACCCCTCCGCCAGTGTCCCTCGATCCCAACCCCGCCTCCCCAACCCCACCGCCACTGTCCCTCGATCCCAACCCCCAGCTATTCCAGTCCTGGTCTTTCCACCCCCACAATCCAATCATTCAATCCTAACCACAGCCCTCCCTCTACCCCAGTTGAGGGATCTGCTCCCCAAACTCTGCCAAAGCCCCTCAATCCCGACACACAGTACCCCAGCTTTTCCAGGCCTGGGCTGTGCACACACAGAGCTCAGCGATGTCCCTCATTCCCATCCTAACTTCCCTCTCCCCGACCTTTACTTTTCAGACACAAGCAGAGTGGTCAGGCCTGTAAGGGAATCAGGTGGAATTATGCCAGGCACATGTATTCTTTGTGGCTGGGCACAGACCCTCCCTCCCGCCTGTAGGGCAGTGCTTCTCAACCTCGGGGTCTGCGGACTACGGCTAAGATTTCCAAAGGGGTCCGCACCGCCATTTGACATTTTTTAGGGGTCCACGAATGAAAAAAGGTTGAAGCCACTGCTGTAGGAGCCAGAGTGCTGGAGGTGCCTGGTAGCTGGATACCCCCATGCAGCCAGGACCTCCCCCTGCCCTTTGTCTGCGGCTCGCCCAGCCCCGATAGACAGAACGAGGTCCTCTTAGCCCAGGAGCATCCATCCCCACTGGCCAGTGTTGGGTGTCACTGTGGAAACAGGCATTTCCTAACCCAGTCACACAGACGCCTCAGTCCTGGGCCGGACCAGGTATCCAGCCCACCCCTCTCTCCTCCATTGGTGCTTCCAGCTGCCGGGGGCCTGACAAGAACAGTCACTCCAAGGGGAGTTTGTTAGGGCCAAGCTAGTCTGGAGCCCCCCTGGCCCACAGGGTAGAAGCTAGAGAGGCCTCAGGGCCAGCAGGGGGCACCGGGCAGGACCTCCCCCTAGCCCGGAAGGTACAGAGACCCAGCGCCAGAGGAACTCTTTTTGCAGCCTGGCAGGGAGTGCAGCTGACCCAGAGCTGCCCTCCACTGCTCGCTCCTGAGATTGCAGGACAGGAGCTTGAACTGAGCTCAGCTCATTAGCAGGCCAAGGGGAAGGTTCCCCTTCCGTCCCCACCCAACAGCTGCCCAAGGGGACCCCTCCCGAGCAAACAGCCCCGGCTAATCCCAAACTGGCCACGCTGTTCCACCACTCCCGACACACCTCACGCACCAGAACCAGCTAGATCCCAGCACGGGCTGGCACACTCACACACACATTCCCCCAGGCCAGCTCCCACCAAAAACTGCCCTAGCCAAGGGGGCCCCTGATGCAAAGCCCTGTCCAGCGCTGAGGGGGGATAGCCTGCAGCCACATGTTCAAGGGGAGGCAGAGGCCCTGTCTCCTCCAGCGGATCGCGAGGGAGAGATTCCCTCCAGTTCTCAGGGATCATAAAGGAAGAGGAAAGCTGGCCTGGGCCAGAGGGAAAGGAGAAAGATGCTACAGACACATCAGTGCAGCCTGCGCCTGACTCACGAATGGATGCTACCGCGTGAAGCCCTACTAAGGGCAGACTGCACCCTCTTGTGTTCAGCACGCCACGAGCAGAGCCAGGAGGGGTATCTGAGCAGGGTAGCATTTGGGGCAGACAGACAGGGCCACGCTAGCAAAACGACACCCCCCAGCTTAGGCAGAGAGAAAGAGTGTGATGTGACAGGCATAAAGCAGAAGTTCCATTTAATAAGCAGCAAACTCCTGAATGTTCACTCCAGACCGCCAGCCAGGAGGCACACTGGGCTCTCTTACTCGTCTAAGGCTTAGCCTACCGATATTTTGAAACAAACCCCACATCTCTAACTTGACTGAGATTCTCTCACATGACACGATCATGTCACATAATGCCTGCCTGGGAAAAGTGCCCTACCCCCTGCCGCAGGGGTGACAAGGAGCTCTGAGTACTCACTCAAAACCCCAGAGGCGAGCCAGAGCCGGGCTGAGCTCACCTATGGACTGAGACGTGCAAAGCGCTCATCACCGTGCACTCTGCTACACACCCCTATGGGCCAGGAACCACAGACTGACACGCTCAAACCACGTCCAGGGCAGACCGGAACCCAGCCGGCCGAGAGGGATCTGAGGACTTGGTCGCTTTGACACTTCGGCTCGCTATGCCAACAAGATTCTATTGAATCATTAGTGAAGCGTGCGTGTGGGTGGGTGTCACTTCCTGGCCCAGCAGATCCCTGCCTGTTTATTTGCGTCTCCTTCAGTGAAAGGCATTTGGCGGCTTCTCCATTTGGACTCGGCTGCCCTCGGTTATTCTTAGAAATCAGTGACCTCGGAACGCTCCCTGGGAGTCGAAAATAAACAGAAACCCAGAGTCCTGTGCACAGGCCTGCAAGGCCTGCCTGTGTCCCAGGCTTGGCAGAGCCGCTGGCTTACGGCGCAGCTTGTGCCATCTCCTTGGACAAGGAGGAACTTGCCCATCCTGCCCCTGCCCTGGTGCTTTGCCCCACCCAGGCACCAGAGGCAGGGGCAGGTGGGAAGTGCGTCCGCATGGATACGGGATGGAGCGGAAGGGGTGAAGATGCGCCGAGAGCAGCATGTGAGCTGCCGATCAAGAACCTGTCCAGAGAGACCCGACTTGCCATGCACGGGCTCTCCCCTGCTCATGGACTCCTGTGTGCACATGGATGGCCCTGGGGCCAGAGGAGAGGAGGGTCCCTGGAGCACAATCACACCTTGCAGGGCAGCTTTGCCAGCCTTGGAACGAGGCTTCCCCAGCTGGGACCCCAGATCTAAACACACTTGCCTGGCAACGGTAGCTCAGCAAACATCCCCCACTCCCCAAGCGCCAGGTGAGCCACAACCAGCCAGTGTTTCATCAGCACCACCAGCTCCAGGCTGCCAGTAGCCACACGTCTGCACCCTGCCTACGCTCATCTCTTACGACACTGCCCCCCAGCCTCAGCCGCCCACCTCTGTGCTGCCCCTGCACAAGGGACACCCTCCCTGAGCCGTTCTCCTGAGCAAGGGCGAAGGGACACACACCGTGCAATGCCTGGGGTCAATGGAAAGAGATCTAAATCGGTATTTCTCCCTGGAAACTGAGTGAAACAAGTCCCAGCAGAGCCAGAACGGGTCACGGAAGGGCAATAGTTCATCAGGTCTCAGCCCCCAGAGGCGCGCCTGAGCCCACCAAGAGTCCAGACCCTTTCAAGCCCTCGATTCGATAGAGGGTGGCCTCTTGCCATTAAGTTCCTGGGGTCACAGCTGATGGCTACGAGTCACCCTGACACTGGCAACCTAGGCAGCAGTGACCATGAGATGGTCGAGTTCAGGATCCTGACACAAGGAAGAAAGGAGAGCAGCAGAATACGGACCCTGGACTTCAGAAAAGCAGACTTAGACTCCCTCAGGGAACAGATGGGCAGGATCCCCTGGGAGGCTAATACAAGGGGGAAAGGAGTCCAGGAGAGCTGGCTGTATTTTAAAGAAGCCTTATTGAGGGCGCAAGAACAAACCATCCCAATGTGCAGAAAGAATAGCAAATATGGCAGGCGACCACCTTGGCTTAACAATGAAATCTTCGGTGAGCTTAAACACAAAAAGGAAGCTTACAAGAAGTGGAAATTTGGACAGATGACTAGGGAGGAGTATCAAAATATTGCTAGAGCATGCAGGAGTGTAATCAGGAAGGCCAAGGCACAACTGGAGTTGCAGCTAGCAAGGGATGTGAAGGGTAACAAGAAGGTTTCTACAGGTATGTTAGCAACAAGAAGAAGGTCAGGGGAAGTGTGGGACCCTTACTGAATGGGGGAGGCAATCTAGTGACAGA
Source organism: Malaclemys terrapin pileata (assembly GCF_027887155.1). Taxonomy (NCBI): domain Eukaryota; kingdom Metazoa; phylum Chordata; order Testudines; family Emydidae; genus Malaclemys; species Malaclemys terrapin. The sequence goes on along the minus strand of NC_071507.1, from coordinate 206,733,485 downwards.
TGATGTGGAAAAAGCTGAAGTACTCAATGCTTTTTTTGCCTCGGTTTTCACAGACAAGATCCGTTCCCAGACTGCTGCACTGGGCAACACAGTATGGGGAGGAGGTGAGCAGCCCTCAGTGGTGAAAGAACAGGTTAAGGACTATTTAGAAAAGCTGGACATGCACAAGTCCATGGGGCCGGATGTAATGCATCCGAGGGTGCTGAGGGAATTGGCTGATGTGATTGCAGAGCCATTGGTCATTATCTTTGAAAATTCATGGCGATTGGGGGAGGCCCCGGACGATTGGAAAAAGGCTAATGTAGTGCCCATCTTTAAAAAAGGGAAGAAAGAGAACCCGGGAAACTACAGACCAGTCAGCCTCAAGTCAGTCCCCAACAAAATCATGGAGCAGGTCCTCAAAGAATCCATTTTGAAGCACTTGGAGGAGAGGAAGGTGACCAGAACAGTCAACATGGATTCACCAAGGGCAAGTCATGGCTGACCAACCTGATTGCCTTCTATGAGGAAATAACTGGCTCTGCAGATGAGGGGAAAGCAGTGGATGTGATCTATCTTGACTTTAGCAAAGCTTTTGATACAGTCTCCCACAGTATTCTTGCCAGCAAGTTAAAAGGACTGTAAGGTGGATAGAAATGGATGAATGGACTGTAAGGTGGATAGAAATCTGGCTAGATTGTCGGGCTCAACGGGTAGTGATCAACAGCTCGATGTCTAGTTGGAAGCCGGTATCAAGCGGAGTGCCCCAGGGGTCGGTTTTGTTCAACATATTTATTAATGATCTGGATGATGGGATGGATTGCACCCTCAGCAAGTTCGCAGATGACACTAAGCTGTGGGGAGAGGTAGTTACGCTGGGGGGTAGGGATAGGGTCCAGAGTGACCTAGACAAATTGGATGATTGGGCCAAAAGAAATCTGGTGAGGTTCAACAAGGACAAGTGCAGAGTCCTGCACTTAGGAAGGAAAAATCCCATGCCCTGCTACAGGCTGGGGACTGACTGGCTAAGCGGCAGTTCTGCACAGAAGGACCTGGGGATTACAGTGGATGAGAAGTCAGCAGTGTGTTCTTGTTGCCAAGAAGGCCAACGGCATATTGGGCTGTATTAGTAGGAGCATTGCCAGCAGATCACGGGAAGTAATTATTCCCCTCTATTCGGCACTGCTGAGGCCACACCTGGAGTACTGTGTCCAGTTTTGGGCCCCCCACTACAGAAAGGATGTGGACAAATTGGAGAGAGTCCAGCGGAGGGCAACAAAAATGATTAGGGGGCTGGAGCACATGACTTACCAGGAGAGGCTGAGGGAACTGGGTTTATTTAGTCTGCAGAAGAGTGAGGGGGGATTTGATTGCAGCCTTCAACTACCTGAAGGGGGGTTCCAAAGAGGATGGAGCTCGGCTGTTCTCAGTGGTGGCAGATGACAGAACAAGGAGCAATGGTCTCAAGTTGCAGTGGGGGAGGTCTAGGTTGGATATTAGGAAAAACTTTTTCACTAGGAGGGTGGTGAAGCACTGGAATGGGTTACCTAGGGAGGTGGTGGAATCTCCTTCCTTGGAGGTTTTTAAGGTCAGGCTTGACAAAGCCCTGGCTGGGATGATTTAGTTGGGGATTGGTCCTGCTTTGAGCAGGGGGTTGGACTAGATACCTCCTGAGGTCCCGTCCAATCCTGATATTCTATGGTTCTATGATCCAGGGGAAGGGATCGGCAAGGTGATGAGTCCCTCCTGTGCTAGGCTCCAGCCAATCCACAAGCCAGGAACTGGTCTAGTGGCTGTCAGGGCGGGTATTTAATCCTCACTGGAGGAACAGCAGCTCTGACTGCTCAACATCACTCCAGGATTGCAACTCTCCCCTTCCCAGGAGTGGCAACAGACTCCCCAAGCCTTAGCCTGCTCCAGCCCTGCTGTCATGTCGCTAGTCCCACTCCAGCCGCGATCCAACCCGCCCTGTCCCTCGTCCCACTCCAGCCGCGATCCAACCCCGCCCTGTCCCTCCTCCCGCTCCAGCCGCGATCCAACCCCACCCTGTCCCTCCTCCCGCTCCAGCCTCGATCCAACCCCGCCCTGTCCCTCGTCCCGCTCCCGCCTCGATCCAACCCCGCCCTGTCCCTCGTCCCGCTCCTGCCTCGATCCAACCCCGCCCTGTTCCTCGTCCCGCTCCAGCCTCGATCCAACCCCGCCCTGTTCCTCGTCCCGCTCCAGCCTCGATCCAACCCCGCCCTGTTCCTCGTCCCGCTCCAGCCTCGATCCAACCCCGCCCTGTTCCTCGTCCCGCTCCAGCCTCGATCCAACCCCGCCCTGTTCCTCGTCCCGCTCCAGCCTCGATCCAACCCCGCCCTGTTCCTCGTCCCGCTCCAGCCTCGATCCAACCCCGCCCTGTTCCTCGTCCCGCTCCCGCCTCGATCCAACCCCGCCCTGTTCCTCGTCCTGCTCGTCTTGCTCTCACTCTGGCCTTACTCCAACCCCACCCTGGACTCTTGAGTCTGGTTCTGACCACTAGGCCTGACCATCTCCATCACGGTCTCCAACAGGCTCCAAAGAGCCCCTCACCCTGACGTGAGGCCTTTGGGAGTGGGACAGGAAGGACTTGCCCCCTCAGTATCACACACCCGGTGCAGAAAGCTGGGGGGGCTTTAACCTCACAGCTTCAGGACAAGACACGGGTAGGCCCCCCCAAAGCTTGAAAGCCTACTCCGCTCCCCTCAGCGACATGTCACTCTCCCCAAACAGACTCCAGTGTCTGCTTTGCCCTGCTGAGCCCTGTCCCAGCTCCTCTCTGGCCTCCCAGCTGCCTTGTGAGGGCATCAGCTACTGCTGGAGGACAGAAGCTGAGAGCAGCTCCTTAAGCCCCCCTGGCAATGGCTAAGCATAGGAGTCCAAAGGGTGGCTTGTGTGTCTAGCCTTGCCCCCTGTGTGAGGGAGTCTCATCTGCTGGCTTCACAAGCCACCACTGGTTCTCTCTGCAGCCACCTAACCAGACTTCAGGCACACCAATCAGCTACGGCAGAGCCAGGGGGAACCTGGCAGAAGCCTTCGTTCTAGGGGTGGAGGCAAGGCCGGGTCCCTGACAGGTGAAAAAAGCTTCTTCTCACTGGTGACAGAGGTCAGGTGACCTGGAGTTGCTGAGAGGCCTTCAAGAGGCGAAGGGAAAGGCGAGCATATGGAAGGGATGTGATGGATGGCCCAGGAGCAGCCGGTGGCCCTGCCAATCTAAGATGTGACAAGGGGCCCCGACGAGGCAGAGAGGACGGGGGGCGGGTGGTATTAGGAAAGGCCAAGGCCAGACGGTACCTCTCCTGGCCACATGGCATGTGGCCTGCTGGGTAGGGCACTGACATGGGAAACCTGGGTTCAATTCTTGTGCTCCCTGTATGATCTTGGGCCAGTCCCTTAGTCTCTCTGGGCCCTGGTTCCCATCTCTGAGACAGGGAATAACAGCCTGGCCCTAGAGCCCAGGGAGGGTGTGCTACAGACTAGGGACCGAGTGGCTAGGCAGCAGTTCTGCAGAAAAGGACCTAGGGGTTACAGTGGACAAGAAGCTGGATATGAGTCAAGAGTGTGCCCTTGTTGCCAAGAAGGCTAACGGCATTTTGGGCTGTATAAGTAGGGGCATTGCCAGCAGATTAAGGGACGTGAGCGTTCCCCTCTATTCGACATCGGTGAGGCCTCATCTGGAGTACTGTGTCCAGTTTTGAGACCCATACTACAAGAAGGATGTGGAAAAATTGGAAAGAGTCCAGCGGAGGGCAACAAAAATGATTAGGGGGCTGGACCACGTGACTTATGAGGAGAGGATGAGGGAACTGGGATTGTTTAGTCTCCAGAAGAGAAGAATGAGGGGGGATTTGATAGCAGCCTTCAACTACCTGAAGGGGGGTTCCAAAGGGGATGGAGCTCGGCTGTTCTCAGTGGTGGCAGATGACAGAACAAGGAGAAATGGTCTCAAGTTGCAGTGGGGGATGTTTAGGTTGGATATTAGGAAAAACATTTTCACTAGGAGGGTGGTGAAGCACTGGAATGGGTTCCCTAAGGAGGTGGTGGAATCTCCTTCCTTTGAGGTTTTTAAGGTCAGGCTTGACAAAGCCCTGGCTGGGATGATTTAGTTGGGGATTGGTCCTGCTTTGAGCAGGGGGTTGGACTAGATACCTCCTGAGGTCCCTCCCAACCCTGATATTCTATGATTCTATGGTAGGGACGCTCAGCTGCTGCACTGATTGAAGCTAGAGAAGCACCAAGGCTAGAGAGAGGCTGGCAGGGCTCGGAGCTATGTTCAGATCGCTCTGGTCTCCAGGGGCTGAAATACTGCAAGAGTAGCTCTCCGCGTGGTACTGCACTCCCGAGAACTCAGGAGAGGCGCTCACTGTATGTCGCTAACAAACTGCTCCCCGAGAGGCTGAAAACGCCACCGGAAAATGCACTGCCACCCCCCCCCCCCAGCCCACCTCTGCACGCCCACCCCCATGCATGTGCCCCAGACCCCTGTCACAAACAGCTCAGCTCCACCGTGCTGCTGCTTGGGTCCCAGGGGACACATGAAGTGGGGGCCTTACCAGGGCTCTTCCGGCTCTAGCAATTCGAAGCCCATGACCCCCCAAGAAGAGGGAGGAGAAGTAGCAGCACAGAGCATGGGAGCTGCAGATTCCCTCAGAGCTGGTCTGAGTGACATTCTGCATGCTGGGGCAAGACTGCACCGTCCCAGATATCACTCACCTGCCCCAGGAAAGCCTGATACAATAGGAGGTGAGCAGCAATTCCTCCCGACCCCAGGAGCCTGCTGTGGCCCTAGGAGAGGTGCCCCACCCACATCCCCACACTCTTCCCCTTGGCTTGCATTCCCACAGGGAGGGAGGAGGATGAGAGCGCCACTCATCCACATGCTGTTAGCCGGCCGCACTCGTAGGACAGCACAGTCCTCTCAGAGCGCACACAAACTGAGCCAGACTCCTTCCCTTCTCCCACTTCCTCCTTTGGTTTCTCCCTTCACGTGCCACTTCCCTCACTCACACTCTCTAACACCCCCACCCCCCAGACCGTATCACCCCTCTCAGCACAGCTTCCTGTCAGGAGAGAGTCTGACACCACTAGGATGGGGCACAGAGCCCGAGAAATCCCAGCACCCCCCTGTGTCCCAATACCAACAAGCCTACAGAGTTTAACCGCCCTGCCTAGCCGGCGTGGTTCAGGGCTTCAGCTAGTCGCCCACAAGGGTCAGGAAGGAATCATTCCCTGCCAGTGTATTCTGGGGTTTTTTCCCCCCTCCTTCCTCTGAAGTATCAGAGATGGCCATGGCTGAAGACGGGACACTGGAGGGGGTGGGTACAGAGAATTCTCCTTCTCCGGTGCTTGGCCAGTGGGTCTTGCTCACATGCTCAGGGTCAACAGCTTCCATATGAGGTGAGATTAGTAGGACTGGTGTGGAGACAGTAAATAAGGAAGTGTTATTTACTGCTTCTTATAACACAAGAACTAGGGGCCACCAAATGAAATTAATAGGCAGCAGGTTTAAAACAAACACAAGGAAGTATTTCTTCACACAACGCATAATCAACCTGTGGAACCCCTTGCCAGAGGATGTTGTGAAGACCAAGACTATAACAGGGTTCAAATAATAACTAGATAAGTTCATGGAGGACAGGTCCATCAATGGCTATTAGCCAGGATGGGTAAGGAATGTGACCCTAGCCTCTGTTTGTCAGAGGGTGGAGATGGATGGCAGGAGAGAGATCACTTGATCATTACCTGTTAGGTTCACTCCCTCTGGGGCACCTGGCATTGGCCACTGTTGGAAGATAGGACACTGGGCTAGATGGACCTTTGGGCTGACCCAATGTGGCCGTTCTTATACTGATCACCATATTGAGCGTGGGGAAGGAATTTTCCCCAGGTCAGATTTACAGGGAGCGGGGGGCGCGGGGGAGGGAAGAAGGTTTGCAGCATGGGGCGTGGGTTACCTACAGGGATCGTCTGGGCCGCCCCCACACCCCATCAATTCCCGGCTGCTGCCGGAGTCTCAGGCAGTGCTGCACTCGGCCAGTGACACACACCAGTTCAGGCTCCTGAGGGCTGAAATGCCTTAGTCTAATCCCAGGCATTGGCCTAAACACAGGGGGAACCGGGTGGGTTGGTGGCCTGTGCTAGACAGCAGGTCAGACTGGATGGTCCCTTCTGGCCTTTGACTCTATGACTATGAGGAGGTCAGGAAGGACTCCCACTCCCATGGCCAAGTGCACTGTGAAGCTGCCTTGGGTGAGCTCCCAGAGTAGATGGACTGACAGCAAATCATCCCGACCAGCTAGGACTCAGGGAGAGGCTGGCCGCCCCCCAACAGCCCTCAAACAGTTAACAGCAGCCACCAAGATGCACATGGAGTGTCTGCACCACAAGCCCTCTGGCTTCTCTCCACTTGGGGTTCCAGCAGCCAGCTCCATTCCCCAGGAAGACGGGTTTGGCCACAGCCTCTGGCCTCCCCTGGAGGAGCCAGCGCGGCAGGGCTCTCCAGCTGTGTGGGCTATTTATAGTAACCCACACTAGGCCGGGGCTTTCCCCTTGTAAACAAGCATGGAGACATTCTCCTGGCAGTGCCCGAGCGGCTGACGGGGCTGCGAGGCTTGCCAGCTTGGTCACGTTTGGCAGCCTGGATACTGTGTACACAGGAAGACAATGCACTGCACTGTCAGCAGGGCAGCCTCTCCGCTCACTGTCAGCTTGCGCTTAGCAGAAGCACTAGGTACAGAAGCTATGGCCCCAGTGCCAGGTGGGGGCACAGGCCAAGCCCTCCAAGACTCAGCTCCCGTCGCTGGTCACGCAGGTCCCCAGGTGGGCAGTTCTGACCCAGCAGAGCTGGTGAGGTGGCATTTACAGCAGGAGCAAACAGAAGCAGACCCCAGCCTTTCCTTGCAGTGGGCACTGGAGGGCAGAGGCTCACGGAAAGCAGAGACAGCTACGCCGGCACTCGCGCACCTGCAGTTCCAAAGCCAGTGATTTAACAGCTCTTGTCCAAGCCCTGATCACCTTGTGTCTTGACTTCGCTCCTTGTCTGCTGCCACCTTGCCTCACTCAGCCTCCTTCCGAACACTGCCAGCAAGATCTTGCTGGCCCTGGGACCGCACCAGGTGTCCTTTGTGTCCATCCACTGGCGTCCCCATCTCAACGTCTCAAACACACACTACACATCCTCGCCTTCAGAGCCCGTCACGCTCCACCCCCACTCTGCCAGGGACGCCAGCCGCAGTCACCTGCTTCTCCAACGTTCACCCTGCCATCCCTCCACGTCGGAAAACACCCTGGTCAAAACTCCCAAGAGCACCACCTGACCCTCCTTCCAGTCCCTCCCTACGCCCACTTTGCCAGGAGGCCGAGAGAATACTGCTGTGACTCACTGATTGCTGCCAGCACCTGGTTTGACACATCTACAACTTGGGCATGCAGCTGGCCTGTGCTAAAACACCCCGTCGGTGCTGTTCCCTCATCCTCTCTCCTCCCCACCCACTTGTCTGCCTCATTCACCTGGTCTGTGTCAGACTGTAACAGAGACTGTCCTTCACTGTGTGTACACTGCACAGCTGTTAGTACAACGGCCCTGCACCCCGTCCAGCACTGCAACACAAATAATCAGTGGGCTGGTTCTTCAGCGCTGGAGGGGGACAAGCTTCTGAGATGGACAGAGAGCAGAGGTGGATGGGTGGGATGACGTAGGCCAGAAACACCTTGCAGTGCTGGGGGCCGCAATCTGACAACGAGGAGGGTGGGAGTGAAGGTCCATGGAATTGAAAACAATGGGCATCTCTTACAGGCTGTCAGGCAGGAGAAGAGCAAGACCTGCTCCCAAGAGCAGAATCCTGCACTCCTGAGGGATTTAATCACCTGCCTAGCTGATGGCAAACAGAGATGCTCAAACTAGGTTACTGCCTGTAGGCATTAGAATCCAGAAAGTAGGGAGCCCCGCCCCAGCTCCGTATCTTACTGTAGGGAGGGAATGATTGCGAAGAATGTGGAGGCTTGGACCTAGTGGCCACCAGCTACATGGCTTCAGCACAGTGAGGAAGGGGATCCCAGAGCACAATGTACACGGGGAACACATGGGAACCAGGAAAGCTAGCCAGTAAGGCCTTAACTAATGGGTTTGCTGCTTTAACAACCAGTATAGTTAAAGTGGCAAAGCTCCCTAGTGTAGATGCAGTTATAGCAGTATATACCAGCATAGCTTATTCGGGTTCATACGCTATACCAGTACCGAGTGCCTGGTACCGGTTCAAGCGGGTCCATACTAGGACTCTTACTGGCATAAGTTTCTGTTGGTCTCCCTTGTGTTATGGTACAACAGCTGCAGGTCCTTCCCCCTGGGCTGGGCACTGCGGCTCGGCCCTGTCATACCCCAGCTGCTGCACGCCCTCTGCAGCGTCCGAAGAGACATTTATTTCTGCAGCTACTGCTCCCCACAGGCCGAGGAAATCAGGACTTCATTCCTGGCCCAGGCAGTGGCACGCAGCGCGTAGCTTTACGTGGAGCCAGCCCCGTGGGGTTGGTCGCAGAGGTGAGCCAGCAGGAAGAGAGGCATTCCAAAATCACACTGGGAATTTTAAGGGGGGGAGAAGGGGCAGGCTGCGATCCCCAAGCAGCAGAGTTCAAAAATTGACCAGAGCAGTGGCTGTGGGCCTGTTGATGGAGGACTGCTTTTACCGGTACAGATACCACAGCATCTGCCCAGGCGGCCCACTGGTGGAACAGAGCCAGGGGAGGATTGATGCCAGTCGGGGAGGTGGTTTTCGGCCACTGACGGACAGCTGGGGTTTTACCAGCAGGACTGCAAGGCGAGTGTGGATGCACACGAAGGGTATGTCTACACTGCAGTGGAGAGGGATACCTGAGCTAGTTTTTACTGGGACAGCTCGCTAAGTGGAGCGGTGAAGCCGCGGCAGCGCCGGTTAGCCACCCAAGTACGTAACCCAGGGGCCTGGGCAGGCCTGTCCTCAGGCGGTCACCCAAGACACTGTGGCTGCACCGCGATTTGTAGGGAAGTCAGCGTAGGTTGCCGCAGGTGCCGTAATCACCCCTCCTGACAGCAGCATAGGCGCGAGATGCATTGATACGACTGTGTAGCCCAAACCTGGCCTGCATTGTTATAAAATCCCATCTCTAGCCAACAGTGACACCACTACACCTTTTTGCGTATAGCGCAACTCTTCTCAGTGCTCTAACATCTGAAATGTGGGGGGCCTCCTGGGAATGTGGGTACGGTGAGTGAGCCAAATTGGGGTCATGTGACCACAGGGTTCTCCCGATGCTGACCACCAAAAAAACAGCTTTGCTAAAGGGTGACATTTTTGCAACTTTTTTTTTTAACCCAGCCTTGGGAATGAAACCCTGCCTCTGATCCTAGCACAGGGATCTTGCTCGCTGAACGGTCACCCCCAGAGAGTGCACAGCACCCACTAGCCCTTTGGAGGAGGAAAAGTGAAAACAGGAGGAAGACAGAGGAGCCTACAGGGTTTGTAGGCCGGAAGTATTAACCTGATAACCTTCAAATCTGTTCAGGGCTGCTCTAAAGAGGATGGTGATTCGTGCTTAGCTCACAGAGATAAGCAGCAAGCCCAATCCTGGCCCTCCCAGCCAGTGTCAATTGGAGTCCGACCACGGGCAGAAAGCAGAAGGGTAAAATCCGCCTCTCTCACAGGAGAGTGTCTGTATTGGGAGAACATAATGAAAGGATTTCTGGGGGGGGAAATAGACATAAGAATCTTTGCTGGCAGGGGAGGTGGTTCAGGGGAATAGGAGTGAGGGGTTGGGGGACTCAGGTGAGGCAATGGGGATTAGGGGGAGTGGGTGGGGACTGATATTGGGAAGGGGGACATGGAGGTGAGTAGCAGATAGGGGTAGGAGCACCTGTCGGTCTCACATTCTTCCCTCCCAGGTGTGTGCCAGGATCTGAGGGACGCTCTTGTGGGGGCTACCTCCTTCTCCCTACCTTCACACGAGTGCTGGGATCCAAGGGACCTAGCCCCTCCTGAGCCCCTCTGCCTGCCCCTCCCCTGGGTGCGCCATCTATGGAAGTCTGACCCCCCTCAAATCAGCCAGGCTTGGGGGAGGGCATGCCTTTCTGTGGGTGCCTGAGCCCCTCCTCCAGCCTCCCCTCACGTGAGCTGAGATCTGAAAGGCCCTGCCCCTCTGGGGGAAATCTGAGCCCCCCGTCCCTGCCCCCCATGTGGCAGCCTGAGGGGGAACCTGATAGCCTTTAAGTCTGTTCAGGGCGGCTCTAAAGAGGATGGTGATTTGTTGCTCTCCACGTCTCCTGCAGGTAGGACAAGAAGAAATGGGCTAAATCTGCAGCAAGCTAGGTCTACGCTACGGGGGGTCGCCCTAAGATACGCCACTTCAGCCACGTGACTAGCATAGTCAGCTAGTGGCGTATTTTAGGTCGACTGACCTGGCGGTGAGGACGGCAGCGAGTCGACCGGTGCCGCGCCGCCGTCGACTCCGCTTCTGCCTCTTGCCGCGTTGGATTTCTGGAGTTGACGGAAGAGACATCGGTGATCGATTTTATCGCATCTTCACTAGATGCAATAAGTTGATCCCCAATAGATCGATTGCTACCCGCCGATTCGGCAGGTAGTGAAGACGTGCCCTGACTCTAAGGGCAGTTAAGCTTTGGGGACCCGCTTCCAAGGGGGGTTGTGGAATCGCATCACTGGAGGTTTATAAGAACAGGTTGGACAAACCCGTCTCGTAGCTAGTCTTGGGGCAGGTCTTCACTACGGGGGGCTCGATTTAAGATACGCAAATTCAGCTACGCGAATAGCGTAGCTGAATTTGACGGATCGCAGCCGACTTACCCCGCTGTAGGGACGGCGGCAAAATCGACCTCTGCAGCTTCCCGTCGACGGCGCTTACTCCCACCTCCGCTGGTGGAATAAGAGCATCGATTCAGGGATCGATAAATCCCCGAGAGGTCGATTTCTACCCGCCGATTCAGGCGGGTAGTGTAGACCTAGCCTAAGTTCACTTGGTCCTGCTCAGCGCAGGGGGCAAGACGAGACAACCTCTTGAGGTCCCTTCCAGCCCCATGTTGCTAGGATCCTGTGCGCGCCAGGATCTGTGGAAGCCCTGCCCCCCTAGGTGTGAAGCTGGGAACAGGCCTCCTGGGAACATGCACCAAGGCAACACTGCTGACACTGGGAACAGGTGTGCCCGATGCATACTACAGGCTTTCCAGCACCAGGGAGTGGAAATGGAAACACCTGCGGACCGAATGGAGTGGCTCACACATCCCAGAGCTATCATTTCAGGCAGTATTCATCTCCCTGGGTATTCCCAGCTGAATGAGAACATCTACTTGAGGTGAATGGGACACCTCACACCTCTCTGACTCCTCTATGGGGCAGAGGGATGTGTAGAGCCCCTTCCCTCCACCCTCCCTAAATGGTCCCCCTTTCAGCAGGAGTGGGGACTGCCAGCCTACAATAGTTAAGGAAGAAACCACTTTTCTGTTAAAGCTCAACTCTTCGAAGCATTCTAAAATCCGCACTGTTACTTGGGTTACCTTAAAATCTGCTGTCTCTCATGGGGGCAGAGAGTACGGTTAGTGACCCTAATGTGGGGTCTTCGGACCAAGGGGTTCCCAAAATACAGCCTCCTGGGAAAAAACAGCATTTAATAAAGTTCACAGATTCTAAGGGGAGGAGAGAGACACCAGTCTTCTCTCACAGGCTTTACGTTCCTGTAACCACCTTTTAGTAAAATTGTCAAGTGCTTGGGACACAATATAATGGCTTTCTTTCACCAGCCCTAATAGCCACTATACATGCTAAACATTTCAAAGCACAACCATTATTCCCGTTCCACTGTAACAAAGTATATTTTGGGAAGTACTTAGGAATCACATAACAACCGCATGGTCTATTAGAGAGAATAGTGGACTGGGACTCAGGAAACCTGGGCTCTATTCCCAGCTCTGCCAGTGGAATGACTTCGGCCAAGTCACTTTAATCACTCTGTGCCTCAGTTTCCCTATCTGTACAATGGAGATAATGAGGTTTCCCTCCTAGAGACCTACAGATGAAAAGCACTATATAAGAGCCAGACATTATCTAGCATCATTTATCTGGCAGGAGCAGTGTCTGAACTGCACAACTACATGACTACAACTGCCTAAATGACCAGACTCCTACCAACATTTCTTTTGCTGTTAAAAAAACCCCAGGAAATTAAATGGCAAACAGTGTTGTTAACCCAGAGCTAATGTTACCCTTCAAGAACACCAGGTTGAGCAAAACTCCAACTTGTGAAAAGCAAAAGGAATACTGAGTTATTGTAAACATCCACACAACCAGAACGCTAGAGACGCCCAGCAACACCCGCAAAACACACTCACATAGCACTCTGTCTTTGCAGTGCATTGACCAGGAGCTCCCGATGCTACCCTACTCCACAGAAAGACCAGCCCCTCTGCAACTCCTTGAGTCAGTTCACCCCCACGTGCATGATGCCATCAGCACTCTGCTTCCACTCACCCTTCATTAAACCCACAGACACACTCACCTCCCGTCACAGGGGAAGGAGCAATTACAGACAAGTAGCAGATACCCTGCCCATGAGGGAAGTTTCTTGCTAAACCCCCCACTCCCCGTGGTTGGTTCAGACCCTCAAACAAGAGGCCTCATGTGCCTTGTACAGCTGGGCCTAATGTAACTGGTTATTCTCATTATCCATATATATGTCCAATCCTTATGGGAATCTTACTAAGCTGTTGGCTCATTAATAGCCTGTGGCAGTGAGTTCCACAGGTTAATGATACACTGTGAATGCATTCCCTTTATCATTGCTAATTCTGCCTCCTTTCAATTTTCCCCTCATTGTTGTATGTGGGAAAGGGTGAATGGCAGCACCCCACCCACCTCCTCTATACCGATAGTCAGTCAAATGAGGGCACTGGAATATTATTCTCCCTCCTGATCTTTATGCAGCCTGCTTGCTGGTTTGACCACCAATGCATACTAAGCTGTCCACAGCAATGCTCGGGTCTTTCCCGGAAGGAACCCAGTGAAGTGTCCGAGGCCTGGTCTGCACAGAATTTACATCAGAAAATCCACCCCCGGAGAGACGGAGCAAAGCCGACCTAGCTCCCAGGGTAGAAAGCACTAAGTCAACAGAAGAATTCTCCCGTTGACCTAGCAACCGCCTCTCGGTGAGATGGATTGTCTACGGCAATGGGAGAAGCCCTCCCGTGCACGTAGGTAGTGTCTATGATGCACCACTGTAGCACTTTAAGTGTAGATGTGCCCTACATTCACAATCCTAGTCCTAGGACAGAGATTTGGGTTACCCGCTCTGAGAGCTGACCCTTTATCCCTACTGATTTCGATCTCTCAGCCAGCCACAGACTGCTCCATGACACGGCTCCATTCTATGGCGATCAGTCTGTAGTCAACAGCCTCTCCAGGGAGCTTTGCTAGCACCTTGCCATGCAGTATAGATCCCTCCAGGCAGCTCTGCTACTGTTCCTCTTGCACTCTCAGCTCTGCCGGGCACCTGACCTCTCTGTGCTCAAGGGACGGCTTTGCACCCTCCAGTCCCAAATGCAGAAGCAGCAAGCCCTCAGCGCTACCCAGCCTGTGCCATTCATGCCTGCCTCTCCCCAGCTTGGATAGCCATGGTACGTGGCGGGATGGTGTGCCAGCATCACTCCCAAATTGCTATTTGTCCTCCAAAATCTCGGCTTTCATTAACAAAAGGGAAGTCTCTAGCTGTTACGGCTGCAACGAAACCTTGAGAACGTGTTGTGAGCATAAGTGAGGCAGTGACACCTGTCAAGTCCGTAGGCGGCAGAGGAGTGAACCCCCCATTCACGTTCCTGGGTGTTACAGAAGCAGCAGCTGCGTTAAATGTTAACTAGGTCACTGCTCGTCAGATATAAGGAGAGGATCATACCCAAACAGATTATAATAATATAATATATGGAGATCTACCTAGCTCCTAGAACTGGAAGGGACCCTGAAAGGTCATTGAGTCCAGCCCCCTGCCTTCGCTAGCAGGACCAAGGCTCTGCCCATCCGCTTTAATGATGGTTCATTTTGGCACCATGAGTGGGGGGACTTGGAAGTCAAGCTCCAGGCCCCTGCACCACCAAGGAACATCTGCACAATCTGTTGCGAGCAGCGCTCCATGAGGATGGAGCTTGGAAGAGAACCACTACCTTTCTTCTTCCAGTTCAACCCCTGAGCCTCAGGCCACCTAGCCCATAGCCCTTACGTCTGCTCATGCAATCTGGACCCAGCTGCTGACATGTCACCCAGCCCATGCCGCCTTGCGCTACATCCTCTTGTGCCAACAGCCTGTTGGCCAAAAGACCTAATGCAATCGTGGGAGGTATAAATGGGAATCTCGAGTAGGAGTCGAGAGGTTATTTGACCTCTGGATTTGGCACTGGTGTGACCACTGCTGGAATCCTTTGTCCACATTTGGTGCCACAGGTCAAGCAAGATGTTGATAAACTGGAGAGAGGTCAGCGAAGAGCCACGGGGACGATTAAAGAGTTAGAAAAGCTGCCTTGTAGTGACAGACTCCAAGAGCTCCAAGTGTTTAGCTTCGCAAAGAGCAGGTTAAGGGGTGACTTGATCAGGCTGAGTACCTGCCTGAGGAACAAATGTTTAATACTAGGCTCTTCGATCGAGCCGCGAAAGGTCTAACGTGATCCAACAGCCGGAAGTTGAATCTAAACAACTAAGGCACGAATGTTTAACGGGGAGAGGAATTCACCACTGGGCCCGCTTCCCAAGGGACACAGTGGATTCTCCGGCCCTGGCAGCGTTCCAATCCAGACCGGCTGCTTTTCTCAAAGCTGGGCTCTAGGGATCACTGTGGGGCAGGCCTCTGGCCTGTGCTATGCTACAGATCAGACTAGACCATCCCCCCGCCGCCAGCTGTGGGATCTATAGAACTCAGCTCCCAATCGCTCTGGGAGAGCCGCGCTTTAACCAGGGCAGTGGCTGCGGAGATTGCAAGTGCACATGTATAAATCGATCTCCCTTTGCTCTGCTCCAGCCTCTGTGCCCAGAGTTCCTCGGGGCAGAGACCTCTATGGGGCTGAGGGCACTGAACCCCCCCAGGTACCCCAGATACACAGCCGGTTCTCACACCTGGCTGGAGATCCCCAGGACACAGTAACTAGCACCATTCCAAGCTGCACCCGAGAGTCCCCCCCAAAAAGCTCTCTCTGAGCAGGACGCTGACGTCTTTCTGCTCCCTGTTCCTTGGACAGCGGCTCACATACTCAGCGTGCCAAGCAGAGACACACTGGGTTACCAGGGCCGAGTCTGAAGCCCTGCCCCAGCAGAGATGGGGCCAGCCCCTGTCAGACTAAGGAAAGGTCTGAGCTCCAGGGCGGCATTCCCCAAGGACAAGGCAGAGCACTTGATCTCGGGAAGGGGCAGAGGGACAGCTGCACAGCTGATCTATGGGCAGGAGGAGCAGGAAGTTGACTACACCCCCACAACCTGCACATGCCAACCCCTCCCCAGCCGGAGAAGTGAAGCATGCGGCAGCATTTAGCTCAGGGCACATACCAGATGTTTTTTAGGGGGCGTCTCCTCCCAGCAGCATGGCCCCCCGCAGGGTAATTATCACCCAAGTGTCAGCAGCTGCTCCCAAAGGACCAGGAGCTGGCCAGCATTAGATGCTGGGCAGATGGGCTGGTGTGAAAGCTACCGGAGCCAGCCAGGGGACGTGTCCCTGCTGCAGCCCAGCTCCGCCCCAGGTCAGCACTTCGGAGCCACCTGGCCTCCCAGGCCCTGTGGAGGATGCAGCTCTCAGACCCACTCCAGCTGCTTCTCTGCCCAGGTGATACAAGGGCTGCTAAGCCAGCAGCCTCCTGGTTTCTTGGGGGCGGGAGGGGAGCGGTGGCAGGGCACGATCTGCGAGGAACTCGCCTGCCCGCCCTGGTGTGACACAGCCCAAATCTTTGACCTGCAGAGCACAGCACGACGCTGCTGGAGCATGGCACGGGCTGCATCAGGTCCAGCTTTCCAAGGGAGATGTGCTCCCAGGCCCGTTCCAGGACGGGGGGTGGGGAGGGGAGAAGGTGGCACTAGCCACCAAGGAGGCAGTGTCTTGTGCCTTGTGTTTGCATTTGTAACCTCTGCGCAAAGTTCGAGCAGTGTCTGAAAAACATCCCCCCAGTCAGGGTGGTTGTGGTATTGGGGTGGGTGGGGTCGGTGACTGGCCTGGTGGGCTCCCGAAAAGCAGAGCTGTACATCACCCTGCATGAGCCCCCCGGGAGCATGCAATGAGCTCCCCAACAGAGGGCA
The DNA here is from genome assembly GCF_027887155.1 of Malaclemys terrapin pileata. Classification (NCBI taxonomy): domain Eukaryota; kingdom Metazoa; phylum Chordata; order Testudines; family Emydidae; genus Malaclemys; species Malaclemys terrapin. The sequence continues at coordinate 206,717,187 of NC_071507.1, read as the reverse complement.
CTGCTGGGACCCCTGCCGCACATTGGCCACAGGAAGGGGCTGCTGGGAAGAAGTTTCTGCTTCCAGCAACCTTCTAAATGGAGGCTCCGGCTTGGGGAGGGTTTTTCAATGGAAGTGGGGGAGGGGCGGGAACGGGGAGCTCTGGGACAGGCACCCTGAATGGGGAGCGTGGGACACTGGCATCAGCAGCACAACAGGAAGGTTTCTCGGGGAGGGACCCCACAGCTGCTATGTAAATTGAGAAGTCCAACATGCCTTGTTATTGCAGCTGCTCTAGCCAACCCTAGAGACCATCAGAGTGTCCTGGGTACCGCCTGGGCCCCACAGCGGGCTGACAGCCTGTACGCTCCAAAGCACAGGCGGAGGGGTCACGTCTCTTTGTTGGGGAGGCAGGGGAAGGCGAAGCACTGACAGAGGGAGCAAAGAGCATCCTGCACTGGCCGGGCTCGACAGCCAGGAACCGAGGTGCCCAGTGCTAGTCTCTGGCCTGCCACTGGTTCGCCTCTTGGCCTTGGGCAAGTCAGAACGGCTCTGTTCCTCAGTTTCCACCTCTGTGATGGAGCAGGAAAGGGACTGACCCGCCCCCATGCTACAGAGGGGTAAGGCGCTAAGGCCAGGTATCGCTGGGTGCGATGGGGTGAACCCTGCACCTGCACTTCCGTTCAGCACTTCTTGCCCGCTGGCTGTTAGTGTCACCGTCCAACTCATCCCCACCACTGCGCCTTCCCAGAGGGATCCGCAAGTCTCCCGGCACTAGCACAGCCCCAGGCATGGCAGGGACCCCGCTGGGGCACTGCTCTGGTGCAGTTACACAGCACCCCATCTACTCGGCCCCTCTGACTTTCCCTGAGCGAGAACCACGCTGGCAAATTGCTAGGAGCCCAAAGGACCAGCCCAGAACAGAGCAAGTCACAGGCACTTCCATCCGTTCAGTGGAGGTGCAGCTTAGGTCCCAGCCAAGCAGCATGGACCCACTGAATGCTGGGAAATGTAGTCTCTGGAGATGCCACCTCTCCACGGAAACTGTGAGCTGCAATGTCAAACCGGGTCAGGCGCTCCTACCTTAGCCTCTCCCACAGCGTCTCTGCTCCTGCATGGCTCTCCTGCCTCACTCCCTCCAAACCAGAGCGTGACAGAATCCCATACAAGTGGGACGTTCCTTCCTGTAGGCCATGGGCTCCAGGGTTCCCCTTCTCACTCTTCACAGCATCCAAGCAAGCCCTGCCCTTGAGCTGCTGCAGCCCATGGAGTGCAAAGCACCACATGACGTGCCACGAGCCCAAGACATACAGGCGCCAATCTCCCACACTGCCACAAGCCGTGCCAACGAGCCAGGCTCTCTGCTCCGGTTCAGTGCCCGCAGCCCACCGCCCCTCTCGCCAGCACTGTCAGCCCAGACAGAGCCCCGCTGGCAGGACTCCGAGCCGCCTCGCATTCTCAGACTCACCAGGGCGTGTTTGCGCTTCCTGCCAGGCCGCCCCGCTTTCCTCGTGGCTGTCCCTGGTTCCTGCTTCTCGTCCTTGCTCCGGTTCTCCTCCAGCTCCTCTTCCCTCTGCTCGGCGAAGAGAGAGTGCAGAGTCAGCGCAGCATGTCACAGCAGGGGCCAGACAGCTGCTCCCTCAACTCCAGCATATTTTACGTTTCTACATGGCCTGTCATCCCAAAGCGCGGCCCGGGCTACGGACAGGGGGTGGAAAGCAGCACACAGCCACACGACCGGGCGTGTTAGGTCAGGACGGGTCCTGGCACAGGGGGAAGAGACTTCCACCCTTTGGATATCGGCTCAGGTTGCCCAGGTTGCCAGCTCAGCTAAAAGCTGGCACCAAAGCAGCCTCGTGTCTCCTAGCGCTGCCCTGGGGGCACCGTGCCTCCGTCTGAGCCACCAGCCCCACTTCCTGCAGTACCCAAGCTGACCAGCCCGTGGGGCTGGAATCTGACTAGTTCCCAGCCCTTGGTGGGCTGGCTGCAGCCAGCAAGGGCGGAGCGGAGGACTGACGTGACAGGAAGCATCTCCAGGGCAGGTACCAAGGTCTGAGGTGGATGGGTTCAAAGGGAGGGTTCAGCGCTCTCTGGGGTTTGGCTTGCTGAGCCCCAGGCCCTGCTAGGGAGGAGACAGCGGGAGGCTCTCCTGGTGCCGGGAGGGGACAGCCTGCTCCGGGGGCCGGGCACCATTTAGAAAACAATACAAACGGACGAGGCCAGCCGAGGGGAGGTGTGTCTGTGCCCATGCATGCGGGCGCACAACGCACCTACACAGCCCCACCCAGCTCGGCGGGGGAACCCGGGGATCTACACACAGGGACAGGGGGGTTAACGCCACACACTTGGAGACCCTCCTCCGGCCAGCACAGCTAATGACACTGCAGTGAGGGAGGGGAGAGGACAGATAGGCCAAGGAGGCCTGACCCCACCTCTCCGCACCGAGTGCTGGCACAATGATACGTGTTCCCGACTCTGCAGAGCTGTAAGGGAGTCCTGGTACTCAGCAGTGGGGAGCCCAGCACAGAGCCCAGGTGGCTGCTCAGAGAAACGGCCAGGAATGACCCCTTCCCTGGGGATCCTCCCACTCTTAAAGCTCCGTCACCCCCCGTCCCCTGCAATGGCAGTGGGTGCAGCTTCGTCTCCTCCCCCCCAGGGCCTGGAGCGCTGGCGCAGGCAGCCCCGTGTCCCAGCCCCAGCGAGTTGATGAGACGCTGGCACTTGGCGTGGGTGGAGGAATGTGAACATGTCCCAAGGAGAGGAACTTGTGTCACATTCCCAGAGCAGCGGCTCATGTTCCCTGGGGGAGGCCCCGGCCCCGCTGCCAATCCAGGCACACAGGGTGCGAGCCGCTCTGCCCACGGGCTGCGGCAGGGCCAGCTTCCCGGAACCACGCTGGCCCCTCAGCCTCTCTGCAGAGCCTGCCAGCCAGGGGCACAGGGGCTGGGCTGGGGGTGTGCTGCATGGGCTGCTATACAGACCTGCTGGTCCTTCCCAGCAGGCCTGGCTGGCTCCATTGCCCACGGCCCAGCTGAGGCCAGGATCGGCCCCATCACGTAGCCCCAGCAAGGGGCAGCGCAGGGTGGGATGAGAGTCGTTCTCTAGCTCCTCCTCGGTGGCTGTGTGCCACGGGCAGTGACAGGCCACTCAGGGACTGCAGCCAGCCATGTGCCTGAGGGTCACCCCAGGAGAGGAAAACAAACCAGCTCCCAGTGGCAGGGATGCATTTCACTAGAGCCTCTGAGATCGCAGCCCCAGCCAAGGCAGGAAGAGGCCAGCAGAGGGGGGAGACGTGGAAGGAAAAGGCGGGGGGGGGGGGGGCACTGGAATAGGGAGAGGCCAGGGCTGGGGAGGGGATGCGAGCTGGCAGACAGACAGCTCCCTAGATCCAGCTGTGCCTCAGACAGACAGCTCCCAGTCTCCTGACATCTCAGGCACAAGCCCCAGCCACATTCCTGTCCCACCTGAACAATACAGGGCTGCCCCCAGCTGCCTGGGTAGCTCAGAGCCCGATACGGAGAGAACCACTGCGGAGCTCCAAGAGCAGGGGTGCCAACCAGCCAGGACTGTGCTCGTCTGCAACCCCAACCTGCAGCCCCCCACCCTCCAGCCCTGGAGGCCTCCCCCTCACAGTGCAACCGATGCCCCACACACACTCTACCAGCAAGTCAAGAGCGGTTACTCCATGCCCCAGCACCACAGGCCCTGTGTGTTCCAGCTGGGTCCCCCTGGGGGGGGGACAGGGACACTGTGCCCGGCTCTGGAGTGGATGTAATTTGGGGGCCTTTCCTGCCGGAGGCAGTGACCCCAAGCGCTAGGGGTGGCTGCAGGGAGAAGGGCTTTCCCACTATTGCTGCAGTCTGGGAAGCACACACTAATGGACGAGCTTCCCCTGAAGCCTGCTTCCTCTGGGGGCACCCTCTCTGTGTCTCCCCCCTCCACTGCCTGCTCTCAGAGCAGGGGCCTCGCCCCAGAGCCAAGGTGGTTCTCCTGGCCCCACTAGCTGTCCTGAGGAAGTTCTGAAACAAGGAGCACATAGCCCGACTGCCATTCTCATGCCCACACCCAGCTGTGCCCTGGAGGAGAGTGACCAGGCGCACGCCGATTCAGATGGTATGGCCAGAAGGGACCATTCGGATCGTCTAATCTGACACCCTGCAGAACACAGGCCAAAGAACCTCCCATGGCTGGAGTCTCCCATCGAGGTCGACGTAGAAGCTGGTTGGCTTCAGTGCATCAGAAGCCGTTAAGGGATCCGCAGATGCGTCCGCATGCTGGGCAGATGCGGCCGCCTGGTTTTGCCATAGCTGCTTACTTCGCTCACGTGCCTCTTTGGCTTTTTCTGTTCTGCTGTTCTCAGTGGCTTTAACCGCAGCCCATGAGGCCTGCCGCCACCCTGACGTGTTCACAGCAGCCGCTTCCCAAGCCGTGCCAGCTTTTAGGTGAGCTTTGAGAGTATCCTTATATCGTTTCCATGGGTCTCCCAGCGTACGTGCTCCCATTTTCAACTGTCCAGAAAATACTGCTTTGGGGAGTCGCTTATCACCCCTATGTTCGAGGTGAACAGCCCAGCAGAGCTGCTCCTGTAAGATGAGCGATTCAAAGCTAGTCATGCAGCACCGGTCCAGGACTTGGATGGCTGGTGTCCTGTGTAACCACCTGACGTCAGAGACGAGACGCAGACCGCGCATGTGAAAACGCGCTAGTTGCTTCAAGTGCCTGCTATCGAGCTTGCATGTCTCACGACCGTAGAGAAGAGTCCTTAGACGAGATACAGGGAGCTTGGGGTGAAGGCAAAGGCCTCTCACATTCCACAGGTGGCGACAAAGTCAACCCTAAGCAGCCCTGGCTTTTGAAATGCACTGCGGGATTTCACCATTCATCACGGCATTATTAGGTAAAGCACTGCCAAGATAGCAACATTTCTGTACCGCATTAAGCAGAGTGCCCTCAGCTGTGATTTCAGGGGCAGACTCCATTTTCCTGGCAAAGCGATTCAGTCTTCTTGAGGCTAACACAGAGTCCGAATTGCTTTGCTGATCTAGAAAAGTGCTAGATAAGATGCTGCATGTCTACGACGGTATGTTCTACGTATGTACAAAGCGACAAAGAGTCCTGTGGCACCTTATAGACTAACAGACATATTGGAGCATGAGCTTACGTGGGTGAATGCCCGCTTCGTCAGACGCATGTGGTAGAAATTTCCAGAGGCAGGTATAAATATGCAGGCAAGAATTCTTGGAATTCTTGGAAATTTCCAACACATGCGTCTGACGAAGTGGGTATTCACCCAGGAAAGCTTATGCTCCGATACGTCTGTTAGTCTATAAGGTGCCACAGGACTCTTTGTTGCTTTTTACAGATCCAGACTAACACGGCTCCCCCTCTGATACATATGTACAGTCATCGGTGAAGAGGAACTACCTGATGAGCAAGTCGATCACTTTAGGGTGAGCACGGGGATGCTGGAGATTGGAGATGCCATCTGTGCACAACTGCATGTAAATACCCAGTCAAGCACACAGAGCCGCTTAATGCCGCTCGCGACAAAGAAAGGCTCTCATAAAGCACAATTTTCCAGCACTCTAGCCAGCACAGCCCAAGTGCACCATGGTGATGAATCTGTGCGGGCAATCAACTTTATAGAAGATCTGCTGAAGACCCATGAACTAACAGCGCTGATGGCCTTCGTCAGGGCTACAAACACCATATAGAGATCACGGGTTTGTGCCCAGCACTTTTCCTGTATTTGGTGAGCATATCATATCCGCTGTTCCACATCCCATATGAAAGCCACAACCGATGTTATCGGTGATGACGGAGGGTCTGTTGAGCAAGACATGCCAAAATCTCCCCAGCAATGGAAAGAAGCGAGATACCAAGATGGCTGTAGCAGACTGCTCAGTCATCTTCGCAATATGACCAACCTGATGGCCTTCTGTGAGATAACTGGCTCTGTGGATATGGGGAAAGCGGTGGATGTGATATACCATGAATTTAGCAAAGCTTTTGATACGGTCTCCCACAGTAGTCTTGCCGCCAAGTTAAAGAAGTGTGGATTGGATGAATGGACTGTAACGTGGATAGAAAGATGGCTAGATCATCAGGCTCAACAGGTAGTGATCAACGGCTCGATGTCTAGTTGGCAGCCGGTATCAACCGGAGTCGGTTTTGTTCAACATTTTCATTAATGATCTGGACAAAGGGATGGATTGCACCCTCAGCAAGTTTGCGGATGACACTAAGCTGGGGGGAGAGGTAGATATGCTGGAAGGTAGGAATAAGGTCCAGAGTTACCTAGACAAACTGGAGGATTTGGCCAAAAGAAATCTGATGAGATTCAACAAGGACAAGTGCAGAGTCCTGCACTTAGGACGAAAGAATCCCATTCACTGTTACAGGCGGGGGACCGACTGGCTAAGTGGCAGTTCTGCAGAAAAGGACCTGGGAATTACAATGGACGAGAAGCTGGATATGAGTCAACAGTGTGCCCTTGTTGCCAAGAAGGCTAACGGCATTTTGGGCTGTATAAGTAGGGGCATTGCCAGCAGATCGAGGAACGTGATCGTTCCCCTTTATTCAACATTGGTGAGGCCTCATCTGGAATACTGTGTCCAGTTTTGGGCCCCACACTACAAGAAGGATGTGGAAAAATTGGAAAGAGTCCAGCGGAGGGCAACAAAAATGATTAGGGGTCTGGAGCACATGACTTATGAGGAGAGGCTGAGGGAACTGGGATTGTTTAGTCTCCAGAAGAGAAGAATGAGGGGGGATTTGATAGCTGCTTTCAACCCCCTGAAGGGGGGTTCCAAAGAGGATGGAGCTCGGCTGTTCTCAGTGGTGGCAGATGACAGAACAAGGAGCAATGGTCTCAAGTTGCAGTGGGGGAGGTCCAGGTTGGATATTAGGAAACACTATTTCACTAGGAGGGAGGTGAAGCACTGGAATGGGTTCCCTAGGGAGGTGGTGGAATCTCCTTCCTTGGAGGTTTTTAAGGTCAGGCTTGACAAAGCCCTGGTTGGGATGATTTAGTTGGGGATTGGTCCTGCTTTGAGCAGGGGGTTGGACTAGATACCTCCTGAGGCCCCTTCCAACCCTGATATTCTATGAGTCTATGAGTCTAAGTCTTGAGGCATGGTCACCTGCTCCCAGATGACACTGAAGAGCCACGTGAGCATTCACGTCATGTATTATAACTGTGACGCTGGCGTACCAGGTGGCAGGTCATGCCCAGATTCCCGTGCCTCACTGACCAATCCCTAGCTGGGACCAGTCTGGCTCACCCGTGTGTTAGTATTGTTAAAATAGGTACTGGAATGATAAGAATGTGTTCAGTGTGTACATTTTATGGAATGCTTGTAAACTGCTGCCTGCGTGAGTCTCACTTCTGTCATCTGTATCCCATATGATAAGGTAACATTTAAGGGTTTGCACTGTAAGCCTTTGTAACTGCATAAATCACCAGACGGGAGGGAGACCTTAACTAGCGTAAAGTGCTGATCTCCAACAGAACGTGTTGCACATCCTGGCCAACAAGGGAGGCCCATCAACATCAGGCAAACTATTGTGGAACATTAAAGAGGACAAAACACTTTGTTGTTTGCTCCCCCTGCTGCAAAGATGAGCCATGCCAGTGAATTCCTCCCATCAGCTGAGTTTGCCGTTCCGAGCACAAGGGGGAAGGGAACAAAAACCCTTAGCAATGAGATACAGTTTCTTCTTGTTGCTAGGACTGTGGAGGGCAAGAATTACTAGGCATGAGCAAATGATCCCCAGTGCTTAGCCTGGGGTACTCTAAAGGACATATAGGGCTTGCTTATTATAGAAGCTTCCATTACTGTTTGAAACTTAACCTTGGAACTCATTTGTGTCTATGCATGTTTACCTGCTTTAACCTTGTAAATAACCCTCGCTTCCTTTTCCTATATAATAAATCTGTATATAGTTTATTATAGGATTGGCTACAAGTTGTCTTTGCTGTGAGATCTAAAGTGCAACTAACCTGGGGTGAGTGACTGATCCTTTGGGGCTGGGTGTAAGGGACCATCTATCACAAAGACAGGCTCACCGAGGTGGCAGGACAGATTGGAGTACCCAAAGGGACTATAGTAAGGTAAGATTGTTGTAGCACCTGAGGAGTTCACACTTGATAAATTGGTTGGTGAAATCTAAGTACAGAACTCACAGCCAGTGTGGGCTTTGAGCCCTGGTTCTTAACAGTCTGTCCCGTGGTTGGTACTCCCGCTCTTGAGCCACTTCAGGACAATTTGACAGTCACCACCAAGCGTACAGACTTCTGGGGGTATTGCATCTAAGCCAGGTGCCTTTCCTTGTGACAACTGTCTGATAGCAGCTGCTGTCTCGATACTACTTGGCAGTCCAGTGAATCCTTCATGTACGGGGAACTGTGGTATACCGTCAATAGCAGCTTCCGAAATTGCAGATGGAGGATTGAGGAGACCGTTAAAGTGTTCAGCCCAGCGATCGCTGATAGCTTTCCTGTCTGTGTGGACCACCCTGCCCTCTGGGCTATGGATGTGAACGCTACTACGAGACATGGAACCAAAACCCATTTTAGTAAAACCATTTAAGGTCTTTCTAGTCTGCAGCCTGCTGGCCATTTTCTGATGTGTGCTTCCACCAATCATCTTCCATGCATGCAGTTTAGATGGGATAGATTGCTGAAAGCTGTGATAAGCGCCTCTCTTAGCGGTCGAAGTCATGTCAGATAACCATGCTTTATGTGCTGCATGCAGCCAGTCAAGTACGTACATGGCCTCCGAGCCAGTAAGCCAATCTTGGATGTTTCCTGGTGCTAAAGCCTAGCATGTCACTGGCAGAACTGAAGGGTCTATCGAGATGCTGGTTCTGCTCAGCATGCAGAATGGGGCTGTCTGATGATGGAATTTTGTGGGAATTTGCAGGGAGGGGATAAGGAGCTAGCTCCTGGTTTTCTGTCACATTAGATCACAATTCCTACAGAGGACAGCTCGCTTACTTACCAGATTTGTGGTCATGGGTCACCAGTGTTAGATGTTTGGCTGCGTGCGTGTGTTTTTCCTGTGTGCTGCCCCAGCTCTGCGCAGACAGCCGGCACAGCAGACAGCAAGCGAACCGCCCAATGACCACAAGATCCGTTAAGGTACGAAGGCACCAGGCCAGGTTTATTGTCGACGAAGCACGGTAATAGCACCTGGCAGACTCTACGAGGAGACTAAGACATGTATTCCTGTGACAATGGACGCAGCTCAGTGAATGGCGGGACTTTCCATTCCCCCCTCGGCTGGCCAAAGACACTCCTTCTGAGATACATCTTTATACCCTGATACGAACGAGTTACGTACTGCTTCTGACACAGTTAGTTACTGCCCCCCTGACGTTGCTAGTTATCACCTATCACCTTGTACATGTTGGTTCGATCAAAACATCTCTATTACGTACTGTCATCCTGACCTTATCCTTTAGGAGGAGTCAGTGTGTTCCTGTTATTCTTGGGGAATGTTAATGTGTATTTCTGCAATACCAGCCCTGTTCTTCCCAGATTCTGTGAGCAGGTCCTGCCTCATATCAGGCCTCTAATACAAGGGCTTATGTCTCAGACTCTCTTCCTACTACAGCCACCTTCCCCATTTAATCCATGGTTGGGACTATTTGCCCATAGCTAGGCATGGTAGGTGAGCACCAGGGCATAGCCACATGCCAGTGGCCTTGCACTCTGCACCTCTGGGACCCATGCTTCTCCAAGATCCCTCCCATTCAGCCTGAAACCACAAGGTGCAGTCAGTTTCCAACTGGTGCCATGAGGACGCACTGCAAGAGTCTTGACCATGGAGAGGCCACATACCAGCAAGAAGGACTTAAGTACTGTCCTCTGCATTCCTTGTGCCAAAGCTAGCTGGCGGCTGGGTATGGAGCAAGAAGCGGAAGACAATCACCCTACGCTGCACACGGCACTAGACACATCACACTATCCTGGGCGAAAGCACCACCATCTTATTTACAGACTTCAAGAGAGGACGATCCACCACACCCATAGGAAGTTGTTCCAATGGTTAATTGTGTTAAAATATGTGCCTTGCTGCTTGTCAGAATGGTCTAGCTCTAGCTTCCCGCCACTGGATTTTGTTATCCCTTTTGCTATTAGATTAAAAAGCCATCTGCTGTCAGAAATCTTCCGCGCCTAGGTACCCAGAGACTGGGATCAAATCACCTCTTAACTTTCCCTTTGATAACCTAAATATATTGAGCTTCTTAAATCTCTTGCTGTAAGGCAGGTTTTCCAGATTCTGAATCATTCTCTTTGCTCTTTTCTGAACCCTTTCCAATTTTTCAACACCCTTTTTGCATTGACACAGTATTCCTGAAACGGTCTCACTAATGCAATATCCAGAGGGGATACTACTCCTATTGGCTAGTCCACTGCGAATGCATCCAAGGTTTGCATTCATCCTCTTAGCATCAGCAATACACTGGGAGCTCACATTCAGTTGGTTATTGCCCATGACTCCCAAAGTACTTTTCAGCATCAGGGTTCTCTGGTATACATGGGATGCACCACACCATGCCTGCTCATGCATCATTGTTCAGGAGCCATCTCCCTGAACCTGGGGGCTCTGGTACAGGTGCTGCAAGAAGGTGTGAGTAACAGTAGGGGGGAAATTAGCATGGGGAAATAGTTTTTACTTTGTGTAATGATCTATCCACTCCCAGTCTTTATTCAAGCCTAATTTAATGGTGTCCAGTTTGCAAATTAATTCCAGTTCTGCAGTTTCTTAGAAGTGGGCTGTAGTCCACGAAAGCTTATGCTCTAATAAATTTGTTAGTCTCTAAGGTGCCACAAGTACTCCTGTTCTGTTTTTGAAGTTTTTTTGTTGGAGAATTGCAACTTTCAGGTCTGTAATTGAGTGACTAGGGAGGTTGAAGTGTTCTCCGACTGGTTTTTGAATGGTATAATTCTTGACGTCTGATTTGTGTCCATTTATTCTTTTATGTAGAGACTGTCCGGTTTGGCCAATGTACATGGCAGAGGGGCATTGCTGGCACATGATGGCATAGATCACATTGGTAGATGTGTAGGTGAACGAGCCCCTGATGGTGTGGCTGATGTGATTAGGTCCTATGATGGTGTCCCCTGAATAGATATGTGGACAGAATTGGCAATGGGCTTTGTTGCAGGGATAGGTTCCTGGGTTAGTGTTTTTGTTGTGTGGGGTGTGGTTGCTGGTGAGTATTTGCTTCAGGTTGGGGGGCTTTCTGTAAGCGAGGACAGGTCTGTCTTCCAAGATCTGTGAGAGTGAGGGATCATCCTTCAGGATAGGTTGTAGATCCTTGATGATGCGCTGGAGAGGTTTTAGTTGGGGCTGAAGGTGACAGCTAGTGGGGTTCTGTTACTTTCTTTGTTGGGCCTGTCCTGGACTAGGTGACTTCTGGGTATTCTTTTGGCTCTGTCAATCTGTTTCTTCACTTCACCAGGTGGGTATTGTAGTTGTAAGAACGCTTGATAGAGATCTTGTAGGTGCTTGTCTCTGTCTGAGGGATTGGAGCAAATGCAGTTGTATCTTAGAGCTTGGCTGTAGACAATGGATCATGTGATGTGGTCTGGATGAAAGCTGGAGGCATGTAGGTAAGTATAGCGGTCAATAGGTTTCCGGTATAGGGTGGTGTTTATGTGACGATTGCTTATTAGCACTGTAGTGTCCAGGAAGTGGACCTCTTGTGTGGACTGGCCCAGGCTGAGGTTGATGGTGGGATAGAAATTGTTGAAATCATGGTGGAATTCCTCAAGGGCTTCTTTTCCATGGGTCCAGATAATGGCAACACTATGCCAACATTTTTATGGCTGACTTAGAACAATACTTCCTCAGCTCTCGTCCCCTAACGCCCCTACTCTACTTGTGCTACACTGATGACATCTTCATCATCCTCACCTAAAAGTCACAATTCTCCAACAAAAAAACTTCAAAAACAGACTCCAACAAGAAATTGCAGAACTGGAATTAATTTGCAAACTGGACACCATTAAATTAGGCTTGAATAAAGACTGGGAGTGGATGGGTCATTAGACAAAGTAAAAACTATTTCCCCATGCTAATTTTTCCCCTACTGTTACTCACACCTTCTTGTCAACTGTTGGAAATGGGCCACCCTGATTATCACTTCAAAAGTTTTTTTTTCTCTTGCTGATAATAGACCACCTTAATTGATTAGTCTCATTAGAGAGTTGGTATGGCTACACCCATTTTTTCATGTTCTCTGTGTATATATATCTTCCTACTGTATTTTCCACTGCTTGCATTCAATGAAGTGGGTTTTAGCCCACGAAAGCTTATGCCCAAATAAATTTGTTAGTCTCTAAGGTGCCACAAATACTCCTCGTTCTTTTTGCTGATACAGACTAACACGGCTCCACTCAAACTTAACAGTTACCGTGTATAGGCAGTGGTGGCACTCCATGGTGATGCCCTCACCAGGGGGTCAAGCACTGCCCTTCATGTGGAGTGGCAGTTCCTATCAGTGACTCCTACGCATGGCGTTTGCTCTGCTTCGGCGTAGCCCACCTTAAGGAGCGCTGTGCGATCCGCAGATCCTTCAAGCAGAGGACCCAGATGGCATGGGACCTTCGCCTTAAGCAGCCCCTGTTTGAACAGGCCATGAGGCCTGACTCAGTACCTAGGCCTGCCTCGGGTCACAGATCACCCTCCAGCTCGCGGACTGCTGCTGCCTCCTGTTCTGCAGGGGCCTCTCCAAAGAGGCGCAGGAGTTCTTCGCTGTCGTCGGCACTAAAGAGGCCGCGTAAGACCAATCAGGAGCACTCGAGGTCCCGGGACAACTCTTCCAGGGTGCAGGCTCCAGTACCCAGGATGGCACAGGTGCCATGACCCTCCCTCAGTAGAGGGTAGGGAGGGCAGACACCCTGTACCGTTGACTCCGGTCGCATCCTCCAGGCATCCATCGAGTCCAGACACTGGCTTCAGCATACCAGGCTGTGGTGGACCTACTCTGCCTTTCAGCCCCGTCCTTGCCACTGGCCCAAGACTTAGTGAGGCTGGTGCCCCCGATGACCCTCAGCTGGAGAATGCCATCAAAGTCCTGGCTTCCTCTGGTTGCCCCTCCCATGTCTCCAAGTTGCTGGGAATCCTCTGCTTCAGAGTTGGGCTCCTCATCGTCCCGCTCCACTTCACCTGAGGGAGTCTGGAGGCCACCAATGGACCAGTACGGCTACCAAGGTTGGCAGGTGGCCCAAGGCCCAGATGGAGACCCTTGGCCTGGCACCTACACCAACCACTTGGAGAAGCGCTATTTTGTGCTGGTACTGAGATACAAGGATTTTATTCCCATCCGGCCCCAAACTCACTGGTGGTCACAGCAGTGAACGACAAGGCCTCGCAGGGCAGGTTCAAGTCCACCCCCAAAGACAAAGACTCTAAGGCCTGGTCTACACTACAAGTTTAGTTCGAATTTAGCAGCGTTAAATCGAATTAACCCTGCACCCGTACACACAACGAAGCCATTTACTTCAACATAAAGGGCTCTTAAAATCGATTTCTGTACTCCTCCCCGACGAGGGGAGTAGCGCCGAAATCGACATTGCCATTTCAAATTAGGGTTAGTGTGGCCGCAGTTCGATGGTATTGGTCTCCGGGAGCTATCCCGCAGTGCACCATTGTGACCACTCTGGACAGCAATCTGAACTCGGATGCACTGGCCAGGCAGACAGGAAAAGCCCTGGAAACTTTTGAATTTCATTTCCTGTTTGCCCAGCGTGGAGCACTGATCAGCACAGGTGACCATGCAGTCCCAGAATCAAAAAAGAGCTCCAGCATGGACCGTACAGGAGATACTGAATCTGATCTCTGTATGGGGAGATGAATCTGTTCTATCAGAACTCGGTTCCAAAAGATGAAATGCCAAAACATTTGAAAAAATCTCCAAGGCCATGATGGACAGAGGCTACAACAGGGACTCAACACAGTGCTGTGTGAAACTTAAGGAGCTGAGACAAGCGTACCAGAAAGCCAAAGAATCAAATAGACGTCCACGGAGGGAGGGGCGACTGACGACTGTAGCTATCCCACAGTTCCCGCACTCTCCGAAAACCATTTGAATTCTGGGTTGAGCTCCCAATGCCTGAAGGGTCCAAAACATTGTTGCGGGTGGTTCGGGGTATATGTTGTCAGCTCCCCCACCCCGTGAAAGCAAAGGGAAAAAAATCGTTTCTCGCCTTTTTTCACTGTCACCATATGTCTACTGGACGCTGCTGGCAGACACGGTGCTGCAGCGCTACACGGCAGCATCCCCTTGCCTTGCGGACGGCAGACGGTGCAGTATGACTGGTAACCGTCATCGTCGTCCCGTGGGTGCTCCTGGCTCCGGTGAGGTCGGTCGGGGGCACCGGGACAAAAAAGGGAATGACTCCAGGTCATTCTCTTCTTTACGTTTTGTGTAATGGAGATTCAGTCCTGCCTGGAATATCACGGCAGCTGGAGGCTTCTGCCTCAGGCTGCTCTCCCCGTCGGCAGCACCGCGCGGTCGCACCTACCCCAGCCTGCCCCTTGTTCCCAGGGCTCACAATCAGATACTTTTTGCTGCCAATAAAAAAATAATGCTGCCGTTTAGAACTATCCCCCAACGTCCATATCCTGGGACGTTTTGTATTTTACCAGTGTCAACCAAAGGCCCGCACACAAATGGAGATTCAGTCTTGCCTGTGTGTCTATCCTAGTGCTCATCACAGAGTCCCATTTTCAGCTACAGGCTGAGCAAGTGCAGAATGGTGGTTCACTCGACTTCGCTGTAAGCCAGCCACCCTCCCCTCCCCCCTTTGATCTCTGCTTGCAGAGGCAATAAAGTCAGTGTTGTTTCAAATTCATGCATTCTTTATTACTTCATCACACAAATGGGGGGAGAACTGTCAAGGTAGCCTGGTGAGGTGGGGGAGGAGGGCAGCAACGGGTGGGGCTGTTGTAGGGGCACCCCCTAGAATGGCATGCAGCTCATCATTTCTGCGGGAATTCTGGGGCTCTGACCCGGAGCGGCCGTTTGCCTCTCCGGTTCTTTAGTACGCTTCCCTGATATTCTAGGCAGGACTGAGTCTCCATTAGATAAAACTTAAAGAAGAGAATGACCTGGGGAGTCATTCCCATTTTTGTCCCGGCGCCCCCGACCAACCTCACCGAGGCCGGCCAGGAGCACCCATGACAGCAGTAGACGGTGCAGTATGGCTGGTAACCGTCTTTGTCAACTTGCAAAGCAGCAGACTGCTCAGTATGGCTGGTAACCGTCTTTGTCAACTTGCAAAGCAGCAGACGGCTCAGTATGGCTGGTAACCGTCTTTGTCAACTTGCAAAGCAGCAGACGGCTCAGTATGGCTGGTAACCGTCTTTGCTAACTTGCGAAGGCAAGGGGATGCTGCTGTGTAGCGCTGCAGTGCCGCGTCTGACAGCGGCATCCAGTAGACATCCGGTGACGGTAAAAAGGCTGAACGGGCTCCATGGTTGCCGTGCTATGGCGTCTGCCCGGGCACTCCAGGGAAAAGGGCGCAAAATGATTGTCGGCCGTTGCTTTCACGGAGGGAGGATTGACTGACGACATTTACCCATAACCACCCGCGACACATTTTTGGCCCCATCAGGCATTGGGATCTCAACCCAGAATTCCAATGGGCGGGGGAGACTGCAGGAACTATGGGATAGCTATGGGATAGCTACCCACAGTGCAACGCTCCGGAAGTTGATGCTAGCCTCGGTACATGGACGCACACCGCTGAATTAATGTGCTTACTGTGGCCACATGCACTCGACTTTATACAATCGGTTGCCAAAAATCGAATTCTGTAAATTTGGAGTAATCCCGCAGTGTAGACACAACCTAAGCAGCTGGAGCTTCTAGGCAGGAAGATGTACACCTCATTGTCACTACAGACGAGGATTGCTAGTCACCTACTTGGAATACACGTCCGCATCTACTCGAAGAAGAAAAGGTTACTTCCTGTAACTGGTTTCTCAAGATGTGATGCAGACACACATTCCACGACCCAGCCTCTGCATCAGAGTCTTCCCCTGGACATTCGCTGTGAAGGAACTGAGGGGGGTTGGGGCAGCCCCACCTCATATAGCCAGGGGAGGGGCTATGGGCATGAGGCGCAAGCCCTGCCCCCTACGGGTACTGCTAGGCAAAAGGCTCCTGCTCCAACGTGCACACGGGGCTGCATGGGATACACGTTTGCATCACATCTTGAAGAACCACAGTTCCAGGAAGGAACCGGCTCTTCTCCCCACAGCGCAGCTCCAGCTGCAGAAGTGCTTGTGTCGACCGGCTGGCCAGCCAGCGTGACTGTGAAGGTATAGGGGTTACCGCGCCACTGAGGCCTGAGCCAGGAGTTGGCTGATTACCCCACCCGCTGCCCCTGGGAAAAGACCTGCAGACTAACTGGCTGACCCTCAAGAGGAGGAGCAGGAAATGGATAGCGGGAGTGGCTGGGGGCACTGCTAGGAGGAACTGCTCCCAAGAACCAAAAGGACAGCGGGGCGACTGGGAAGTCCTGTTACCCCAAAGGCTCTGAGGTAAGAGCCAGGCACTTTTGAGCCGAGGAACTGACAGGGGGTGAGGCACAGACTTGGTGAAGTTTCTATCATTGTTTTGTTGAAGAGATTCGCAATAAAAGAAAAAGAAACCACCACAGCTGACCCTGCTGGGAACGACCCGCCCTGGACTCTGTGAGAAGGCTGCAGGCAGAATTGTCCCGGGGGGGTGCCGGCTCTGCAAACGCAAGCCGGGGTCCAGCTGGAAGAGGGGGCTGTAAAACAGGCCCCGATCCCTTCCAGGGATCCCCAGCTGGGGCGGTACTAGAATTCCTCCACACTCTCCCCCCCAACCACAACCTGCTTCTCCCCTTCCTGGCACCTGCACCGCACCGGGCCGCTGCAATGTGTCAGCGACAAGGCGATGTCAGAGCAGGAAAACGGAGACAAAGGCTGTCAGGAATAGGTGTGTATAAGGCAGTGCTGGGTGGGGCTCCTCCAAGAAAATAGCCCCAGGTATGCCATATCTCCGCGCACTAGGCGAGCCGCAGCAGGAGGGGGCGGCTCAGCGGTGCAGAGAGCTCAACGGCACAGCTGCCTATGGGGAGCCTGGGGCTGGAAAAGCAGAGGGCTTTGGGTCGGGATTGAGAAGCATCAGCACAGCTGTGTGTGCGAAGCCCAGGGCTGACACAAGGGGCGGGGAGAGTGGTGTTATGCAGGGCCTTGGGGGGAAAGGAACTGGAATCTGATGTGCGGGGGGGAGGAGTGAGGGAGTGCAGGGGGAGAGGAATCATTACAACTGATCCAAGTGGGGGTGCCCTGGAGGCTGGAGCTGGGAGGGGATCAGGGCCTGCGGGGAAAGGAGGGGCTGGAGAAGAAAGGGCAGGGGCTGATGCCAGCCTGGGCATGCAGGAGGGGCAGGGGCCCAGCCGCAGGCCCCCACCCTGGGTGTGGGGAAGGCTGAGGGCTCAGCAGCAGTGAGCGAGTCAGCAGGGATGGGAGGAGGAGCTCAGTGGGAGCCATGGGGGGCTGGAGCCGTTGCCCCATTGCCCCCCGCCCCAAGCCCAGCTGCGAGGCAAGCCAGGGAGAGGGAGCTTTGCCGGGGAAGGCGGGGGCCAGACACAGCCCTGCAGGTCTGTGGAGAGAGGGGAGGAGGAGCCGCCCAAGAGGGACCAGAGAGGCAGGAGCGGACTCCAGAGAGGACCAAGCACAAAGCCCAGGGAGGGGAGTAGGCCCGGCACAGGCCCGGGAGGGTCAGCAGGCCAGGGGCAAGGAGGAGGTGAGTGCCCTCTCATGGAGCACGCCCCCTTAAAGCCCACCACCTGAACAGTGCCCCCTGCCTGCAGCTCCCCATACATCTCCCCGGCCTGTACAGCTCCCCACACAGCTCCCCCGGCCTGCACAGCTCCCCACACAGCTCCCCCTGCCTGCGCAGCTCCCCACACAGCTCCCCCTGCCTGCGCAGCTCCCCACACAGCTCCCCCTGCCTGCGCAGCTCCCCACACAGCTCCCCCTGCCTGCGCAGCTCCCCACACAGCTCCCCCTGCCTGCACAGCTCCCCACACAGCTCCCCCTGCCTGCACAGCTCCCCACACAGCACCCCCGCCTGCGCAGCTCCCCACACAGCACCCCCGCCTGCGCAGCTCCCCGCACATCTCCCCCGCCTGTGCAGCTCCCCGCACATCTCCCCCGCCTGTGCAGCTCCCCGCACATCTCCCCCGCCTGTGCAGCTCCCCGCACAACTCCCCCGCCTGTACAGCTCCCCGCACAACTCCCCCGCCTGTGCAGCTCCCCGCACAGCTCCCCCGCCTGCGCAGCTCCCCGCACAGCACCCCCTGCCTGCGCAGCTCCCCACACAGCTCCCCCGCCTGTGCAGCTCCCCACACAGCTCCCCCGCCTGTGCAGCTCCCCGCACAGCTCCCCCGCCTGTGCAGCTCCCCGCACAGCTCCCCCGCCTGTACAGCTCCCCGCACAGCTCCCCCGCCTGTACAGCTCCCCGCACAGCTCCCCTGCCTGCGCAGCTCCCCACACAGCTCCCCCGCCTGTACAGCTCCCCACACAACTCCCCCGCCTGTACAGCTCCCCACACAGTTCCCCCTGCCTGCGCAGGTCCCCACACAACACCCCACACAGCTCCCCCGCCTGTACAGCTCCCCCTCCCCAATGCCTGTGGCTCCCCCTGCCTACGCAGCTCCCCGCACAACTCCCCCGCCTGTACAGCTCCCCCTCCCCAATGCCTGTGGCTCCCCCTGCCTACGCAGCTCCCCGCACAACTCCCCCACCTGTACAGCTCCCCACACAGCTCCCCCTGCCTACGCAGCTCCCGGCACGACTCCCCTGCCTGTACAGCTCCCCCTCCCCAATGCCTGTGGCTGCCCCTGCCTGCGCAGCTCCCCACACAACTCCCCCGCCTGTACAGCTCCCCACACAGTTCCCCCTGCCTGCGCAGGTCCCCACACAACACCCCACACAGCTCCCCCGCCTGTACAGCTCCCCCTCCCCAATGCCTGTGGCTCCCCCTGCCTACGCAGCTCCCCGCACAACTCCCCCGCCTGTACAGCTCCCCCTCCCCAATGCCTGTGGCTCCCCCTGCCTACGCAGCTCCCCGCACAACTCCCCCACCTGTACAGCTCCCCACACAGCTCCCCCTGCCTGCGCAGCTCCCCGCACGACTCCCCCTGCCCACAGGGCTTCCACCCATATATCTGCAGGGCTCCCAGCCCCTGCTGCATGCGGCTCCCTGTACACGATGCACTCAAGCACAAGTTCAGAACAGGCTCCAGGGGCAACCATTTCATCAAGTTTCCTCCTTCCTTCTGCTTCTGCTGTGGGCCTCTTCTGGGGAGCAGTCTGGGAAGGCCAGGCCAGGCCCAAGGCGGTCCAACCCCATTGTTGTCTCCCCTGGAAGCTATCTGAGGAACCTGCCAGGAGGTCACAGAACCAGTCACTGATTCCAAGGGTACTCACAGCCCAGCATGGAAAGCGGGCTCAGGGCCGGCAGCGGGGTATGAACCCTTCCGTCGAGAGCCCTGGGCCCCTTCCGGCCAACGCCTATGGCTGTGTCTCTACCCGCTGTGGGACAGGGACTGTGTCTCCCTGTGTGTGTGCGCACACAACACCAGCACAACTGGCTCTGGGGGTGCTGCCATCACAGAACCCATAGGAACTAAAAGATCATCCTCTGAGCTCTTGGGTGACCCCAGGTCATGGGTGACGGCTCTTCGGGCATGCCGCGGAGCAGTTGATTGCAGTTGGCGGGAGGTGCTGCGAGGGAGGGGGAGGCACTGATGGGGGAGCTGGCTGCCAGTGGGTGTTGAACACCCACTAATTTTTTTCTGAGTGCTTCAGGGCTGGAGCACCCCCGCAGTCGTCTCTTATGTTCCCACCCATCTCCCTCTATGCTGCTTCTATCTCCCGGCAGCGCAGAAGCTCTCTTTAGACAACTCCCAGCCACCACAGTGTCCAAGCACGTCCCAGCTAACATGGACACACCAACATTCTCTCCCTTTGTCAGCCTACAGGAGACAATGCTTGAGTAGTTCTCAACCGGGGTACCCGTACCCCTGGGGGTACCCAGAGGTCTTCCAGAGGTACATTAGCTCATCTAGTTTTACAAGAGTGAAAAGCACTAGCGAAGTCAGTACAAACAAGAATTTCATACAGACAATGACTTGTTTATACTGCTCTAGATACTATATCAGTGTTTCTCAGCCTGGTGGTTCCGACTTATTTTATAACTATAGGATAAAAACGAGAACGTAAGCAATTCTTCAGTACTAGTGTGCTGTGGCACGTTTGTATTTTTATGTCTCATTTTGTAAGCAAGTAGTTTTTAAGTGAGGTAACACTTGTGGTACACAAGACAAATCAGCCTTCTGATGGGTACAATAATCTAGAAAGGTTGAAAACCACTGGTTTATAGATTTGGGGAGGGCAGAGCTAGAAATAAACAGTGTGCTGGGTCTGTGAACCAACAGAGGGGAAGCTAAGTGAAAGAGCGGAGTTCTGATGCAGCCTTAGGCTTGGTGGATCCCATGGCCTCTCCTCTCTTTTGGGAGTGAGTTCCGCAGTGCAGGCTTTAGCTGAAGCAGTTTCGGGTCATGTCCTATCAATGTTGTTAACACTGTTTCACTAGGCTCTTCTGCACATTCTGAGGTTCCCAAAAGACATTTTGTGTCATGAGATGTACAAAGTTGGGAGGACGTCAATGAGGTGGTTTCCCATCCAGCGATCTCTGGCTGCAGAAGCTGGAAGTACAGCAACTCTTTTCTGCCCTAGAGATGTTGATGAAGCAACATGGCCAGTGAACGTGGGAAAGTTCTCTCTTCCCTTGGTGGGGGATAATTTCACTGCTCCAGCATAATGCAGCTGTTGTGGAAGGCCCTGGCCACAGAGGAAGAGGTGTCTCTCAGGAGGCCAGCGATAATCTCTGAGGCTTTGAGTATCAAGACAGAGACCTTGACCTGGATTGAGTGGGGAGCTGATGGAGAGAGCAGGGCTCGGGATGATGTGTCCATCCAATCTGTGTGGACAAGCAGAACAGCTGCTGTACTTTGTCCCCGTTGGAGCTTTTTGAGGAAGATGGAACAAGCTGCACTACTGAGTCCTGGAGGCCATGAATGCGTGGATCTCCATGGCCCGGTCTATCTTTTCCTCAGTCTCAAATGGAAGTGAGCGTGTTTTGCCACCATAACTATTTGGGCACCCAGTACCCCGAGGCGTCTGAAGGGGCCATATGATGTGGATCAATTTACCAGTCCAAGGGCTGATGCTCTAGATGGTGGTGATGTTGAGGAGGAATCGGACATCACAAAGCAGTTTCCTTTTCTCTACCAACATCATCTCAGCCTTGCCTGGGTTCAGTTCAAGTCAGCTGCCCTGCAGCCTGGTGCTGGTTTTGGCAGACTCCGAAAGCTGAATGGTGGTGCTGTTTACACTGCATGTAAGGCGGGTGTGGAACTGGGTGTCAACTGCCTGCCGCTGGCACTTCAGCCTTTGTTGTGTCACCAGCTCTTCCAACAGCTGCATACGGCGCTTGAATAGTCCAGGGGAGAGGACCGAATCTTGGCAGGCTATGGAAATGGAGGACTGGCTAACCATCATGGTCATCTGGGTTTGGCCGGAGGAAGGGCCTGGGCCATGGAATTCCCTTACCTACGGCCCAGAGGAGGCCATCTGGTGGTCTGTGAGGTCTTCGGTGCAGGATGATGGTTTCTTTAGCACTGATCATGTTTTCATGTGGCCGGTACATTCCCCCCGGCTGGGAGGTGCTGACAGTCTCTGCTAGGAGTGGTCCCAGGTGTTCTCTGCTACCCCTTACTCTCAGGAGGGATGGAGCAGTCACAGGTGGTGGCTCCATTTGCAGTCAGTGCTTCCATGATTTCTGCTTACATGAATGGGCCAGATTCTTGGACGGCAGGGCCTGGTGTGTCTGGTCCTGCACCAGGTGTTGTGTGAAGGCAGCTTGGACATGGGGGGCCTTCTCTGTGAGATAAGGGGACACCTCCTCTCCTTGGCAGGGCTGCAATCTGTGACTCAGGGATGGAATTCAGCATACGCCAAGCCTATCTGGGAGCCAATGGGACAATGCCACGCCAAGGCCACAGCCTCCACTCAACCTGTTAAGCCTGGGTCACCTCAGGGTTACTATTATTGCTGTTCTGCTGGTCAGGAAGCACAGCATAACAACGTCTGCAAAAGCCAGGTGTAAGGCTAGCAAACCACAGGACTAAACAATTTCCTGGCGGCTGCTGTGAGCAGAAGGTAGCAGGAGCAGCAGGCCCGAGATGCAAGATAGGCTCAGCAAAGTAAGCACT
This sequence comes from Malaclemys terrapin pileata, assembly GCF_027887155.1. NCBI lineage: Eukaryota > Metazoa > Chordata > Testudines > Emydidae > Malaclemys > Malaclemys terrapin. Next base: position 206,694,872 of record NC_071507.1, on the reverse strand, counting down.
GAAAGTGCCAAACAGATCCCTCCTGCACGCCCCTCACTGCTACACTGAAGAACAGCCCCCGGACTATGCATAGGGGAGGCCTTTCCTCCCCACGGAAACACAGCAACCTGAGTTTGAGGGCACCCCTTAGTGCCCGGCTGAGGAAGAACAACACCTACAGAATCACCAGCACCAGGCCTGCAGCGTTTACATTTTCCCTGGAGAGAACCCATTCCAGTACTGACCAGCCCTGCGCATGTTTAGCTGGCAAACCGTAGAACCAGAGTCCATGGAGCATTCTCCAGGACAGTACCTGCATCCCACCATGACGGGAGAATCCGCACAGGCTGCAGCCACGGGGTCAGAGATGCAGGGAATGGATGAAGGGCAGCAGAGGAGGCAAAATCTGGCAGAAGGAGGCGAACTGCCCTTCCTCTCTGCGAAGAGGCTGCATCTCCAAAGTGTCTGTGCCATAGCCTCCCTGCTTCCTCCAGCTGGCTCGGAGCTGACTCATCCCCCCATAAATCACGCAGCTCCGCCTCCCCCTCAGGTTTAATGAACTGCCTGGCTGCCTGGAGTGTCCCCGGAGCACAGCTCTCTCCTTCCGCTGCCAAGCAACAACCCACAGGGAAACTACCTCCAAGGAGAGCTGCTGCATGAAGCAGGCATTGGAAAGCTCACTGAGGTCACTGGCATCAGCTCACCTCTGCTGCTCCTTTCGTATGGAGTGCAGCAGCCTCTGGGGTGGGGCCTAGCAACTATTTAACAGCTACCCAGGGGAAAACACTGGGAGTCTTGCGTACTTACACCAGGGCTGAGTTTTGCCCCATGACGATAAGGAGAGCTGTACCTGGTGGAAACTGCACTGGGCTCCCAGGAGGGCACAGCAGAATCACTTGAGCGGGGATGTAGGTAGGACACTGGGACTAACCCGTTAACTCTTGGGAAATGGCGCACAGATGGTCAGGGCCTCAGGTTTACATCTCACCCGCCGGAGGCACTTCCCAGAGAACAGCATCCCCCACTGCTGCAATGGGGCACGGAGGTCAGCCCTGCCTCGGAGGAAGAGTCACCCACTCCACCTTAAAGTTCTGCAGAGAGTTATTCTCCGCATGCTAACCTCAGCTTGTGAGCTGGCCTCACCCCGAACCAGAACAGCCCCGTCAGGACCCAGTTGCTCCTGTTCACCCCAGGGCCAGGAAAGATTGCTCCCAATTGTATGTTTTCTGGCATTTTGTCATGTGTGTGTTCACCTGATCAACAGGAGCTCCAGCCCTTCCCTGAAAGACAATTCCCCAGCCCAATCCATTTCCTGCCAGGGAATCTCTCATTTGCCCTTTCTTAATTCCATCCCATGTCTGGGCCACTCTCACCAATCCCTCTTCCTCCCGTGGTGGCCACACATAGCTCTGTAATGACTCCTCATCTGTCAGATCCTTCAGCCCCCAGAGCATGTGTGTGTCTCTTCTCGACACTTCCTCCACTTTGTCTGGTAACGAGAGGCCCAGAAATAAACTGGCTCTAGAGAGACCACCCGCTGTGGGAGGGAGAGCAAGCTGTCCCTTGTTGCAGCCCTCCTCACTTCCAGCACCCCTGGCTGGCAGAGAGCGCTCACCGATTGCTTCACTGTTTAAGAAAGCGGGAGGGTAAATCTTTTCTCTGTACATTCGTTGACGCTAAACCTCCTAAGTCAAGCCGTGGCTGGATCTGTGCTGATGTGAGCCTCAACACCATTACCAATCTGTCCCGCCACACCACCTCCCAGCCAACCTGCTCCGCCCGGCCCACTCTCCCCCACCCTCTGCCCTTTTTCCCCCCTGCCAGCCTGCTCTCTCCAGCCTCTGCATGGCTTGATCTCACCCAGCTGGGACCATTGAGATCTTCTAGTCTGAGAATTCCACCCAGCGATTTGTGTACAAAGCCCATAACTTCTGGCTGAACTCTGGTGTGTCTTTGAGACAAACAACCAGTATTGATTTCAAATTATCTAGGGATGGAGAATCCACCACAGCCCTTGGTTAGTTCCTCTAGTGGTTCATTACCCTGTTAAAAACTCGCACCTTAGTTCTGGTCTGAATTGGTCTAACTTCAGCTCCCAGACGTCAGATCTTGTTATGTCTTTTTCTGCTAGATTACAGAGTCGGCTATCAGAAACCTGATGCCAATCTGGTTGGGCAAGAAGCTTGTGCACATTGATCCAGATAAACCCTGGCCATTCCCATCGAGCACCCTCCAGCTCCCGATTACAATGAGTTCAGTATTAACCTGCCCAGATGGAATGTCAGGCAGGTGGCCGCTGTCAGAGACTTGGGACAGGGCCAGAGGATGCCTGAGAAACGGAAACACTTGCACAGCAGTAGCTGCTGTGTCTTCTGAGCCCTTCGGAAGCCGTTGTGGGGATGTTGTGACATTAAGCTTGCGATGAAGCCGTGGATCTGTAGCACCACGGTGCTACCAACTCGATCGTACAGCGATGAAACGTGGGCGCTGAAGACGGCTGAACAGCAGCAGACGGACGGTTTTGTGGTCTTTGTCGACTGCTCTATGTCAAGTGGCAGAGCAATGGGGACATGTGTCGCTGGACCCAGCAACTGGAAATCAGCCCTCACTTGGGTTTGGTTTCAGCAGCTTTCTTGGTACACACACATCATTACAATGGAAGACCAACAGATGAGGAAGCTGATTTACCAAGAAACCGTGTTACAGTCGGCAATCACGCAGCCACCAAAAGTGGTACGTTTGCCAATGATGGACATAAACTGAATGCCCAGCCAGACCACCCTAAGGACCTAGCCAGAGATCAGTCCGAGTGGCACTCAATCCGCAAGGAGGCTATGTCCCTTTGGGATTCGCCATGACGACGACGATGACATCGATTCAGATAATAGTCATTTTTAATCAGAATATCATGAGGGACAGAGTCAAAAATCTAAGTATATTGTGTCAGCAGTTACCTTCATCAACTAAACTTGTGATCTCATCAAAAAAACAATCCCACGCCTGTTTAGCGAGTCTTACTTTCCATAAAACCATGTTGAGTGGCTTTTATTACTCTACCTTTCCTTTGATTCTTTACTGACCACATCCCATATCAGCCTTTCCAGGATTCTGCCAGGCTAATCAGCCTATACTTTCCATGGTCATCCCATTTATCCTTTTTAAATATTGGTACAACATTAGCAGCTTTTTTACAGTCCTTTGGCACTTCCCCAGTGATCCTACGCTTGTTCAAATCAACATAAATGGTTCAGAGAATTTCTCAGCCAGTTCTTTTAACACTCTTGAGTACAAGTTATCTGTTCCTGCTGATTTAAAAATGTTTAACTGTAATAGCTGCAGTTTACTAGTTACTGCTGGCACAGAAAGTCTTTCATTATTATTATTTATTCATCACCGCCCATAGTACACTGGGCTCCTTCCAAACCGAGCAGCAGGGGTGCTCCCCTCCCCGCCCCGCCCCCAAGGAGCCTGCAGACTAGAGATACAGCAAGTAGGGGGCAGGGCTGAGGAGGGAGGAGCTGCCTCCCCTGTCAAGGGCAGCAGGACTCCGTGGGAGAAGAGTTCAGGAAACTCAGGAGCGACCAGAGAGGCTCCTGCGGAAAAGACTCGCAGACCAGGGGAGTTGCCCAGTTAGGGAGGGCTGGGAGGAGCCAGCGGAAACAGGGAAAACCCTGAGACACCAGGGGAGTTTGGGGCTGGGCCCAGTTTATGGCGGGAGGGCAGACTTTTGGATTCATTTCTGAACTTTAAGCTAATAACCAGACCCTAAAGAGAGCGGCGGTTCCTGGACTTGTAAAAGCCTCTTTTTGTGAGTTAGCGAGAAACCAAGAAGGGTAACTGAGACCAGGGGCCGGCCCGTGGCCATGAGGGGTGCCCAGGGCGTTGCCAGCGGCACAGGAGGTAGGATCCAAATGTTCCTTCTGCAACTTCTGCAGGATCATCTGGCAACCCAGGCAGTGCAGCCGCCGGGAGATCACTGCCGGCAGGTGAGGAAGATCCTGCTACGCTTTAATGTGGGAATCCTGGACACAAGAGTGGAGGGCCCCAGCTGGCAGTGGGATCACTCGGCAGGGGCTGGGGGAAGAGACACGCCAAGGGTGGTGTGGAGGTGGAAGGGCCTGGCCATCTGTTTCAAGTGGTGGGGGATACCAGGAGGGTCTGCCCCTTTAAGAACAGTTAACAACAGCAGCAGGGGGAGAAGGGGAGCAACAGGCCAAGTTGAGGGTGTCCCCTAAGTGGCACGCCAGACGTGGCTGACTAGGACGAGGCCAGACGAACACTCCCTCTAAGAGGTGTTTCAGGCGTGGGAAGGAAGGACCTGCGCTGAAGACGTGTCTTAATGAGGTCCAGGCCCTTGGCAAAGAAAACGAGGGGGTCTGTAAGACGGGAAAGATCTGGCAGGCTGCTAGTATGTTCTCGGAAGCGTGCCAGCCCTCTGTGCCCGAGGCGAGAGGAGGGAGTGGGGCAGTGATGCACGTAGTAGCCCCGCCTCCTGCTCAAGAGCAGACGGATTTGGGGCTGTGGGAGAAGGACGCTAAGCCAGAGGCAGACCAGGGCAGGGAAGCGCCTCGGGAGTGGCAGGACAGGCCAGCGGGTCGGCAAAGGGGTGTAAACACAGAACTGGCGGGAGAGGAGATTAGTGGTTTGCTCTCTCTGAAGGAGACACACCAGGGGAAACATGCTGCTTCGAAGGAGGATGTGCGGCTGGCCCTGCAAGAAAGCAACGAGCTAGCCACAGATAAGCAGAGCTTAGCATGGCAAATTGAAATGCTGGTGGACAAGTGGGTGGGCTTCATCTCCAAATAGGAGAGATGGAGGACATCAAGGAGGAAAGAGCCAGCTGCTCTGTGGCTTTAGCCAGTTGGCGGTATTGCTATCGGCAAAACAAGGAGTGACGGAAGAAACAAAGTTGGTAGAAACTTGCCCTGTGGTTGGGCAAGGGTGAGGTTGTGTAAGGAGGTGGCCTGTCCCTTTAAGGACTGGAGGTCTGGAGCTGGCTGGCTCTGGGGAGGAGGTGTGGGGTTTCATTAGAAGCGGCTGGGGATGGGAGCTGCCACCCCGATAAAGAGCAGCAGGGAGTGAGAGAGGCTCCTGCAGAGAAAACTCAGAGGCCGGGGAGTTCCCCTGGCTGGGAAGGGCTGTGAGGAGCTGAGAGGCCAGGGGAGTCTGGGGCCGGAGAGCAGACTTTTGTTCCTTTCTGAACTGGAAGTTGTTAAACTTCCATCAGGAGGCTGCTGTTACTGGACTTGCACACCCCTCTCTGAGAGTTATCAGGACCCAAGAAGGGAAGTGAGGTGTGGGGCGCCTTGAGCTGTTGCTCCCCACCAAACAGCAAATGGTTGTTTCCCGTTGGCCCCACTGCTGCCCAGCTCCGTGTGGGACCCTTTCCCCCGCCAACTCGCTCACATGTACACTCACTCCATTCAGAGAGGCCCGCTGTGCCGCCTTCTCCCCAGCACACGCAGCGGGCCTGGCTCCTCTCTCCCGGCCATGCAGGTGTGTAGCTACACAAGGTCCCTCCCCCAGCTGGGGCTTACCTGAGCTCTCCCGCTCTAGCCTGGCATTAGCAATGGCGCTGGAGCCCCCCCCACTCAGGCTGGCAAATGAGCACAGCTCTGACATGGGCACTTGTGCTTCCCCCTCTCTTCCTCCACGCCCCCCTCCCACCCCAGCCGGTCTGTGTCTCCCCTCTTCCCGCCTCCCAGCATGTCTCTCTCCCTTCGTCCCGCCCCCCCAGTGTCCACGCCTCTTGTCCCACCCCTCAGTGTATGCACGCCTCTGCGTCCTGCCCCCCCAGTGTGTGCATCTCCTTGTCCCATCCCCCAATGTGTGTGTGCGCGTCTCCCCCTCCACTCCCCCTAGTGCATCTGTGCACATCTGTCCTCTCTTCACGGCCACGCCAGGTGGTCATATCTGTCTCTCTCTTTGTCCTTTCTCCATGCATCTCCCCACAATGTGTGCTCCCCCACTCCAGTCTGTGTCTTCTTCCTACCCTCCCCTACCCAGTGTGCATGCTGAGGCTTTACTTCCCCCACCCACTCCCCAAGGTGGGTCTCTCCCCCCCTGCCAGCCTTCTCCCCACCCAGGGTGTCTCTCTCCCCCGTCACGTGTCCCTGGTTGAGGGGTGTGCAGTCCCCCCCTCCCCCACCCGTGTGTCCCTGGTTGACGGGTGTACAGTCCCCCCCTCCCCCATGTCCCTGGTTGAGGGGTGTGCAGTCCCCCCACCCAGGTATGTGGAGTCAGACCAGGGCCACATGGAGGGCACTGACCCAGTTCCTGCTGTCACAGCTCCCCGAGGGGCAGGTGAACCAGCCCTTGCCTGCAAAGCAGCCATCCCCCTGCCCTCCCAAGACCACCCCAACCAACAGGACAGCTGCCCTCATTCCCTCCCCTGCCTTACCAGAGGCTTCCCTCTCTTGGCGGGCGACAGCAGCGAGGGTAACAGCAGGTCTCACCAGCACCGTCACACTCGCCCCCATTCAGCAGTGCCCAGAAATAGCTCAATCCGCTCTAATCCCACTCTGCAGCTCAGGCCGCTTCAGCGCCTGCCCCCACCCCCAGTTCAGATCACCAGCACAGGCCTCTGGCCAGGCCCCACTCTCCTCCCTGCCGGCTGGACACCAGAACGTTCCCCCCAGCCCCTCCCCCACCGCCCCGCAATCAGACAGCCAGTGAGACTTGACATGGGCCTTTGACAACATTGGGGCCAGATGGACAGCCCCAGCGCCTGAACCCTCAGCATCCCCACAGCAGGGACAAGGCAGCGGCCGGGCAAGCCCTTCCCCCTCACACCAGCCCTGCCCACCCGCCAGCAGCTCTTCTGCCAGTTAGAGCCAGCATTGGACGTGGACAGGAAACTGGACTGAGACCCACCCAATTCATCACACATGTGGGCCATCAAAGAGTGGGAAGGACTGTGCCCCCCTCCAGAGTTGGGGTGCCCAGGTTCAGAGGCCAGCACTGCCCGTGTTCCTTACCTTGTGAGTGTCGGACGTCTCCCTGTCTGGAGCAGCGCTGCTGGTGTCAATAGACCCGTTGGACGGCATGGTGGGGATGGGGGAGGCTGAGAAGTTTTGCTTTTTTTTAAATAAAATAAAATTTAAAAGTTCAAACTTTAAAAACAAGAAGAAAGTTTAAAAACTGCCCCAGCAGCAATGTCCCGAGCCTTCTGTCTGTCCGTCCGTCTGTCCGGCCCCTCCTGCCACCTGTGGAGGAAACACAGAGAAGGGCGCAGGGTGAGGCCCGGAACACCATCGCACACGGCACCCGCAGGCACCAGCTTCAAGCGGCCTCGCCCCCAGCCAGGGACAATTATTAACACGCCGCAGCCTTTACTCAGCCGGGCAGGGGCCCCTTTCCCCCAGCTCCGCCGGCCCCCCCACCCACCAGGGTCCCCGCCACCCGGACACCATGCTAGCCGGCTCCTCCAGACTCCAAGGAGAGCCCCCTCGCCCCTCCCTGGCCCCCCGTCAATCCCCAACTCCTGTCCCGGGGCACAGAGCCCCCCCCCCCCCGTCCCAGACAGATGCTGGCCCCCCTCCCCCAGCAGGGGCTGCCCACCGCAGCCAAGCACCTGTTGCTATGGAAAATGCTGCCTGCATTAGCCATGGCCGGGGCTGCTGTTGCCTTTGGCACCGGAGCTGCAAATTGTTTCTAGAGCTTTCCAGCCGCAGCTCGTTCCCAGCCAGGAGGGTGGGGGGCTGCTGGGCAGGCAGGGCTGCTGCTTCTAGAACAGAAACTTAAAACCCAGACAATTCTCCTTCCTCTGCCCCACTACAGGCAGGCTGTGGCCTGGGGGGGCTGCAGGGAGCAGCCTCTCCCTCCCCCCTCCCCACACCTCTGCTCTGTGCAGAGGCCAGGGGGCTGGGTGTCCCCCACAATCAGCCTCTCCCTCCCTGCCCCCCCCACACCTCTACTCTGTTCAAAGGTCAGGGGGCTGGGTGTCCCCCACAATCAGCCTCTCCCTCCCTGCCCCCCCCCACACCTCTACTCTGTTCAAAGGTCAGGGGGCTGGGTGTCCCCCACAATCAGCCTCTCCCTCCCTGCCCCCCCCACGCCTCTGCTCTGTGCAGAGGCCAGGGGGCTGGGTGTCCCCCACAATCAGCCTCTCCCTCCCTGCCCCGCCCACACCTCTGCTCTGTGCAGAGGCCAGGGGGCTGGGTGTCCCCCACAATCAGCCTCTCCCTCCCTGCCCCCCCACACCTCTGCTCTGTGCAGAGGCCAGGGGGCTGGGTGTCCCCCACAATCAGCCTCTCCCTCCCTGCCCCGCCACACCTCTGCTCTGTGCAGAGGCCAGGGGGCTGGGTGTCCCCCACAATCAGCCTCTCCCTCCCTGCCCCCCCACACTTCTGCTTTGTGCAGAGGCCAGGGGGCTGGGTGTCCCCCACAATCAGCCTCTCCCTCCCTGCCCCCCCACACTTCTGCTCTGTGCAGAGGCCAGGGGGCTGGGTGTCCCCCACAATCAGCCTCTCCCTCCCTGCCCCCCCCACACCTCTGCTCTGTGCAGAGGCCAGGGGGCTGGGTGTCCCCCACAATCAGCCTCTCCCTCCCTGCCCCCCCCACACCTCTGCTCTGTGCAGAGGCCAGGGGGCTGGGTGTCCCCCACAATCAGCCTCTCCCTCCCTGCCCCCCCACACCTCTGCTTTGTGCAGAGGCCAGGGGGCTGGGTGTCCCCCACAATCAGCCTCTCCCTCCCTGCCCCCCCCCCACACCTCTGCTCTGTCCAAAGGCCAGGGGGCTGGGTGTCCCCCACAATCAGCCTCTCCCTCCCTGCCCCCCCCCCACACCTCTGCTCTGTGCAGAGGCCAGGGGGCTGGGTGTCCCCCACAATCAGCCTCTCCCTCCCTGCCCCCCCCCACACCTCTGCTCTGTTCAAAGGCCAGGGGGCTGGGTGTCCCCCACAATCAGCCTCTCCCTCCCTGCCCCCCCCCCTCTGCTCTGTGCAGAGGCCAGGGGGCTGGGTGTCCCCCACAATCAGCCTCTCCCTCCCTGCCCCCCCCACCTCTGCTCTGTGCAAAGGCCAGGGGGCTGGGTGTCCCCCACAATCAGCCTCTCCCTCCCTGCCCCCCCCACACCTCTGCTCTGTGCAGAGGCCAGGGGGCTGGGTGTCCCCCACAATCAGCCTCTCCCTCCCTGTTCCCCACCCCACACCTCTGCTCTGTGCAGAGGCCAGGGGGCTGGGTGTCCCCCACAATCAGCCTCTCCCTCCCTGCCCCCCCCCACACCTCTGCTCTGTGCAGAGGCCAGGGGGCTGGGTGTCCCCCACAATCAGCCTCTCCCTCCCTGCCCCACCCACACCTCTGCTCTGTGCAGAGGCCAGGGGGCTGGGTGTCCCCCACAATCAGCCTCTCCCTCCCTGTTCCCCACCCCACACCTCTGCTCTGTGCAGAGGCCAGGGGGCTGGGTGTCCCCCACAATCAGCCTCTCCCTCCCTGCCCCCCCCACACCTCTGCTCTGTGCAGAGGCCAGGGGGCTGGGTGTCCCCCGCACTCAACCTCTCCCTCCCTGTCCGTCCCCCCCACCCCACCCACACCTCTGCTCTGTGCAGAGGCCAGGGAGCTGGGTTAGAGGCAGGAACCAGCCTCTCCCTTCCTATCCGCCCCCCGCCCCCCACCCATACACACACACCTCTGCTCTGTGCAGAGGCCATGGGGCTGGGCGTCCCCCGCACTCAGCTTCTCCCTCCCTGTCCGTCCCCGTCCCCGTCCCACCCCCACCCACCTCTGCTCTGTGCAGAGGCCATGGGGCTGGGCGTCCCCTGCAATCAGCCTCCCCCTCCCTGCCCCTTCATTTTTAGCAGGAATCCTGGGACCAACACTTGGGAGCGGTTTCCCCTCTGCCGGGAGGTTTGAGCACCCCTTTCTATAGCCTCCCCTATTGGGGCTGCAGGTGGCTCAGCACCTGGGTCTGCACTCTGCTCCCTGCCATGTCCCTCCCCCGCAGTATCCTTCCTCCCCAGCTCTGCCCACCCCCACTCTGGACCTGCAAGTCCTGTGGGGTTTGGGGGGAGCAGAGGGAACAGGAATCTGGTAGCCAAGGGACTAGCTCCCAGCTTCACTCTTCCTGATGCAGCCTCAGCACACCTCTGGGTTGCTGGAAAGGAAGACGGCAGCAGGGGAGGAAACCAGGAGGGAGCTGGGCTAAGAGTGCAGAGTCAGCCCCTGGACTGCTGGCTGGGGCTCTGTGGAACCAAGGTGTGGATATGGGGTCATGGCCCAGGGGAGAAGCAGAGATATTCTGGGAGCTCAGAGGAGACTCTCAGCTGGGGAGCTAGAGAGCTTGGCCTGGCAAGGGAGCTGTCAAAGAGGTCAGTGCAACAACTGCCCTCAGCCAACTGAGATGTGACCCCTGTACATTTTGGGGTGAAACTGCAATGCCTGTTGCCTCCCTGGCAAGTGGGTGATGCACTCACGTGTGTGACACGGTGTTTTTCAAACAACTGAGAAGCAGGAAAACTGGTGTAAGCATCTCCAGCACAGACAAGACCAAAGATCCCTTCTCGCCAGCTATTTGTCATCCCCTTCCAAGCCCTGCATGACTCCCTCCCCTTGCCAAATTCCAGGTGCTTCCCTGCCCTCTCGAATGGTGTCAGCCTCCAATGCCCATTCTCAGTGTCCCCCACACCTCTGCCCCTTACACCTAGAGCACCTTCCCCGAGCTCAGCTGAGAGGCCCTCACCCTGAAGCTCCATCTCTGCTGTGCTGCCTCTGGACGACACATTGCGCTAGAGGAGTGCCCGGGGACTGTTCAGACCTCCCAAAACTGCATGTGTGTTGTGCCCTGCTCTCTACTCACTGTATCTCTAGACTGTGAGCTCCTTGGGGCGGGGAGCACACCTGTTGCTTGGTTTAAGCAGCACCAATTGGATGCGGACACCCCCCAGGTTTGCACCCCCCCATGCAATCCAGCTTCTTAGTCAGGGTGTCTCATCATAGAATACCAGGGTTGGAAGGGACCTCAGGAGGTATCTAGTCCAACCCCCTGCTCAAAGCAGGACCAACCCCAACTAAATCATCCCAGCCAGGGCTTTGTCAAGCCTGACCTTAAAAACCTCAAAGGAAGAAGATTCCACCACCTCCCTAAGTAACCCATTCCAGTGCTTCACCACCCTCCATCATCCCTCTGGCCTAGCACTCCCAGGCAATCCAGGTCCATGATCCTGAGGGCCCCATGATCCCGAGGGCCCTGCCCCCCATGCCATCTGACTCCCTTGCCAGGTTCTCAACCCCTCTGGACCTCCATTTCCACACAGTCCAGCTCCACTGCAGGGGTCTTGTGCCCCTTGGGGCCCCTCACCACAGAACACATTCTCTTCTGGTGGGTCTCCCGCCCCGTGGGTCCCAGCTGAGCTGCTGGCAACGTTGCCTGGATTTCTAAGTAAGCCTCCCCAAACCCATATGAAATGGCTCTGTCAGCCACTTCTCCCCCCAGATGCAGGGAGCTCTGCCATTAGGAAGGCGTTCCAACACACACACCAGGCCAGCAAATAGCTCCACACAGCCAGCCAGCCCCCACCCCAGGTCATCCCCAATGTCCCAGAGAAATGGCTCGCTCAGAGCAGCACGCAGCTCCACTCTGAAAAATAGCCAGTTCTCAGGCTTTGATTCGCTTCCAGCGAACATGGTCTCCAAATGCACTAAAAATAGTCGGGCTGCGTAAGAAACACCAGGCAGATGGGGAATATGCAAGGGGGAGCACCAGGAACAACCAGCAATGAAGACCTCCTCCCCGCCCCCATCCCTCGACAGCCTCACCACCTAGCCTCCCCCTTTGCCCTCTGCGGAGCTTTAAATAAAGACAACCACTCTTCTTCAAAGTGAGCTATCCGTTACAACGGAGTGTAAGCGCCCCTCTTTCCCCTAGTAACCACAAGCTGCTGCTGTGAGCCCCACGAGGGAGTGGACTCCCTGTCCAACCAGCGAGGGATCCTGCTCTCTGTCTAAAGGAGGTTTGACAAGGTCCACACAACGTTCCTTACCTCTAAACATCGCCGGAAAGAGTCTGCAAAGAAACACGACTGAAGCAGGCTACCCACATTCAGTGTGGAACCTGTGAGGCCCATTCACAGCAGCCTTGCCTTGGCCCCAAGCTCTCTGAATAACCTTACCCAAGTCGGTGAGCTCCTCTCCTGCTCCCACAACAGGTGTTCGCTATCCTGATGGCAGCACGCACTCCTTCTCCTGTGCGCTAGCGCCTGGAGTTATTACTGGCACATTACTAGCAAAGGCTGAGCAGAAACTTGCACACTGGAAGAGTTTCACCCAGTTAATGCAGCAGGTCTCAAAGCTTGATCTCAAATTAATCCTCTCCTTGCCACCTGCTTGGCTCTCCCACTCACGCACCAGCGCCTGCCTTTGAAGTGCAGGGAAGGACTCTGTCTGCACGTTCCTCTGCTCCTGTATTTAACAGCTCAGTCTGACCTTACAACTGAAGGCAAGTGGGGAAGAAAACTTACGGCACTTCTCCCACAAGGCAGAGCTTGTATGGGACCTGCCAGTCACTCCCACTACCGGCAGAGGCGTTTAAAGTGGGTTACCTTCTATGATACACACAGTGCTGACAAACCAGGGTTTATTAAGGACTCCTCAAGTCCTGCTGTCAGGATGCTTCAGCCCGATCACATGCTGGGAACTCAAAGAAACCTAACAAGCATTCTATTTCAGGGCCTTTTGAAGAGGAGAGCTCATGCGCCTCCTACCCCAGCTATTAATAATGAGGACAAGCTTCATCCCCAAGACTGAGACCCCAAGGCCCTTTCACGACACGCATGCAGTGTGCACAGATCACTGAAATGCAGCCACCTCCAGACTACGTTTACAAATAGACACACACACTCCTCCCCCGCCCCCCGCCCCCAGGAGCTGAAGGGAGCTGCTTCCTTGCTCTGACACTACAGTACATGCAGAATTTGAGGTATGCCAGCATGCAGTTACCCTTACCCAAGCTGGCACTTGGTCATGACACAGAGATGACACCCTGCCTCTGGGAGTAAGTACTCAGCGAGCTTTAATGACCACAAATACTTAAGACCTGAACTTTACTCCTCATGTGAAAGACAGCACCTCTGCTAACACAGTGCATGTCCCATGTACCTGGCACCAGGGTGCAGCACAGACATGGGGGGTAAGGGCCAAAATAGGGGGCTTTCCAGGGGGCTGTGAGGATTCATTAGGGAACCTGTCCAAAGCCTTTGAAACATGACAAGTGCTGCAAAGTATGATTAGTTACTCTGAGTCACCAACACCCCCTCTGACTGCACAGTCCCTCCTTCCCCTACTGAGACACACCTACTGAGCCACCAACATCCATCCTAAATCACACTGGGGCATTAGCTGAGCACTGATTCAGAGAGACGAGTCACTACCACCCCCTCCAGCAGCAAAACACTGCAGCGTTCACTGAGTATTGACTCAGAGGCAAGAGTGGTACCTACCCTGAGTCAGCATCTACTGCACCTGAGCCTTCCTTGGAGGTCTCCCAAGCAAGTAGCAAACAAATCCATCCCTCCTTACAACCTAAAGTCAGATACCAAAATGGTATCAACAACTAAATGATGCTGCAAGCCACAACTCTTGACATTCAGAAAAGAAGAAAATTGGGAGAGAGATTCTCTCTTTTCATTCCAACAAGAGAAAGATCTACAGAAAAAATCATAGCCATATTTGTCAAAAATGTTCAGGGCTAATGGTTTAGAAGTGATAGCACCACCTGTAATAAATTCATTGTCATGGATAATAAAAGTATTGGCTTGATCCAGTTAAACACACTTAGCTAATTATAAACTTCTGTGGTCAAATATTTTGCTTATTATTCAAAATTAGGCAAAGGAGTCAAAATCTCGATTGGTATTTGGCTTTTACCTTCACAGAGTGCTATATGAAACTACATACTGTATCCTGTGAATTTCAGCAAAAACAGATCATCAACTCTGCCAAGTGCTGGGGACAGTGATAGCACACACCTCAGGTGAAAATACACAGAAAAACAGGTATGTTGGAGGGGAAGAATGGCTGGTTCTCAGCACCAGACTAGACGGAAAGGAGGAGGATACGGGAAAGGTCCCAAAACTAGCCTGATGGAAAGTTATTCTGCACAAGACTTTCTTTTCTCCTATACTGTAACCTAAGCAGTTAAGATCCTCTCCTACACTGCTAACATAATAATGTGAAGTTACACATCTAGGAACAAGGAACGCAGGTATCTGAGTGAAATGTAATTGCCAGACTAGTTGATCAGACCTTAAACTCTATGAAACATTTGCTTCACATGTCCCTGGAAATCTCCCAGCCCTCCCCCACCCACCCACCCCAACACTAACGGAATGGCTGCTAGAGAAGTTCCTAGTTAGTAGGTCAAGAAGACCGTCATTTACAAAACTAAACAGCCTAAAATCTACAGGGAAATTCAGGAACAACTTGGTCCCAAACTCTACTATTTGTTCTCTAGAAAACTGCACTCAGAAGTATGAAACATTTCACTGTTTACATGTAGCCAATTCTGAACAACCCCCACATGAAACACAAGCCATATATCAAAACAGCCGATTCCACATGGAAAATTAAACACACTCATCAGAGTAATAAAGAGCATCACTGTGCCAGTTTGTTTTCCTTTGCAGTTCTGCCACAGGCTCAAAGAAGCCTAGAGCAGAAAGCGGGGCACCCCTTTCTGTTACGTCACCACCAATACATCAGAATTGCAGCCAAATCTACTTTCTACCATTGACCTTAGCTGTTCGGAGACACTCAAGGGATTTATAAGTGAAACCTCTCAAACTGTTCTCAAGCACACACTGAGAAGATTAGGAGAATCGTAGGCTGAGCAAAGCAGGGATGCTGGAGGTTAGAAGAACCCCAACTGTAACAAAGGGCAAGGAAAAAGCCAGCCCATGGTTTGGTATAAGTGTGGGGAGAGGCCAGCACGGAAGCAATCAAGCAGTGATGCGCAATTGTGTAGTGATATTTTTAGGATGATGCAGAATGAATAGTAAATCACCTGAGGTTCCCAGAGTTGCTGCCCAGAAGCAGAGCTTCAAGTATCCGTTGTGTAAAGTCCCAAAACCAAACAAACTACAGTAAGCAATGGGAGGTGCTACGGTGAAAGGGGTGGTGCCCACCCTCAACAATATTTTGCAAAGCAGGATCAAATTAGTGGATTCTGCCAACTTTTTAAATGCAAACATCCCTCCGGGGTTTTACCCAGCCCGTTTCCCTGAGAATGAAGTTAGGAACTAAATCATTTTGGCTCTGTTTTCATTCCAACTAACCCAGAGAGATGTTTTTAAGACACTTATAAATTTAGAGATTATTTAAGCAGCTAAGGAAACATTGTTTGGACTCTAATCCCACTGCCACTCTACTATAGAACTGCTTGCAAGCCCTTAGTCCAGTGTTATATATGGGTATCCATTATTTCCTAGAGATGTTTGTGGACATTTCATTTTAAGAAAAAAGACTCCTGCTAGGAAGTTTTGAGCTGACTCAGCATGAAAGGCTATTGCATGTGTGAAGAGTTATTGAGAGCAGTTACTTAACACAAAAAGGTCAATTCCTCTTCCATTATTGTCAAGAACTTCACAGCCACTGGATTTGAAGAATTTGCTTACAAATTTCCAGGCCTTCTCCTTCCCTAGGATTTCAGGCAGAAACCTCACCTCTCTAAACGGTACTCCAGGCCCATATAAGCAGCGGAGTTAAAAATATACGCATATGTACAGCACTGTGTGTTTTCACAGCCTAGGCTCTCCAGAGGTTACTGGGCTACAAGCACTTTACCAAAACATAGCGGCTGACCTACCTCTTGGTTTATTTCTGCAATCATCCACTTAGCAAAGCAATGCAAATCCAGTAAAACCAATCATTGTGATGCCATCTACACAGCACAAAGGGAAGAAAAAAAGAGGAACTAGGCTAAGAGGAAAATTTCACTTGCTCAAAGACACACACACACACACACGCACACTCGAACACTGAAAAAAAGGCATCACTAACTTGAACTTATCTCATCAATAAACATAAAAAGAGACAGCTAGGGAAGTCTGTGGTAACAGTAGGAGCATCACTGTACACGTCATAAACAGATTCAAATCTTTCAGGCCTCAGTTCCAAGCCATGAAGAAGCCTTTCTTTCTCCATATAGATTTTTGCATTTTACTTACAGAAGGAAACAGGTCAATGGATGAAAACTAGCACAATCAATACAAGAGATGAACTTCGCTCCTGTATGTATGAGACCAAACTACCCAGCCCCTAATGACTTACAGTCTGATTCTTTCCCATTCCAGCTGGACATCTGACTATTCTTTGACAGCAAAATCATCAGGCGGAAAATAAACCACACAGTCCTGCAAAGACTCAAAACCCTGAATTTATAGATGGGGCTTCAAAGTGGATCTTTAGTGCATTTCCCAATATTTCTGCACAACAGCACCCCCCTTAAACAGGTTTCCTGGAGATTAAACAGCATGCCAACTTCCCCCCTTGGCCCCAATCCTGGACTGAGAGCTTTCAGAGGCTAAAGGCAGCAGTGCTCCCTCCCCGAGCAGGGCAAGCGTTTGATAAAGATCATTTTGAAATGACCGTGTATAAGAAAAAGAATCTCCATGCAGATCCCATAGGACTTTGTCACTCCCAAGTGACAGATGAGAGCGCAAGAGAAACAGACACACGCACGGGCGCACACACATACACACACACAGATGGGCAGGCTAAGTCAATGACACTTGTGTGCACAGAATGAGTAACATGCCCATCTCAGTTGCCAGCCTGCCTTGCAAAACCTCTCTAGGCTTCTTGTGTTTGGAGGGAGCTGCAAAGCCTTGTCACAATACAGGCAGCCCAGCCTTGCTGCTGAGGATGGAAAAGAGGGAGGGAGGCCATTTACAAATAAAAAAGACAAGAGGACTTGGGGTGGGGGGAATAGAGATTTTCAAAGTGTCTCCCCCCACTACTACCACCACACACACACCGCCTGCCAGATCCCGGCCCAAAGGCTGGAGAAAAGAGAGCCCGGGGGGAGGGGATGGGGCCTGGCCCTCTGCCAGGCCCAGGATGATAAACCAGCCAAGCAGGCAATGCAGGGAAGAAAGAGGCACAGGCAGGAGGGAAGGGAGCGGAGTTTTACAGGGCTAATTTGTGGGGCTGATTAAATGGCCCCATGGAGGCAATTCCCCTGCAGTGAGTGTGTATGTGCTGGGGAGGGGGCCAGATCCATGATGCAGCCTCCCTCCTTCCCCCAAATCCCAGCTGTGATGCCTTGCCCTTCATCAGTGCAGATGCAAAGCGTTCAAGGACACGTCTGCACCCAGCTCCTCACAGGGAGGAGAAGAGACCCAGCCTCATCGGGGGCTGTGAACCACCCTGGCTCCTCCATATCCAGTCGGGGATGCAGCAGCTTCCTCTGCCCCTGGCAGGGTCTGTGTCCCACTAACACTCCCCTGGGCTTGGGTTTGATGATGGGATGGTGGGGAAGAATCCTCCCTTTTCTCCTCCCCCCCCCCCCCCAAAAAAAAACACAACCACCCTGCACCTTCCTTACAGTGCACCACACCCTCCCTGGCCTGGCCTCAGTGTCTGGTGGGGGAGAGCGGGCAGGTTTCCTCCCATCCCCTCAGCAACGCTCCAGGGCAAGGGGATGCTGCTAGCAGAGCCTGGGGACTTACACCTCCCTGCACCCCAACCCTGGCCCTCGGCAGGCACAGTCCAGCGGCGGAGCAGCATCTCCCGCCCAGACTCCAGGGGGTTCCTACCTGCCACACACACAGACCCAGCCACAGGTGGGGGTGCCCAGGGACCCCCTCCCCAGGGATGGACTCCGCTCCCAGCAGATCAGAGCAATCCCCCCATCCCTGCCCTCAACCCATGCCTTACACCCCTGCCGCTTGTCTGCAGAACCGCCCCATCGCCTCCCAGGCTGAGTCCCTGACAGGCACCCCCAGGCTGCAGCCTGTCTCCTAAAGCCCCCCTCTCTGGAGGGCCCAGGCTAGGAACGAATCGGGGGGAGGACGGCGAGAGAACCAGGGTCATGCCAGGCTGCCATTTTTCCTGCTTCTCCGCTTTGCCCTCCACACCACCCTCCTGCCAACCACGACTCTCCCTTCCACTTCAGGGAAGGATGGGAGGGAGGGGGAGGGGGATTATTCCCTTGCCCTGGACCCGTGCCCACCCTTCTCCTCCCCCACCTTATTTCTTTTTTTTTTTTTTTTTTTTTACAAAACCCCAGTGCACGGCTGCAAAAAAATAATAGCCGGGAGCCATGCAAAGCAGCCAAGACACGTCTGCAAACATGTACGTGAAATAAAGGACCCCCCCCCCACAGAAGGGGGTAGCTGGGTGCCCCCCCAATTCCCCCCCCCCAAATATTCAATGCAAAAGCTGTATCTCCAGGGGATGGAGCTGACGACTCATTAATTACTCAGGGGGCAATCTCCCCGCACAGCCCCCCCCCACCCCACCCCACCCCACCCCGGGGGGAGGGATCACAAGTTCGTGTGTCCCCAATGTCCTCACATCGGGGTGTCTGGGGGCACGGCAGGGAGAGTACCGACCCCTTCCCCCCCCTGGAGCTGGGGGCAGTGGGACTGGGGGCACCTGAACTTGGAAGGAGGAAGGGGCACCGGCTGCCAAAAAAGCAAAGGGGGGGGGGGGGTCAATGCACCACCTCGGGCAGATCGCTTGGCCATGCAGGGCCAATGCAGCCCGGGGAGGGGGCGGCTGCAGCCGGGGGGGGCTCGGCAGCTTCTCGTCCCCGTGCCCGGGTGCCAGCCCCCCCGCCCCGTGCCCGCTTGCCCCCATGGCACCGCCCCCACCCCGGAGGCGGAGAAGGGGAGGATCGGCCCTGGGGAAGCTGCTGCCCCCCCCCCCTCCGCCGCCTGGGGCCCGCCGCTACCTCGGCCAGTCCCGGGCCTGGACCTCCTCCCGGGAGCCGCCGCCGCCGCCGCCGCCGCTCCCTCCGCCGCCGCCTCCTGCCCTGCCCGGCGAGGCCTCCTCCCGCAGCGCCGCCGCCTCCACTGCAGCACTGAGCCGCACAGCCCCGCCAGCGGAGCCCGGGCGAGGGAGCGGCAGCGCGGCCTCCGCGCGGTCCTAGCGCCCGGCGCCTCCCGCCCGGCCGAGCCACGGGCCCCCGGGCCAGCGACGGAGCCCCCCGCCGGCCGGCCCTGGCTAGGGACCCCCCCCACCCCGCCGGCCCTGGCCTGGGACCCCCACCCGCCCGGGCTAGGGACACCCCCCACCCCGCCGGCCCTGGCCTGGGACCCCCACCCGCCCGGGCTAGGGACCCCCCCACCCCGCCGGCCCTGGCCCGGGACCCCCCCGCCCCGCCGGCCCTGGCCTGGGACCCCCACCCGCCCGGGCTAGGGACCCCCCCCCACCCCGCCGGCCCTGGCCTGGGACCCCCCCACCCCGCCGGCCCTGGCCCGGGACCCCCACCCGCCCGGGCTAGGGACCCCCCCACCCCGCCGGCCCTGGCTAGGGACCCCCACCCGCCCGGGCTAGGGACCCCCCCCGCCGGCCCGCACCCCCGCCAGCCCTGGCTAGGGACCCCCCCACCCCGCCGGCCCTGGCTAGGGACCCCCCCCACCCCGCCGACCCGCACCCGCCCGGGCTAGGGACCCCCCCCCTGCCGGCCCTGGCCTGGGACACCCCCCCACCAGCCCACACCCACCCAGGCTAGGGATTCCCCCCCCCGGCCCTGACTAGAGACACACACCCCCGCCGCCGGCCCTCACCCGCCTGGGCCAGGGACCCCCGCCCTGCCGGCCCTGGCTAGGGATTGCCCCCCTCCCGCTCCCGGTGGCCCTCACTCACCCGGGCTAGGGATCCCCCCTCCCCCCACTGGCCCTGGCCTGGGACACCCCCCCCCCCCCCCGCCAGCCCGGACCCCTCCGCCGGCCCAGGCTAGGGACCCCCCACCCCCACAACCAGCCCACACCCACCCAGGCTAGGGAGCCCCCCGCCGGCCCTGGCTAGAGACACACCCCCCTGCCACCGGCCCTCACCCACCCGGGCTAGGAACTCCCCCCGCCGGCCCGCACTCACCCCAGCCCAGCTACAGACCCCACGCCCAGCCGTACTTGGCCCCCAGACAGGGGCCCCCGGGGACACCCTCACCGAGCCCTGCGCGGCCCCCAGACGGGGACCCCTGTTCCCCCCCGGTATGCACATAGCAACCCCTCAGCAGCACGCATCCTGCACCGCTCTCCACTAGGGATACGCCCGGCCCAGAGCTGCTCACGACCCTCAGTCCTGCACGGCTCCCCTTCAACACCCCCCATGACAGTGCATCTGACCCTGGGCACCCAATCTGCACCTCACCCTGCCCCGCTGCAGCACCCAGCTAGTCTTTCCCGCCACACGTATCTGCAGCTGGAAAAGCCGGCGCACAGGGTGAAGTTCAGCCCTGGGCAGAGGCCAAGGCCAGGCCTAGGCAGCCATTTGAGCCCTTCCCTCCCGCATCCTGGGAGCTCCCCACCCTTGTGTCAGGGGCCCCCACTCACAGCATCGCTCTGTCCTCTCTCCTCTCACAGCCTCCAGGGTCCTCTGGCTTCATCTCTGGCTCCAGCCTTTCGCTGCTGTTCTCACTCATTACCAGACCCCTCTGCCAACCCCCCTCTTTGCCTCTTCCCGGAGGACCCCCACCATTGTCACTGGGCCTGCCCCAGCCCCTCACCTCCGGTCATCTGCCTTCTACGGGGAAAGCCTTATACCGCTGCCTTACCCGGGGGCACCGGCCCCCATCACCCATCGCCTCCTCTGTGGGGACCTGCCCCCCCCCACCCGGGGGACACTGGCCCCCATCGCCTGCTCCATGGGGACGGGCCCTCCCTCCCTCACATGGGGGCACTAGGACCCATCGCCTCCTCCATGGGGATCTGCCCCTCCTCACCCGGGGACACCGGCCCCATTGCCTGCGTGGGGACCTGCCCCCCCTCACCCGAAGGCACTAGCACCCATAGCCTGCCCCACACACACCCAGGGCACTAGCACCTTCCAGTCCCAGCATTCTGTCCCTCCCCCTGCTTTGGGGGCAGCACGCAGAGCATCCCGCTCCTCCTCGGACCAGCCAGATCCCCCAAATCTCCCCTCTCCACCCCTCTGAGTTTACAGGGCTGCTTCCAGATGCAACCCAACTCCGCCCCAGCCAGGAGAGCCTGCCATGCCTGTTCTCAGGGTGCATCCTCTCTTCACTCCACCAGGGACTGGCGGCTTCTCCCCACAAGTGCCCTCCACCCCTCTCCCTACACACAGGGCACCCTGCCCGAGGCAGTTGAGTGCTGGCCAAGACAATGAACAGCAGGAATAAAGGGTCCGTTTTGTTCTTGGCCAAAGGCTCCCAGCAGGTAATACAAGGCTCCAGGAGGCATATGAACCAGATGAATTCTTTAAAAGAATAAGGTTCTAGTTTCTGGGTGGTTGAGAAAAGGCTGCAAACCAGACCCGAGTGCACCCTACAGGCTCAGAAATCAGAAAGCAAAGGACTGAACCTTTGTTATCTTCTAAACAATTATGATTTTTGAACCATATTTTTTGAACGGACTCATCTTTCCAGAATGCGTAAGGTTGGCAATTTTGGGGGGGAGGGATAGCTCAGTGGTTTGAGCATTGGCCTGCTAAACCCAGGGTTGTGAGTTCACCCCTTGAGGGGGCCACTTAGGGATCTGGGGCAAAATCAGTACTTGGTCCTGCTAGTGAAGGCAAGGGGCTGGACTCAATGACCTTTCAAGGTCCCTTCCAGTTCTAGGAGATAGGATATCTCCATTAATTTATTTAAAAGTAGGGGCAGGATGGTGAATGTCATAATGAATGCGCTGGAACGGGGTGGGGAAGCCGATATTTGCAGATGACACCGAATTCTGTAGGTTTGTCAAGGCTATTGGAAGCTGAGGAACTTCAGAGGGACTGACCCAAGCCAGGGGAATGGGCACCATGATGGGAAAGGGAATTCAGGGCTGACAAATGCAATGTAATCCACATTAGAGGGAATAATGTGAACCACTCAGACACCTGATTGAATTCCACTCAGGATAGGGATATGGGTGTTGCTGGGGGCAGCTTAGTAACGACACTGCGCAATGAGCAGGGCTGGCCAAAAAACCCAATCACTATATTAGGCTGCGTAAGGAAGGGGCAAAGCGGCTCCCTCTCTCACACGGAGACGACTCCTCTTTGTATGTGCCTTTAAACCCACAGTGTTTTCAGCCAAGAAGGAAATGCTCACAGTCAATGCAGTCCAGCACTGTCCACTCTAGACCTTGTGCGTAGTGCTATCCCCTCTGCTCGCCGCAGTTCCTCCTTGGTCTCCGTCTCCCTTTTCAAGGCCTGGGCTGAGTGTGACACACTGCGGTGCCCTGAAAGCCACCTCTCGTCCTGCACCATTTCCAGGAGGGAACTCTGAAGCCCAACATCCAGTAAGTGCGTACAAAGCCCTGTGGCCACTTCACCTCCCACTTTCGGGGGAGGAATAGCTCAATGGTTTGAACATTGGCCTACTAAATCCAGGGTTGTGAGTTCAATCCTTGAGGGGCCATTTAGGGATCTGGGGTAAAAATCTGTCTGGGGATTGGTCCTGCTTTGAGCAGGGGGTTGGACTAGATGATCTCCTGAGGTCCCTTCCAACCCTGAGATTCTATGATACAGTTGACATGAATGAGGACTTGGGATTAGCTGCTTCCACATCTCAGCAGGCTGCTATCTGGCTTTCTCTCACTGCCTTCCCTTGGATCCGGCTTGACTGCCGATACTGGGATGCTAGAGTTAACTACATAAGGCAGGGGTCCCCAACGCGGTGCCCGCGGGCGCCAGGGCGTCTAAGTGCGCCCACGTACTGGCCGGCAGACGAGCATCCACCGAAATGCTGCCGAGAAGCAGCACCATCGAGAGGCGGTGACGCCGAAATGCCACCGATTTTCAGCAGCATTTCGGCGGCGACAGCTCTGGATGACGCTGCTTGTTGGTGGCGACGCCTATTGACGTTGCCGCTTGGTGGCATTTCAGCAGATGCTCGTCCGCCGCCACGGTCCTCCGTGGCTCGTCGTCTGGCGCTCGCCAGACGAAAAAGGTTGGGGACCACTGACATAAGGCCTTGCTTCCTATTTAATGCTGTGTAACTGTGATTAATGTTAATTTTCCTGCTCTGTTATGAGTCTCCACTGATCATCGTATTAGGTCAGCATGTAGCGATGGAGCCAGGGCAGGCTTTGATCTCCCGCCGCAGCACTTCCTTTGCCTGTGTAATAAGGCTCCCCAAGTTCAAGTGCCAACTGATCTCTATTTCAGGACGAGCAGCCTTTAGTTTACTGGGTCTTTTCAACCCTGGCATGAATCTACAAGCCTGGGATCGTGCTTCACCAGCTCCTTTTGTTAAACAGCTACCACGGTGTTCTCAGCATTACCAGGCTCTTTCAAGTCATGTTCCTTTGATTTCCCTCTCGTCATTAGAAATGCTAGCGCTCTCTGTTGTGAATAAGCCTGACACTCTTCACCATTCTCTACTGGATTGACACCCAGATCTAGCGTCTCACTGACACCCAGACTGGAGGATGCCGCAGGCCCAGTTCCTGTGCTGCCGGTGCCACCTGCACGCTCGGTGACCCACCCACCTCACACAGAAGGGGGGGGAGGGGAACAGTTGTGATATTTTCATTCTGCTTGCAGCACATGATGCGGCCAACCTTAGAGATGAGTTTATTCAAACATCTGGTCACTTCCTGCCTCCCGAGGCAATACAGTTTATGATTCCGCTGTCAAAGACACCACCACGTTCTATGGGGGAACTCGGGGGTGATTTCTCATAGCTGGTGTCATTTCAGCAATGCTATTGTGAGCTCTCAGAGGCTTTGACATCCATGCAGCTGTCAGGGGACTCTCGAGTAGGAGTAGGGAGGTTATAGTACTCTGTATTTGGCACTGCTGCGACCACTACTGGAATATTGTGTCCAGTTCTGGTGCCTGCAATTCAAGAAAGAGGTTGATCAATTGAAGAGGGGTCAGAGAAGAGCCACGACAATGATACAAGGATTGGAAGATGTGCCTTACAGTGACAGACTCAAGGAGCCCAGTCTGTTTAGCTCAACAAAGAGAAGGTTAAGGAGTGACCTGATCTGAAATGAACAAGATGAAATTCAGTAAAGACAAGTGCAAAATCAAATGCACAACTATAAAATGGGGAATAATTAGGTAGGCAATGGTACTACTGAAAAGGACTGGGGGTTATAATGGACCATAAACCGAATATGAGCAACAACATGATGCAGTTGCGAAAAAGACAAATATAATTCTGGGGTGTATTAACAGGAGTGTCAGAGCTAAGACACAAGAAATAATTGTCCTGCTCTACTTGGCACGGGGGAGGCCTTAGCTACAGTACTGTCTCCAGTTTTGGGTGCCACATTTTTGGAAAAATGTGGGCAAAGTGGAGCGAGAGTCCAGAGGAGAGCAAATAAATGAAAAAAAAAAAGGTTTAGAAGACCTGACCTGGGAGTAACGGGTAAAAAGCTGGGCATGTTTAGTCTTGAGAAAAGAAGACTGAGGGAGGACCTGATAACAGTCTTCAAATCCGTGAAGGGCTGTTCTAAAGAAGATGCTGATCAGTTGTTTTCCCTGTCCACCAAAGGGAGGGCAAGAAGAAGGGGACTTAATCTGCAGCAAGAAAGATTTAGGTTAGATATGCAGAAAACCCTTCTAAGTATATGGAGAGTTAAGTACTGCAAATAGGTTACCAAGGGAGGTTGTGGAATCCCCATCAGTGGAGGCTTTTAAGAACAGGCTAAACAAACACCTGTCGGGGATGGTGTAGGTCCTGCCTCAGCTTGGGGATATGGGCTAGACGACCTCTCGAGGTCACGTCCAGCCTTATATTGCGATGATAATCTAGAAGTACCTACATGGGGAACGAAAACGTGATAACGGGCTCTTCAGCCAAGCAGAGACAGGTAGAACAAGATCCAAGGACTGGAAATTAAGCTAGACAGATTCAGATTAGAAATTTTTAATAGTGAGAATAACTAACCATTGGAACAACTTACCAAGGGTCATGGTGGATTCTCCATCAATGCCAATTTTTAAATCAAGATTGGCTGTTTTTCTAAAAACACATGTTCTAGTTCAAACAGGAAGTAATCCAGGGAAGTCCTCTGGCCTGTTTACACAGAAGGGTGGACTAGATGATCACAGTGGTCCCTTCTGGCCTTGGAATCTATGGGTCTATATCAACTGGGATGAGTTAGCACATGCCTTTGTGGGGTCAGATGACTTTTTCCCCTCTCCGGCCTTTCTAGCAGCTTCTGTCACAAATGACCATGGAGTGGTTGCTTCAGCAACTAGGGGCGGTCGCTCTTGTGCCTGGAAATCCTTTCTCGTGGTTCCAGTTATGGCTAGAAGAAAGGAGTTGAAGATGGACAATCATGTGTCCTCTCCAGGGTATTTGGATCTACCCCATCTCCTGTGTTTGGCCAGGTAGATGAGGCCCATTGGAAAAGCACTTTCGAAGCCTGGAGTATGGTATCCTTGGGATGTAGGGCATACTCAGCTCTATCTCGCTGGCTCACTGGGCCTTGCAGCTGTGGAGCAGGGCCATGATGGTATTGCCAGCAGCATGTACCCGCGCTACCAGCACAGCCCTGCCCCCTTAGAAACACAGAAGCCTGGTAAGTCAGGTGGAGAATCGTGGCATTGCTCTGCCCGTGCAATTTATATAGCGAGCCTGGTGTCACACTTGGTGCCATGTATTTCTCCAGTTGCTCAATACAGCCCAGGCTGCCCCCTGATCCTGCCGTGACACATGCCATAGTGACTAGAAGCCTCTGTTCTCCCTCTCTGCAGGGCTCTCCATCGCTCACAGCTCATTCCAAACCCACGGACAAGACACCCCTCTCCCACTGCATGTCACCACTGCAGTCCAGAGCAGAGAAGAGGAGGTTGCAACGATGAAGACGTGAGATGAGGACGGCCTGGACAAGAGTTCTGGTTGTGTAGCTCTCAAGACAAGAGATCTTAGGAATATCACGTCAGAAGATTTGGCTACAACCCGGACCTGTGAGTCTAGAGAGAGGGCCGAGTCAAAGATGCTGCCCAGATTAGGGGCCCGAATGACTGATTGGGAGGATGGCTGGTTTCACAGTGATAGAAAAGAGGGGGAAGATGGTGGACGATGACATGGCCTCAGTTATACGCACCTTTTTCGCCTTCCATCTGGACTGCAGTGATGTGATAACCCTGGGCATGAAGACTTCAGCACTCAGTAAACTCCAGCACACAAAGATCGCTGCAGGTCACCTCCCCAGTAACACAAGCTACCATGAGCACAACACACCTGTCCTCCACTCCCTACACCGGCTTCTCAGAGAACAGAGAGTCAAGTTCAAGCATTTAGATATTGGTCTCCTGGTACCTTCAAATGACTAGAGTTGATTCCTATCAGCACTGACGCACTAGAGACGCCTTTAGGGTTGGGACATATTAGTGCAGTAGTGTCCAATTCTTCTTACCCCGACAGGTGATTCCAGGTGAACTATGACCAGCCCAGAAATTCCAGGTGAACTAAACCTGCCTTTGGTAGGGATGTTCTTCTATATTAAGGCCATGAAGTCTGAGTCCAAGCAGTGGCTGTATTGGCAAATGCCTAAGAATCTTTTGGTAAAAGGACTAAAATAAGGAGTCCTTGGGATCTGGCATCAGGCCTTACAGTACATTAAGAACTGGCTAATTGGCAGATCTCAAAAAGTAGTTATCAATGGGGAATCATCATCCAATGGGGGCTTTTCTACTGGGCAGCCTGACAATATTCAACCTTTTCATCAATGATCTGGAAGCAAATATAAAAACACTGCAGAGAAGTAATTGGCTGAGTGGTAAATAACCATTAGAGCAGGGCAATCCTCGTGAGTGACCAGGATCACTTGGTAAGCTGGGCCCATTCAAACACAATGTGTTTCAATGTTGCCAAGTGTTAAGTTATGCCTCTAGGACCAAGGAATGCAGGTCACACTTCCAGAATGGGGGCTGTCTCCTGGAAAGCGCTGACTCTGAAAAGGATGGAGGGGTCAGAGCACACAAGCAACTGAACATGAGCTCCCAGCGCGATGCTGTGGTATAAAGAGCGAATGCAACCCTTGGGTGTACAATCAGTACTAGTGAGGTGATTGTACCTCTGTATACAGCTTTAGTGAGACAGATGCTGGAATACTGGGTCCAGATCTGGTGTCCACATTTTAAAAAGGAACGTTGAAAAATTGGCGAGGGGGCAGAAGAGAGCCACAAAGAATATTCAAGGGCTGGAGAAAATGCCGTCTAGTGAGAGATTTGATGAGCTGTATCAGTTTAGCCTCTTAAAAAGAAGATTGAGAGGTGACTTGATTACACTGTTGTAAGCCCGCTCATGGGCAGAAAATACTGGGAACGAAAGGGCTCTTAAATCGAGTGGGAAAAGACATAAACAAGAGCCAAGGTCCGGGACATGAAGCCAGACAAATTCAGTTTGGAAATAAGGCACAAGTTTTTACCAATGAGGGAGATTAACCATTGGAACAAATTACCGAGGGATGTGGTAGAGTCTCCATCTCTTGATGTCTTCATGTCAAGACTGGATGCCTTCCTGGAAGATGTACTTTATCCAAACACAAGTTATTGGGCTTATTACAAGGGTAAGAGGGTGAAATGGAGGGACTGTGATATACAGGAGGACAGACTAGATGATCTAATTGTCCCTTCTGAATTTAAGTTCTACGAACTAAAAGCTGTTTCCATGGGGTGGATGTTCAGTGTCTTCTATAAAGTTAGTTTGCTGGATTTAGACCTGGACTTTCCAAGACAGAAGTGTCCACTTTATAAAAAACACCATTGCAGTCAGCAGTAATTGGTCCTCTTCTTGGGAGCCCCAGGGCTGAACGGGTCTTTCACTCTTGGAGGAGAGTCTCACCAGGGCAGGGATGAAATCCATGCGTGGAGCCGCACAAGAGATACTTCCATGGCCGCTGCCAACGCTGTGGATAGCTCCCCGGTTGTTGATCTGCAGCCATCTCTCCCCTACTGCTCCTTTCACAGGTTGCAGAGGTGATATGAAGACACCCACTTCAGCTCACAGATGGGCACGATGCGCATTCCCTGATTTTAGCCAGAAAAAGAATGGTGGGGAAACCCCTGCCCCCAAAGAAAACACACGCTCAGTAAAATTCCATAGATTCAGCCAATGTAAACCTGTGAAATGAGTGAATTTCTGTGCCTGAGTTATAAACGCCTGATAGGGTTAAATTGTTAGGCAAGGACCTTTCCCTGAGTGCCAAGACATGTTTTGATGGAGATGTACTTTTAATATTCATAAAAAGAGAGGCAAAAGCAACCTCCCCACAAAGGAAGCCAAATGTGTCTTTGCCATACCACAGCTGCCCCCACATTTACATGAGTAATAATTAGCCAAAGAAAAACACTCATGGTTAAATTCCCCCCTGGGCAGAGGGCCATAGCAAAGCTGACTCCAAAGCCTGGGCACCACTTAAATCCTGCTTCAGACCTCGGGGTGCTGCCTGAGAATTGGACCAGGCCCCATGCTGGCCCTCTGCCCAGGGGTAAATGTCACCCTAATTGCACAAAATAAGCTTCCCAGGGATGCCAGAGTCTGCTTACGGCCTTGTCACACATTCCCTATTGCTCTTCTCCCAACAGGGGGCTCAAGAGTCACTCTACGGCACTACCGCTAGCCCGTGGCACTTGAGTGAACTTAACTTCATTTGTTTTACTGCAAGTTTGAGATGCGTAATAGCCCAAAGAAAATCACCTCCTGGTTCCTACTCACTACTTCCTCATTTATACATCCAAGGATCACATCTGCCCCTTTTGCCACAGCGTCGCGCCCAGGGTTGCCAGGTGTCCGGTGTCTGGAACGCACGGTCGAAAAGGGACTCTGGCGGCTCCGGTCAGCACCACTGACCTGACCGTTAAAAGTCCGGTTGGCGGCACAGGCAGGCTCCCTACCTGGCTCCATGCAACTCATGGGAAGCTGCTGGCATCTCCCTCTGGCTCCTAGGTGTAGGGGCGGCCACAGGGGCTCTACCTGCTGCCCCTGCCCCCAGTGCCAGCTCAGCAGCTCCCATTGGCCAGGAACCATGGCCCAATGGGAGCTGACGGGCCGGTGCTTGTAGGCGTGGGCAGGGTGCAGAGCCATGTGGTCGTGCCTCCCCTTAGGAGCCAGAGGGAGATGTCGCTGCTTCTCGGGAGCCACCTGAGGTAAGTGCCACCTGTAGCCCACACCCTGAACCCCCTCCCTTGCCCCAACCCACTGCCCCAGCCCTGAGCCCCCTCCTGCACCCCAAACCCCAGCCCCACCCCAGAGCCCACACCCCGAGCCGGAACCCTCACCCCACCACACACCAACCTCCTGCCCCAGCCCAGATCCTCTTCCGCACCCTGAACCCCTCATTTCTGTCCCCACCCAGGAGCCCGCACACCCAGCCCAGAGCCTGTACCCCCTCCCAGACCCCAACCTACTGCCCCAGCCCAGAGCCCTCTCCTGCACCCCAAACCCCTAATCTCTGGCCCCACCCCAGAGCCTGCACCCGCAGCAGGAGCCCTCACACCCTGCACCCTAACCCCCAGCCCAGTGAAAATGAGCGAGTGAGCGAGGGTGGGGAAGAGCGAGGGGGGGCAGGGCCTTGGAGAAGGGGGGGCAGAGGACGGGGCAAGGGTGTTCAGTTTTCTGTAAATACAAAGTTGGCAACCCTAATTGCGCCAGGAGCTTTCATTCAGTTGTTTGTCCACTATGACCCCTACATCCTTTTCAGAGTCCCTGCTTTCCAAGACACAGTCCCCATTTTGTAAGCCTGGCCTGCAGTTCTTGTTCCTAGATGTGTATCTTTGTATCTGGCTGTATTTAAACACATTCTGTTTGAATGGGCGCAGCTTACCACGTGATCCAAATCGCTCTGTGTAGCTGCTCTGTCCTGTCATTGCCATTGCACCAATATTTGTGTCCTCCACAAACTATATCCACTGAGATTTTATATTTACTTCTAGGCCATTGATGAGCATGGTAAGTAGAATCAGGACTAATAGTGATCCCTGTGGGACCCCAGCAGAAACACCCCAGGTGATGATGATTCTGCATTGAGAGCTGCTTTTCATAGACTCATAGAATATCAGGGTTGGAAGAGACCTCAGGAGGTCATCTAATCCAACCCCCTGCTCAAAGCAGGACCAACCGCAACTAAATCATCCCAGCCAGGGCTTTGTCAAGCAGGGCCTTAAGGATGGAGATTCCACCACCTCCCTAGGTAACCCATTCCAGTGCTTCACCACCCCCCTAGTGAAAAAGTTTTTCCTAATATCCAACCTAGACCTAACCCACTGCAACTTGAGACCGTTACTCCTTGTTCTGTCATCTGGTACCACTGAGAACATAAGAACGGCCGTACCGGGTCAGACCAAAGGTCCATCTAGCCCAGTATCCTGTCTACCGACAGTGGCCAATGCCAGGTGCCCCAGAGGGAGTGAACCTAACAGGCAATGATCAAGTGATCTCTCTCCTGCCATCCTTCTCCATCCTCTGACAGACAGAGGCTAGGGACACCATTCCTTACCCATCCTGGCTAATAGCCATTAATGGACTTAACCACCATGAATTTATCCAGTCTAGATCCATCCTCTTTGGAACCCCACTTCAGGTAGTTGAAGGCTGTGTTATAGACCCAGACCAGTTGGGAACAGCAGAGTAGCAGAAGGGAGATATACTGGCCACTGGATAAGTAGTTTTCTGTTCCCTGAGTGACCAGAGCAGGGGCTGCTCTAGGCTAATAGACCACCTGACTCCAATTAACCTGCTAAGAGTCAGGTGAGGCAGTTAAGTACCTGACTCTAATTAAGGCCCCTCTGATGCTATAAAAGGGCTCACTCCAGTCAAGCCAGGGAGAGGAAGTGAGTGTGAGGAGCTGGGAGCAAGAGGCGCAAGGAGCTGAGTGTGAGAGGGTGTGCCGCTGGAGGACTGAGGAGCACAAGCATTATCAGACACCAGGAAGAAGGTCCTGTGGTGAGAATAAGGAAGGTGTTTGGAGGAGACCATGGGGAAGTAGCCCAGGGAGTTGTAGCTGTCGTGCAGCTGTTACAGGAGGCACTATAGACAGCTGCAGTCCACAGGGCCCTGGGCTGGAACCCGGAGTAGAGGGCGGGCCTGGGTTCCCCCCATATTTCCCAACTCCTGATCAAACACAGGAGGAATTGACCTGGACTATAGCTTCTACCAGAGGGGAAGGTCTCTGGACTGTTTCCTGACCCACAGGGTGGATCTGTGAAGCGAGCAAATCCGCCAATAAGTGCAGGACCCACCAAGGTAGAGGAGGAACTTTGTCACAACTGCTATCAAATCCCCCCTCACTCTTCTCTTCTGCAGAATAAACAATCCCAGTTCCCTCAGCCTCTCCTCGTAAGTCATGTGCCCCAGCCCCCTGGTCATTTTCGTTGCCCTCCGCTGGACTCTCTCCAATTTATCCACATCCTTTCTGTAGTCGGGGACCCAAAACTGAATGCAATACTCCAGAAGTGGCCTCACCAGTGCTGAACAGAGGGGAATAATCACTTCCCTTGATCTGCTGGCAATGCTCCTACTAATGCAGCCCAATAAGCCATTAGCCTTCTTGGCTACAGGGGCACACTGTTGACTCATATCCAGCTTCTCATCCACTGTAATCCCCGGGTCTTTTTCTGCAGAATTGCTGCTTAGCCACTTGGTCCCTAGTCTGTAGCGGTGCATGGGATTCTTCCATCCTAAGTGCAGGACTCTGCACTTGTCTTTGTTGAACCTCATCAGATTTCTTTTGGCCCAATCCACCAATTTGTCTAGGTCACTCTGGACCCTATCCCTACCCTCCAGCGTATCTACCTCTCCCCTGCAGCTTAGTGTCATCTGCGAACTTGCTGATGGTGCAATCCATCCCATCATCCAGATCATTAATGAAGATGTTGAACAAAACCGGACCCCGGACCGAACCCTGGGACACTCCGCTTGATACCGGCTGCCAACTAGACATAGAGTCCTTGATCAGTACCCATTGAGCCCAACGATCTAGCCAGCTTTCTATCCACCTTATAGTCCATTCATCCAGCCCATACTTCTTTAACTTGCCGGCAAGAATACTGTTGGAGACAGTATCAAAAGCTTTGCTAAAGTCAAGATAGATCACATCCACTGCTTTCCCCTCATCCACAGAGCCAGTTATCTCCTCATAGAAGCCAATCAGGTTGGTCAGGCATGACTTGCCCTTGGTGAATCCATGTTGACTGTTCCAGATCACCTTCTTCTCCTCCAAGTGCTTTACAATGGGTTCCTTGAGGACCTGCTCCATGATTTTTCCGAGGACTGAGGTGAGGCTGACCGGTCTGTAGTTCCCTGGATTCCCCTTCTTCCCTTTTTTAAAGATGGGCACTACATTAGCCTTTTTCCAGTTGTCCGGGACCTCCTCTGATCGCCACGAGTTTTCAAAGATAATGGCCAAAGGCTCTGCAATCACATCAACCAACTCCCTCAGCCCCCTCGGATGCATTAGATCCAGCCCCATTGGACTTGTGCATGTCCACCTTTTCTAAATAGTCCTGAACCTGTTCTTTCACCACGGAGGGCTTTTGGAGAGCTGTCAGCGAGAGACTTCTTAATCCATGTTCTGTGTGCGCTATTGATATCGTGCAGGGCTAGTTTTTTAATCAGACTATTGTGCCAAACCAATTCAAAAACCTTACAAAAGTCTAAGAATAGTTGTGGCTGGTCCAGCTCCCTGCACCCCCTAGTGGCCCATCATGGCACCACTTGTCCTGCCTCAGTTTTTCCAAGGATGGTAGTCCCAGCAATAGAGCTGTGACAGGCCGACCTTCTTTTACGGAGGCTTTGTCAAGCCACAGTCTCTAGTCCAAAGAAAACATAAAACAAAAAGGTATTCTGCCCCTCCTGGCCTCCCCTTGCACCCCACTGTCTCACAGAGTGCTTAGTCTTCCGACTTTCTCCCTGGCAGCCTGGCTCCTACCCAAGCCAGCCACCCTCAAGGGCTTCCTCCCTAGAGTCCTTTCCCAAGTCCAGTTCTCCACAGGCTGGATCCTTAGTGCTAGTTTACCTACAGGCCATCTTCCTCGGGCTTCGTCCTCTCAGCACCTACTGCAGCAACCTCGTCCCCTTCGACCACCCTCTCCCTTCAGGGAACACCACCCGAAATAACCTGTCTCCCATAGCTCTTCGCCCCCAACTCAGCTCTCCCAGCCATTTAGGGAAATCACCCAACTCCTTCCCAGCTGAGCCTAATAATTGACCCAGGCCAATCAGTACCAGCTTGGGTGGTGGGTAGCTGATCCACCACAGAAAGGTTGAGCCCAATTCCCATTACAGGGCCAGCCAGCCTGTGACACAATTACATCTATTCAGTTACCTTTCCCAACCAAACTGGTCATCTCATCAGAGAATGCAAGCGGGTTTGTTTGACAGGATGTGTGTTCCATAAAACCCTGTGACTGGCATTCACTGTATTCCTATCCTTTCATTCTTAATCAGTGGAAATCATGGACTGAACGGAGACACTGGAGTTATGATTTATTACAACAATCTGTAACCCATTAACCCCTCTTGTTGTCCTATGACTACAGGTGTTTTAATGGGCCACTTCACCTTGAATTGTCCCTTAGATTATGTGCTAACTACTTATGCTAACCTATCTGAGCTTGTATTTAGCTGTGACACTCCAAGTACCTTTCCCAGTCTAAGGAAGAGCTTTGTGTAACTCAAAAACTTGTCTCTCTCAACAACTGGGATTTGCTCTCTGGAGCTCTGTCTCTCAGCTGTCAGTAGGCAGCTAGTCATGTTTCTCCTCAGCTGTCTTCTCTCCAGACTGAACCTGCTCCAGTTCTTAATCTTTCCTCTTAGGTCTCTTCTTCTTCTTCTTTCCTTTATGCCACTTTTCCTGGCGAGGGTTATGATGGCAGCATGGAGAATAGGGAGGACCAGACCTTCTTTTCCTCCGCAACAGGTACCAGCTCCTCCTGGGGGATTCCCCAGCATTCCCAGGCCAACCGGGAGATATAATCCCTCCAGCATGTCCTGGGTCGGCCTCGGGCCTCCGCCCAGTGGGCCGTGCCCAGTATAGTTCTAACAGAAGCCTCCCGGGGGGGCATACTTAGCAAGTGCCCCAAACCTCCTCAACTGTCTCCTCTCGATCTGAAGGAGTAGCTGCTCTACTCCGAGGCCTTCCCGAATAGCTGAGCTCCTCACCCTGTCTCGGAGAGCACGCCCAGCCGCCCTGCGGAGAAACCTCATTTCTGCCGCTTCTACCCGGAATCTCATCCTTTTGGTCATTACCCAAAGTTCATGACCACAGGTGAGGATGGGGATGTAAAGCGACCTGTAAACCGAGAGCTTCATCCGAGAACTCGGCTCCCACTTCACCACCACGGATTGGTACAGTGCCCACATCACTGCTGCCGCCGCTCCAATCCACCTGTTCATAGATTCATAGATTCTAGGACTGGAAGGGACCTCGAGAGGTCATCGAGTCCAGTCCCCTGCCCTCATGGCAGGACCAAATACTGTCTAGACCATCCCTGATAGACATTTATCTAACCTACTCTTAAATATCTCCAGAGATGGAGATTCCACAACCGCCCTAGGCAATTTATTCCAGTGTTTAACCACCCTGACAGTTAGGAACTTTTTCCTAATGTCCAACCTAGACCTCCCTTGCTGCAGTTTAAACCCATTGCTTCTTGTTCTATCCTTAGAGGCTAAGATGACAAGTTTTCTCCCTCCTCCTTATGACACCCTTTTAGATACCTGAAAACTGCTATCATGTCCCCTCTCAGTCTTCTCTTTTCCAAACTAAACAAACCCAGTTCTTTCAGCCTTCCTTCACAGGTCATGTTCTCAAGACCATTAGTCGTTCTTGTTGCTCTTAACTGGAGCCTCTCCAATTTCTCCACATCTTTCTTGAAATGCGGTGCCCAGAACTGGACACAATACTCCAGTTGAGGCCTAACCAGCGCAGAGTAGAGCGGAAGAATGACTTCTCGTGTCTTGCTCACAACACATCTGTTAATGCATCCCAGAATCATGTTTGCTTTTTTTGCAACAGCATCACACCGTTGACTCATATTTAGCTTGTGGTCTGCTATAACCATAGATCCCTTTCTGCCGTACTCCTTCTTAGACTGTCTCTTCCCATTCTGTATGTGTGAAACTGATTTTTCCTTCCTAAATAGAGCACTTTGCATTTGTCTTTGTTAAACTTCATCCTGTTTAACTCAGACCATTTCTCCAATTTGTCCAGATCATTTTGAATTATGACCCTGTCCTCCAAAGCAGTTGTAATCCCTCCCAGTTTGGTATATCTGCAAACCTAATAAGCGTACTTTCTATGCCAATAATCTAAGTCGTTGATGAAGATATTGAACAGAGCCGGTCCCAAAACAGACCCCTGCGGTACCCCACTCGTTACGCCTTTCCAGCAGGATTGGGAACCATTAATAACAACTCTCTGAGTACGGTTATCCAGCCAGTTATGCACCCACCTTATAGTAGCCCCATCTAAATTGTATTTGCCTAGTTTATTGATAAGAATATCATGCGAGACCGTATCAAATGCCTTACTAAAGTCTAGGTATACCACATCCACAGCTTCTCCCTTATCCACAAGACTCGTTATCCTATCAAAGAAAGCTATCAGATTGGTTTGACGCGATTTGTTCTTTACAAATCCATGCTGGCTATTCCCTATCACCGTACCACCTTCCAAGTGTTTGCAGATGATTTCCTTAATTACTTGCTCCATTATCTTCCCTGGCACAGAAGTTAAACTAACAGGTCTGTAGTTTCCTGGGTTGTTTTTATTTCCCTTTTTATAGATGGGCACTATATTTGCCCTTTTCCAGTCTTCTGGAATCTCTCCCGTCTCTCATGATTTTCCAAAGATAATAGCTAGAGGCTCAGATACCTCCTCTATTAGCTCCTGGAGTATTGTAGGATGCATTTCATCAGGCCCTGGTGACTTGCAGGCATCTGACTTTTCTAAGTGATTTTTAACTTGTTCTTTTTTAATTTTATCTGCTAAACCTACCCCCTTCCCATTAGCATTCACTATGTTAGGCATTCCTTCAGACTTCTTGGTGAAGACCGAAACAAAGAAGTCATTAAGCATCTCTGCCATTTCCAAGTTTCCTGTTACTGTTTCTCCCTCTTCACTGAGCAGTGGGCCTACCCTGTCCTTGGTCTTCCTCTTGCTTCTAATGTATTGATAAAAAGTCTTCTTGTTTCCCTTTATTCCTGTAGCTAGTTTGTGCTCATTTTGTGCCTTTGCCTTTCTAATCTTGCCCCTGCATTCCTGTGTTGTTTGCCTCTATTCATCCTTTGTAATCTGTCCTAGTTTCCATTTTTTATATGACTCCTTTTTATTTTTTAGATCATGCAAGATCTCGTGCTTAAGCCAAGGTGGTCTTTTGCCACATTTTCTATCTTTCCTAACCAGCGGAATAGCTTGCTTTTGGTCCCTTAATATTGTCCGTTTGAAAAACTTCCAACTCTCCTCAGTTGTTTTTCCCCTCAGTCTTGATTCCCCTGGGACCTTACCTATCAGCTCTCTGAGCTTACCAAAATCCGCCTTCCTGAAATCCATTGTCTCTATTTTGCTGTTCTCCCTTCTACCCTTCCTTAGAATTGCAAACTCTATGATTTCATGATCACTGTCACCCAAGCTGCCTTCTACTTCCAAATTCTCAACGAGTTCCTCCCTATTTGTTAAAATCAAGTCTAGAACAGCTTCCCCCCAGTAGCTTTTTCAACCTTCTGAAATAAAAAGTTGTCTGCAATGCAGTCCAAGAATTTGTTGGATAGTCTGTGCCCCACTGTGTGTTATTTTCCCAGTATATGTTGATCTCACGCTTCTGCTTGCCATCATTCATGAACAAGACCACTAAATACTTGAACTCATCCATTAAGGGCAGCTGCTCCCCCCTCACCTGGAGAGAACAGTCCACTTACTTCCAGGAGAGGAGCATGACCTCTGATTTGGAGGTACTGATTCTCATCCCAGCCACTTTGCACTCAGCAGCGAAACGTTCAAGTGCACCTCAGACACTGCAGTCTGAAGAAGAAAGGAAGACAACATTATCTGCAAACATTTATAGAGATGCCACCTCCGAGTCCCCATACTGGATGCACTCCACAGCTCGGCTGCGACTTGATATCCTGTCCAGAAAAATCAGGAATAGGAGTGGGGACAAGACGGAGTCCGACGCCCACCTTGAATGAACTTGACTTAATGCCAAGAATACGAACATAACTCTCACTTGGAGAATAGAGGGACCAGTTAGCACGCCAAAGCGGCACCAGTACCTCATACTCCCACAGCACTTCCCACAAGACATTTCGGGGATTGCAGTCATATGCCTTCTCCAGGTCTACAAAACAAAGGCAAACAGTTTTAGCAAACTCCCACGACTCCTGGAGTATCTGTGAGAGAGCAAAGAGCTGGTCCATTGTTCCACGTCCAGGACAGAATCTGCATTGTTCCTCCTGAATCTGAGGTTCAACTAATGGGCGTAACCTTCTTTCCAGCACCTTGGCACAGGGTTTGCCGGGGAGGCTGAGGAGTGTGATCCCCCTATCGTTAGAACACACCCCCTGATCTCCTTTCTTAAAGATTGGGACCACCACCCCAGTTTGCCAGTCCAGAGGTGCTGCACCTGCCTTCCACGCAACATCGAAGAGGTGTGTTAACCACGACGCCCCAACATTGTATAGTGCTTTCAACATCTCTGGGCGAATCTAGTCCACCCCTGCTGCCTTATCACTACAAAGGCATTTTACCGCCATATCAATCTCAGCATCAGAAACAGACCCGATCTCACTGGAGGTTTCCGGCATTGCCTCCTGGAAGGGGGGAGCATTCATTGGGTTGAGGAGTTCCTCAAAGTGCTCCGTCCACCTCTTGACAATCTCCTCAGTCAAGATCAGCGTTTCATCACCCTTACTGAGTACAGCCTGGGCAACATCTCGTCAAGCCGTCCTAAGGCGATGAATGGCTTGCCAGAGCACTTTTGAAGCCATCTGGTAGACATTCTCCATGGTCTATCCAAACTCCTTCCAACCCTGGGCTTTTGCTTCAACAACCACCCTAGTCACAGCCCTCTTAGCCAGCTGGTACCTCTCAGCCGTATCAGGAGTCCGGTTCGCAAGCATTGCTTGGAAGGCCTCCTTCTTTGCCTTGACAGCTTCCCTCACCACTGGAGTCCAGCAGCGGGTCCTAGGGTTGCCATCATGGCAGGAACCAACCGCCTTCAGGCCCAGCTTTTCCTGGGTGCGGCAAAGATTGAGGCCCTGAACAAGGTCCGCTCGGACTCACTGTCCAAGACCTCACCCGGAATGCAGAAATTCTTCCGGAGGTGGGAACTGAAGTCTTTCCGCACAGGGTCCTCTACAAGACCTTCCCAGGTGATTCACACTGATCGTTTGGGCCTCCTGTGTCTATCCGGCCAGTGTCCTGTGTGTCAGATCCGACTCACCACCAAGTGGTGATTGGTTGCCAGCTTTGCCCCTCTCTTCACCCGAGTGTCCAGAACATACAGCCTTAGGTCCAACAAGACAACTATGAAGTCAATCATGGATCTTCGGCCCAAGGCATTCTGGTACCAAGTACATTTATGAGCAATCTTGTGTTCAAACATGGTATTCGTTATGGACAATCCATGACGAGCACAGAAGTCCAATAACAACTTACCTCTCGGGTCCTGACCAGGGAGGCCGTTCCTCCCAACCACTCCCCTCCAGGTATCTTCATTGTTCCCCACATGAGCATTGAAGTCTCCCAGTAGAACTACAGTGTCGGTCGGTGGCACTCTATTGAACACTGATTCCACCATCTCCAGACAGGCCGAGTACTCTGAACTGCTGTTAAGCTACAGACACAAACAACAGTCAGGGTTTTCCTCTCTGATTCCCGAAGTCTCATCGAGGTGACTCTCTTGTGAACCGGGACAAACTCCAACTGCGCAGCACCCAACTAGGGACTTGTGAGTATCTCCACACCCATGCGGGACTACTCCGGAGTAGGAAAGAGACCACCCTGGGTCAAGAAGTTTGTTTCCAGAGTCAGTGCTATGTGTGGAAGTGAGGCCGACTATATCTAGTCGGTACCTTTCTACCTCTTCCACCAACTCTGGCTTCTTTCCCGCCAGCGAAGTAATGTTCCATGTCCCTAGAGCAGTTTCCATTGTAAAGGGCCAATTCATCGTGGTCTGCCCCTCCTGCACCCAACCCTCACTCTTCGCCTCGCGGGTGGTGAGCCATGAGATGAGTCCACGTCGCCTTTTTGGGTCTCCCCTTTTCAAAATCCTGTTAGTTAGCACTCTGGCCGCTCTCGGCCCTTCCTCTGCTCTCTTCCAGAGGTCAGTGCCCCAGGCTGACCGCACTGATGCACCTGAGACGTCATGGCATTACATGCTTGTATGCAGTGCATTATTCATCATAACGTCCATCTGGCCTTCTGCAGCCATTATTACTTAGCCTCTAGTTAAGAACATAAGAACAGCCATACTGGGTCAGACCAATGATCCATCTACCCAGGTAACCTGTCTTCTGACAGGGACCAGTACCAGATGCTTCACTGGGAATGAACAGAACAGAGCAATTATCAAGTGATCCAGCCCGGTCATCCAGTCCCAGTTTCTGGCAGTCAGAGGTTTAGGGACACCCAGAGCATGGGGTTATGTCCTGACCATCTTGGTGAATAGCCACTAATGGACCTATCCTCCATGAAAGGCTAGAGTCTCATTAGATCCTTCATCTAGGTGAATCGATGCAGTTATCCCTGGCTGAATCTCTGCACATGAGGCGAGGTCAGAGGGGTTGCAGGAGGGCTGTGGTTTCACGGCTAGAAATTGCATAAGTGCAGTAACCCTTTGCTCCAAAAGGGAAGTGGAGTGACACTTGTACCAGTCTGAGTTGCAGACGCTTAGTCAGCAGGAAGGGTAAGGAAATGTGCCAGGACTGTCTCCAAGTCCTACAATTTGTCCTTGTTTCAGTCTGTCAGGCTCTCACTGAGCAATTTACTGTTTCCAAAGGCACTTAGCCCTGGCTAGCAAGCGGCTGGCATCAGAGGATGTGGCACTCCGGCAGGCCAGTAAAAGGCAGAGGAGGGTGTTAGGTTGTATTCGGCACTTACATCAAGAGACGCAGAATGTGGCTAATTAGTGCTGATTTCACCAACAAGGCCAGGAAATGTGGCTGAAGGGCTGCAAAGGCCTGGGGGTTCCCCCTTCTTCCCATTAGCTTGGAGCTTCATTACAGGAGAAGAACAGCAACAATATGGTCACACAGGAGGTGCTATACCAGGGCCAGCCTCTGGGCCATCTAGCCTGACATCCCACCTTTGGCCCATGCCATCCAGCACCCCATCTGATGCCCATGAGGTTCAGGCCACCAGGCCTCTCAGCCTGGCACATCTGCCAATCAGATCACACAATTCTTCCTTCAGCAGCTGCAGAGCCCTAATGCTTCAGGCGAAGGTGACCTGCCCCTCCACCATCTTACTGCCCAAGAGTGCTTAGAGATCAAGGTGACAGTGGCTTGAGTCCACTTCATGCCTGCGCAGGGGGCCAGCATGAGGCCAAGGCAACCCCAAGTCACAGGCCGGGTTCCCATTGGCTTTGAGGACTGCTGCAGGATTTGGCCAATGCTTCATGCAGCAGCACGGCTGATACCCTCCGCCTCTGCCCAATCAATCCACCCCCAGTAGCCTCCCAAGATAAGACTCATCACCCAGCTGAAGGGTAGCACGACATTCCTGTGACAGGTGCCAATTTCCAAAGCAGCACTCTCTGGGGGCTCCAGTGCAGTGATTTGACTTGGTAATTTCACCAAGAAGGTGGGTTCCAAATTAAGACTGTGACACATGGTCAGTCATTTAGTCAGAACCGAGTTAGCTGGAACAGAAAGTGATTTTGCCTTAGCACTAAAGAGAGCTCACTCGTTGCACATGCAAAACCACCTTGCACGTGCTCCTGGCATGGCTCTAAGGCACCCCTCCCCCCTGCAGAATGATCTCCTAGCCATTCCGCACTGGCCAGCAGGACCAGTCACTTGGCCCCTGACTTGGCAACGGCATGTAGGAAAGTCCCAGGTACGTCTGGGGGCGAGGTGCAGAGGTCTGACCTCTTTGGAGGGGAAGGGCCTTCCACTGCCCCCACTCTATCCCACAGCTCGCAGGAGGACATGCCGGAGAGGCAGTGCCTCACCAGAACAATTTCACTTGGTGTCCCTGGTTCCCTTAG
Source organism: Malaclemys terrapin pileata (assembly GCF_027887155.1). Lineage (NCBI taxonomy): Eukaryota > Metazoa > Chordata > Testudines > Emydidae > Malaclemys > Malaclemys terrapin. The sequence continues at coordinate 206,653,623 of NC_071507.1, read as the reverse complement.
TTCCAGGCCCTGTTGATGCCTTGGAAAAGCTCCTCTGCTCTGGAAACTTCCTGACTTTGCCTCCAGGCCTTTCAGGCAGCAGAAGCAGGACTAGGGAGTTACTGACGCTAATCACAGGGACAGTCCAGCATTAGGCCCTGTCCACAAACTCTATGTAGAAGGGTCAGCTTCTCCAGTTTGCCATCACCTGGATTCACTGCCTCTGCTTCCCCTTTGGGCCCCAGCAACAGCCCACAGACTCATGGCATACAAGTCCATAACCCGGCCTGGGTTCTGGTTTATTCAAATAACAGTTCAGCAGCACCTCAAATCAAGCCCCATCTTTCCTAGTCTCTACAGTTCAACCAGCATTTTCCAGGGCTCAGTATCTCCTTCCCAAAACCCAAGTCCTGCTGTCTAGAAGTTCCTGAAGCCACGTCCTGTTAAGGCCCCAGCCCAGGCTCCTCCTAGCAGGCCGCTGCCGCCAGGTCTTTCCATCTGGCTGGTGTGGCGAGCCCCTTCCTGGTCCTCTCTTGGCCCTAAGTCTCCTGCAGGTCTGCCCTCCTCTGGCTGAGTTGGCTTCCTCTTATAGGAAGCACCTCCTCTGGGGCTGTTGTCCTGTGATGCCTGGTTGCCAGACCCAGCCACCGGCCCAAGCGGCTCATTCAGGAGCACAGGGAGGGCCACGTAACCGCGTGCCCTGCACATACACAACACGCTAGGGCTAGCCACGCTGCCGCTCGCATTGGGCTCCGAGGGCGTCTAGCTTCAACCCAGAACCCACCGAGTGCCACTAGGGGGCTCCCACGCTACGTCAAGGGCTATTATTTAGTTCTCTGGGCTACACCTCATGTGCCTGCAGGGCTACATACGGCCTCTCAGCCCAGGCCTGGACTAGCCCATGGCCACAGAGAGCATCATCATCAGAGCTGGAATTGGGGGGGAGGGATAGCTCAGTGATTTGAGCATTGGCCTGCTAAACCCAGGGTTGTGAGTTCAATCCTTGAGGGGGCCATTTAGGGAACTGGGGTAAAAATCTGTCTGGGGATGGGTCCTGCTTTGAGCAGGGGGTTGGACTAGATGACCTACTGAGGTCCCTACCAACCCTGATATTCTATGAAAACTCAGGAGTTCCTGGCTCCAGTCCCCTGTCAGCCCCTGCCCCCTCTCTTGGCCATGTCATCATGTCTTTCTGGAATCGCTCCCCAGTGCTTCTCCTATCTTCCTTGTGACACAAATGATACGTTCGAAAAAGTACAAACCTAGCCCTGAGCACTTCAAGTCACAGATTCATAGATCCCACCGCCAGACGGGATCACTGTGATCATCTAGTCTGACCTCCTCCATCGCACTGGCAGGAGACCAGCCCCAAAATAATTCCTAGAGTGGATCTTTTAGAAAAAGATTCAATCTTGATCTGAAAATTGCCAGTGATGGAGAATCCACCATGGCCCTTGGCAACTGTTCTAATGGTGTCAAGTATCAGAGGGGTAGCCGTGTTAGTCTGAATCTGTAAAAAGCAACAGAGGGTCCTGTGGCACCTTTGAGACTAACAGAAGTATTGGGAGCATAAGCTTTCGTGGGTAAGAACCTCACTTCTTCAGATGCAAGAAGTGAGGTTCTTACCCACGAAAGCTTATGCTCCCAGTACTTCTGTTAGTCTCAAAGGTGCCACAGGACCCTCTGTTGCTGTTCTAATGGTAACGCTCACCGTTAAAAAAGGACCCCTTATTTTCAGTCTGAATTTATCTAGCTTCAGTCATGCAAAGGCCTAGTAGCACGTCTGACACATTGCACCCTCTCACCAGAGGAGTATACCCACCTCTTAGATATAGCCCCATTCTGGCACTCTCAGGGTGCCGGTAACCAACAGGCCTAGTTCTATTCCCAGGCACAAAACTCTGAAGCTCAGAGAAAGCTGTAAATGAGAGCTATTCATTTAAAACAACGTGATTAGGACAGTTAAAAGGCCCCAGTGCTTAACTTTAAGCATGTGGTTAAGTCCCACTGTACGTCAAGGCAACTTAAGCAGGTCCTTAAAAATAAGTGCATGCTTAAATGCTTTGCTGAATCAGGGCCAAAGAGGGAAAATTAACTTAAGGTTAAAAGACACCGCAAAGTGAGGAAGGCGGGCTTGTTAGAAAGCTGTCACTCAAAAGAGGATCGATCAGATGTGTTGGTGGACAAGAACATCTGCAGTTAGGAGAAAAAAGCATGCAGAATCGATAGAGCCACTCCTAGTGCAGGACAGCTCCCAACCAATACATTTATTCCCAGCTTCCTCATTTATTTACTATTCATTGACTAGTGCAACAAAGTCACAGAGGGTGACATTCATCGCAGGGCAGATGTCAGCATAAGCCCTAGGCACCAATTAAGTTTGACTCATTTTTGTTGCTGTCTTTTTTTCTTAGTGGTTACAGCTGATTGAGAACCTGGTGAGTTCATTCAGAATCTGTGCCCATCCTTCTGTGGGTGTAGTTCTAAGTCACACGAGGGCAAGACATGGATGTTTGTCGCCCCATTTAGCTTTCCTGCAGAGATTTTTCACTGCCTCGATAGCTCTCTTGACCATCCGGTTACTCTGCAGCCATTTTTGCAAGGAGGTGATGTGCTCCAAGTGACAGGTCTTTGTGACCTGCTCCATTGCCTCACTTGAGAACCAGGGTCCAATGCCATGAATCCAGTGCCTCTGGCAGCCAGGCCGTGCATATTGCACTTGGATAGGAATAATCACCATTCTACTGATTGCGCCCAGTAGCTTTGAAATATGCCTCCACAAGGGCTATGTACCTCTGGAGTCCAACTTAAACCTTACATAATGCATAGATCTCGTGGTGCCCCTCAGACAGCTCATGGAGTTCACAGAAGTTAGAGATGGAAGAGACCTGCTGGGTCCTACACTCACTTCTCTACCCTTGAGGGACCGCTCCCTACCATTTACTTTTTCTAGCTTTAAGGGTTCTAGGCAATGGGGCTCCCCAGGAGACGATTCCCCAGTTAGATTCATCTCAGCATCGGGAATTTTTTAAATGAGATTCAACCTAAAAATGACCTTTCTCAATTTCATCCCACTAGTCCTAGTTACACTCTATAGAGTTCAGGTTGGGTTGAAAAATGCAGTTACAGTGGTGATTTATTCCACTGATTTTTATAAGAAAAACAAAGTATTTCCTGCTCAAACTCACATCGTCTGCCAAAGATGTGGGAGCAGGTTTAATTTGTGGGAATGTTTTCAGTGATTTTGTTCAATAGGTTAAAAGTTAGAAGCATTTAGAGTCAACCCTTTTGCACTGGATAGATACACGTTTCTTTAGATCCCTCTAATTTCATATTGTTAAAACTTAGAAATGTCAAGCGTACCACGTTCATAGGGACATGGTACAGGTTGAAATGCAGATGTACACAATCATTCATTTACATTTTTCACCGTAACTCCCTTAGTCGACACAAAGCCTTTGAACGACGGACATATTTTCCTCTCTTCTCCTCTACAACCACACCACCAGACTTCCTGCCGAGGCCCTTGTCATCTCACATCTTGCTACTGAAACCTCTCCTTCTCTGGCCTGGGCATCTGCTCCTCAGCTTATATGACTCTCAACAGCTTTTATCTACCCACCTGGGTAAAATTCACCCCTTGCCTCTGACCACTACCAGGCCTATGCACCATGTTTGTCTGACTTAAGCTTTATTTTGAAGGGTGAAGCAAGACCTAGGTGGCACCGAGACCTTACACTGCTCCAGTGCATGGCCCCGTATGAGAGTCCATCAACTGAAACAATGCATGAAAGAGGAAGTGATTTCAGAGAACCTCCACGGAGGATTTCCTCTATCTTCAGTGTCTGAGTTAGAAGCACATGAAATTATACGCCCTCTTTGTTGTTTAAACACTTCAAGTAGTTGTAGACTCAGTTCTGCCTTGGGAGAGAAGTGTTAACTACTCCTGTTCAGTTTTAGAGTCTCACACACACCTGCAGCTTGTAGAGGGCTCTGGTACAAGGTTATTCTGTGACCCTCTTTAATACTCGTATTAACAGGCTCTTGGTTTTACCCTTGTTTTGGTGACCAATGATTCCATGTAAGGAGATCTCTGCTAACTTTCTAAATAAACAATCAAAAGACTATTTGCTGACACATGCGCCCCCCAGGTCATTGCTCAGCCAAACTACACATAGTTACATTTCTAATCAGCCCCTCGCCTCAACATCTACCAGCAGCCTCCTGATCATTTTCATAACTCTTCTCTGAACTCCTTTGAGCTTATCAATACCTCGTGGGAAGGAGATGCCCAGAACTGTCTGCAACCTTCCAGAACCAGCTGCACCCCAGCACACTACAGGGAACCTTGTTTACCCCAAAGGGGCCTCATAAATCAAAACCAGGCCTCAGGGACTATTCCCTCCATGCCCTGGTATGTGAAGCCCTTTCATATCCAGCCCCAAATGTGTACAACACTTGTTTTCAGAAAATTCATGTTTAATTGGCCATCCACTCTCATCTCTAGGTCTTTTTCAGTATCACTCCCTCCACGGGGCCAAACAACCACATCAACAACATCAAAACATCAACAACCATAATACTGTTCAGCTCAGACCTTCACCCCACGTTTAGCAGCTTTCAGGGATCCTCCCTCAAGACTGCTCAGCCCACATCCTAGATCCCCTCTCACCTCCCCTATCCCATGGCAGGATAATTCTAGGATGCCTCTCTCTGTACCCATCTGGGGTCTCAGATTGCAGCTCCTTGGGGCAGGGACTGGCTTTGGTCTGTGTTTGCACAGCCCCTAGCGGACTGGAGGCCTGGTCCATGGCTAGGACTTCTAGGTGCTATGGGGATCATAAACTAATAATAAAATACTAACAAAAAGAGGTATACAAACATGTGTGCAAGTCAGTGTACAGCCTCCCTGGGCTCCCCGCTGGCCGAGAATACCATTTCAGCATCATATGAGCGTTATTTCCTGGTTGCTGATGGGACACAGAAGGAGGCATGGACAAGATGGGCTGTGTGGGAGGGAACCATTGGGCAAGGGAACTTTAAAGTAGTAGAAAGGGGACACCTCTTTGAGATTGGGAGGGGGCTGTAACGTAGCGAGATGATGCTTGCTTACGTTCTATAGAAATGCGCTGGGATGTAAGTAGGCCCAAAATTATGTTTCCTAAAAATAGCCTTGGCACTAGTCAAGCGAGGCCTGGTAAAATATGAGCGCCGTAAAGGAGGCAGTTCAGAGCAAGTTAGAGCTATGTTAGGCCATAACGCTAGGTCAGGCTGTAAACATGCATTGGGCCTAACTGGCTTTTACAAGGGTTTGAGAGCAAATGTTAATGTTTTGGAACACGCTATCCACATTGATAGTTATTGGAACGGCATTTGCACAGAGGTTAATCAAAGGCAGTGTTTAATTTTCAATAGCCAACGGGGGAATAGAAGGTATTCAAAGTCTGGGAGCGGAAATATAGATGTGGTAAACGGCAGGATTAATCTAATTAATTACAGCGCATTATTGTACGTGATTATAAAAAGGGTGGCGTGTTAATGTTAGATTGTGGGACCCATCAAGGCATCACTAGAGAAAGGATTCTAGACCCAGGCTTCTTATTCAGGGACTGGTCCCTCCGCATGCACCATTTCATCTTAGACTGTGCGTATAAGTGCAGTGTGTGGTTCTGTTGTGGCGCCTGTTTGCTTTAACTAGTTTATTTTAAATAAAGCCTTTAATTCTATCACTCATTGTGTCCTGCACAGCCCCCCCCCCGCCCCAATGACATTCCCTGTAACTGCCCGGTGCCTGACCCTTAAAGAATTCAGTTTGATTTTTATTCCTTAGCTTTACAACTACTACTTGGGAGCACAGAACCCCAAGGTTACATACCCTCATGGCGTGGCTGCTTTAAATTGGTTTCACCTACGGATGGTGCATCACCCTTAAAGAGCTGGCGCATCTCCCACACCTGTCTGGCCATCATTGTGGTCTCCCTCCATCAGCGCTGCCCTTAGTAACCGCCGCAGACCAGGCTGCCCCCATGCACGGGAAGGGTTCGTTTTCTCTCTTCCCTCCGCCCCCAGCCACATCTGCTAGCTGCTGGGCTCCCACAGTGCCAGCTCCAGGAAAGTCCTTCAATAATACAAGAGGGAAGGAAATGGGATCCTGTCAGGAAGTGTGTGTGTGAGTGAGTGCCATGCATAACTGTGTGCGTGTGTGTATTAGTGTGACTGTGTGGGAGAGCCTATCTGTGAGTGTAAAGCGTGGTCTCTGGGTGTGTTTGTGCGTGCATGTGCTGGTGGCTGTCTTTCACGGTGTGCGTGTGAGTGTGTGTGAGCCAGAGAGAGAGACACACACACAAACTGCTCTGTGCAGCTCTGTGTGAGAACCTTTGTGCACTGACTCACAAGGGCTTCTGGATTCTATCAAATGAAACATCAAAGCAGACTCACGTTCCTTCTCCTTTCCTCTTTCCATAATTCACTTAGGTGTTTTCCATGACGTCTTGTGGAATCGTGATCGTTAGTGTGAGCAAGACGAGCTGCCTCAGAAGCGGAGTGCGGGGGAGAGCAGCCCACTTCTACTGCCTGTCAGAGGAGGTGGGGGAATGATTGCAAACAACTGTGGGAGGGCTGCCACCCCCCCACACACTCCCCCCTCGCCCCCCAGCCAAGCCTGCCCTGGGTCTGCACACCTGTCCGAGGGTGGGAGCCCTGACTAAGACGTTTTCTTTGCCACCTTTCACATTGCCAGCAGAAAACCAAAATTCACACGTCCCTCCCTCACTGGCTGCTTCTAGACGACTCAGAGCAGCTCCCCCAAGCCAGTGCTGGTTCTGAATGGGCATAGTGACCAGTGGGTTTTGCCCAGATCTCCCATGGATGGGGCGGCATCAGCCTTCAGCCCCCCACCCCAGGTTCTCTCCCACCCCCCCATGGAGTAGCTCTTTAAAGTGCCCGCCACGCACCAGAGCTATGGGGACGTAGCAAACTCTCAGCAGAGGGCTCAGAATTTCCCTGGCCACCCTCCCTGGGTCTCAGAGGGTGGGATTCCCCCCTAGACAGATGCCAGCCCAAGGCTTAGGCACTGCTTAAGTCCTGCGTACGCCCCCTGAATTGCACCCCTAGTGCGTATGGCAGGGGTCTGCTAGAGATGGGCTCTGTGCCTGACCCCTGCCACTGACTCACCAAGTTACAAGTTCACCTCGCTGGCCCTTAACTCCCTCGCCTGTACATGGAGAGAACTTGTGTGTGCAGCGCTTTGAGAGCAATCCGTGGCTGACCAGTCTGGAGCGGGGTGTTCTCTTGTGGGAGCCTGGTGGAGCATTGGAGATGCCAAAGAGTCACCATTTGGTAAGGGGCGGTGGAAGGAAGAAGTGGTCAGTACAATTTCAAATATCTCAGGCTAAAATCCCTCCAAGCCTGCTGCTGGGAGTGGAGCAAGGAAGCCGAGTGCCACAGACACAGCCCGTGGAGGCTGCAGGAAAGAGATGAGGGCAGCAGACGGAGCCAGTGCTGCCGAAGGGGCTGAGGGGATTGGGGGGATTTTACAAACAGCAGGAGGAATACAGGGCCCTTCACAAACTGAAATCAACACGATTCCAAACCGGCTGAGCCGCTGACCCACTTTCTCCTACGGGGTTAGCAGAAGAGAAGTGAGGTGCATCGTTCCATCGCTATGGGTGAGCAGCAGGCGCAGCGCCACCCAGCCCCGACACCTAGACCTCCCTGGAGAACCCCACGTGTTTGGACCCTCAAAGGGTTGGAGAACCAGGGCTGGCTGGAGCAGCTGGCGGAAAAGCTCCCCGACCCCTAGGAGTGGCCAAGTTTAGCAGCAGTTCCGTGGGAGTGAAACTGCCATCTCAGGGGTCAGGCCGACCTCGGGAGAGCCAGATTCTGGGCTATCGGAGCTGGGCTCCTCCTAGAAAACTGGCCTTAGCCAGGCCTCTGGGGCTGCACCAATCAATTTGAAGCTGGTCCCTTGCTCATCCCACCCCACCCAGCCCATGCCTTGTTTAGCTCAGAGTGCGAGACAGCAGAGAGGGAGGAATTGTTTGGGGTGAGATTCCAGCACGCCGAGATCCCCTCTTGAGAGAACTGAGGGGAGGCCCATCGCCAGCACAGGACAACGGGTGGGGGAATCCTGCATGGCTGCCGCCTGCCCCCGCCGTGGCAATGGAGAGACGGCACCTAAGACCAATCTCTGGGATCCTACCATGGGCTGTAGGCAGCCAAATGGGAACCTCTCCCCAGCTGAGGAAGAAGGAGACATGCAGAGCTGGACTGGGCTGGGTGTCCCCTGCCCCTGGCTGGGCTAATGGGAGCTGCCCTGGGTATCACCTGCTCTTACTCAGGCCAGTAGGCGCGGCACTGGATGTGACCTGCCCTTAGCGGTGGGAGCCGTGCTAGGCTGGGCATTGTACAGTTCTGATTTCTCTCACAGCCGCGCCCAGTCACACAGCGGGAGGCGCGCGGGGCTGTGCAGACGCGTTACCCAGGAGACAGTCCCTGCCCCAGCAAGAACATAAGACCGGCTGTACTGGCCCAAACCAATGGTCCATCTAGTCCCGTAGCCAGTCTTCCCACAGTGGCTGGTGCTTCAGCGGGAATGACCAGAACAGGGCAATTATTGAGTGAGCCAGCCCCAGCTTCGGGCAGTCAGAGGTTTAGGGACACCCAGAGCATGGGGTTGCGTCCCTGGCCATCTTGGCTAATAGCCATTGATGGACCTGTCCTCTGTGAACTTAGCTAGTTCTTTTTTGAACCCAGTTATACTGTTGGCCTTCACGAGTTCCACAGGTTGACTGTGCGTTGTGTGAAAGTACTGCCTCTTCATTTCATTGGGGTCTTGTCTTATGAGAAGGAGTAAATAACACTTCCCTATTCACTCTCTTGGAAAGAGAAGACTGAGAGGGGACATGATAGCAGTTTTCAGGTATTTAAAAGGGTGTCATAAGGAGGAGGGAGAAAACTTGTTCACCTTAGCCTCTAAGGATAGAACCAGAAGCAATGGGTTTAAACTGCAGCAAGGGAGGTCTAGGTTGGACATTAGGAAAAAGTTCCTAACTGTCAGGGTGGTTAAACACTGGAACAAATTGCCTAGGGAGGTTGTGGAATCTCCGTCTCTGGAGATATTTAAGAGTAGGTTAGATAAATGTCTATCAGGGATGGTCTAGACAGTATTTGGTCCTGCCATGCAGGCAGGGGACTGGACTCGATGACCTCTCGAGGTCCCTTCCAGTCCTAGAATCTATGAATCTATCCATACCAGTCATGATTTTATAGCCCTCTATCATATCCCCCCTGAGTCGTCTCTTTTCCAAGCTGAAAAGTCCCAATCTTATTAATCTCTCCGCATATGGAAGCCATTTCAGACCCCTGATCATTTTTGTTGCCCCTTTCTGACCCTTTTCCAATTCCAATAGATCTTTTTTGAGATGGGGAGACTGATCTGCACACAGGATTCAAGATGTGGTTGTACCTTGGATTTATAGAGAGGCAACATGATGTTTTCTCTTATTATTTTTCCCTTTCCTAATGATGCCCAACATTCTGTTTGCTTTTTTGACTGCCGCGGCACATTGAGTGGATGTTTTCAGAGAACTATCCACAGTGACTCCAAGATCTTTCTTGAGTAGTAACAGCTAATTTAGCCCCATCATTTTATCTGTAGAGTTGGGATTCTGTTTTCCAATGTGCATTACTTTGCATTGATCCACATTGAATTTCATCTGCCAGTTTGTTGTCCAGTCGCCCAGTTTTGTGAGCTCAGTTGGTAGCACTTTGCAGCTGGCTCACAATCTAGACATGGCTTAGTCAGGCCACAACAGGGGAGCGAAACAGGCACCCGGGGCTGGGGCTTTGGCAGGAGAAAGGAGCAAAATTATAGTGTTTAGTACGAAGGGATGCTATGCGGCGTGCTGAGCGGGTGCTGCCTTCCTGAGCTGCTCTGCGCTGGCAAAAGACTAACACACCATCTCCCACCCGGTGCAGAACCCCCCTAGCCACCCACCCCACCCCACCCCACCCCAGAAGGTAGGGCTGACCACAGGCCATGTTTACACTGGGATTTACCACCGATAACCCTGAGGGTTTAGATCTCTGCATTCCTCCAACATAAATCATTAATGGTTTGGAGGCTGGGGAGAGGCTGGGGGAGGGGAGGGGACATGGATCAAATTAACAGCTGGTGACAGAGGAATTAATTTTACAGTGACGGATGGGCGTCGGAGGAGCTAATGCAGCTCAAGGTCACCATTAAAGGGTGTAAAGGAGAAGAAATCACATCCCTGCTGCCCCTAGGTCACCCTGCTAACAGGAGGTCACCTGATCTGAGGCGGGGCTGGAGGGAAGGAGGGGGAGAGGATGCAGGCTGGTTAGCAGGAGTCATGGCCATTGACTGGCCATGTCTGCGCCAGAGCCCTGCTCCAGAGACGCACCTCCCCCCGTGCACCTGGCTCTCCGTGCTGCTCCACCCTGAGCTGGGCCACCTTAAATCGCAGTACAAGAGATGGAAGAGTTTTCACCAGCTTCTAGAGGGGGACTGGGGTATGTGGGGGATTCTGGGGGTCCCCTAGGGCTTGGTGTGCAGGGGGAGGCTCACAGCATAACTGGGGGGATCCTATAGGCATGGGGGACAGGGGTTCTCGATCTCGCTTTCACTGCCCGGGAGAGCTGGCCCAGCGGCAAGGGGCTCCCAGGGGAGCAGCTGCTGCTCACCCTGGGCAGACTTTGGTCCAGTTTCTTTGCTTCCAGAACGCAGCCCCTCATTCCCAGCCTGCCCTGCAGACGCTGCCCCGGGGTGGGGAGCGCGGAGAGAGGGGGGAGCTGTTTTAGGAATGGTGTGGGAAGAGGGGGCTCCCCCACCCCCAGAGGGACAGGCTTCCGGGGGAAATGGCTTGGAAGGAGCAGAATGCCCCTGCAGTGCAGTCCCGGGGATGGGGCAGCTGAGATTACCGTCCCAACACCAAGCCCCACCGCAGGTATTTTGCAGGGTCACTCTCTGTCATGTTGGCTTGGTTTGCATGGACTGCAGAAAGCTCCTTGCTTCCACTTGGGCCTGGCCGGCAAGGCTCCTGCTGGATGGCACCAGGGGTCCTGCCATGGCCTGGCAGAGGTCACGTCCCCCTGGGCTGCAGAGAGCTCTGGGCTGTGCCCTCTGACCCCCTCGTCGCAGGGTGTTAGTCAGCTCCACGTCCCGTCACAGGAACGGGCAGGGCTGGAGATGCTGCACAGACCAGCCCTGCCCTGCCCTGGGGCAGCCTCCAGCAGGGGCCGGGGGCACCACAGAGCCCCAGGGGGCCAGTAGCGTTTGCCCTCTCGCCTCCCTCAGTCTAGGTCGGGGCAAGGCTAGCAGGACAGGCCGTTTGAGAGCTCCACTGCCTGGCTGGGCTGTCGTGCAATTGCAAGGACACGCTGGCGCACAGGCCGCAGCGCCTCAGGCAGTCACTAGGTCACGAGGGTCCTCCCATCCCTCCTGCGTGTGAGGAGCTGCACAGCCCAGAGCGCTGTCCTAATCCAAGGCCCAGCCCCCCAGGCACCGTGGCTGTGCCATGTTTGGGCTCCTCAATTCTAACCTTGATGAATCCGAAGACAGCGGCTTTCTGCGGCTGGTAGCCCCCAGGGTCCCCCTTGGGGCAGCAAACACGTGTGATCCATGCTCGGGCCCGGTTGCGGTCAGGCCAGGTCGGAGAGGGGACGGCTGGGGCTCTCCGCTGTCACACCCAGCTCCGGTCACAGTCGGGGCCGGGTCGGAGAGGGGACGGCTGGGGCTCTCTGCTCTCACACCCAGCTCCGGTAAAGTCGGGGCCGGGTCGGAGAGGGGACGGCTGGGGCTCTCCGCTGTCACACCCAGCTCCGGTCACAGTCGGGGCCGGGTTGCAGAGGGGACGGCTGGGGCTCTCCGCTGTCACACCCAGCTCCGGTCACAGTCGGGGCCGGGTTGCAGAGGGGACGGCTGGGGCTCTCCACTGTCACACGCAGGAAGTTGCTAGCAATCGGGGGCGCAAGGCCATGCACAGACCCAAACCATCTGCTCGATGACAGAACACCAACGCTGAGTCGACTGGTGTCATGACCAAGTCTTCTTGACACCCAAAGAGAAAAGGGTTCAGCTGTGGCAGAGAAGAGCAGAGACCAGCCCTGTAGCCCGTGTGCTCCCACCCGCCGAGCGCCGACCACGCCCTGAACAACCGGGCGCTGCCCTAAGCGACTCCGCCCCGGAGCTGGCCGGTCGAGAGACGACGCTCCAGGGGGGCGACGTGGCTGGCCCCCAGCCCCGCAACTGTGGCAGAGGCTGCCGGCTGCTGGAGCACAACTGCTCTTCCAGTGGCCTGGCAGCGTGTCATGCTCGGGCCACGGCATGTGCACAGATGTGGCAGGAAGCAGTAGGATGACGCTACAAGAAGAATGCCCCACCCCTTCCTCTCCAGATGCTGGGAAAAGAGACGGGCCCCTGCAGCGGGCCCTGAAGGACAACAGCCTCTGATTATTTCACAAGGGGTGGGGCAGTGGTTGTGAATTCCAGAGCTGAGGGGCCCGCCCAGAGAAGGCCCTGCCAGCAGCCCCCTCTCACCATACCGGGGAGCAGCAGTGTCTGCCGCCCGGCCTGCTGCTGCGGCCCCGGGAGAGAGGGGGCATCTCGTAGGCTGGCAGCTCCCAGGCCAGCCAGGGCTGTGAGGTCACAGTGGCAGTGCACCCCGCAGCTCTGCTCCCCCGGCCCCAGAGCGAGCAGCGCCTGCAGGGGCGGGCTGACAGATTGCCCCTCTAATGGGCCCTAATAAGCGGCCAGCAGTGCCCAGAGCAGCCTCTGGGGACGGAGCATCGTCCCCCTGGGACTTTCTGTCCAGCCAGGAGCCCTGGGCAGGGTTAACCGGTGCCAGAGGAATAATGGGAGCGGTGACTAGCCCGGCTCCCCTCCTCCTGCCCCTGCTAGGTTCCAGTCAGAGAGCCCCATGGGGCGTTCAGGGGTCAGTACACTCTCTTGGGGGTTTAGGCCATCTGCCGCCCTGTGTTAAACATGAGCTAATCCTTGCTCCTCTGGGTTGGGGGTAATTGGGTTTAAATGCTCAGCTAATGAGGTGTGAAAACGTTAGCACTGATAGAACAAACAGAGGCATGTGCAGAGGGAAGGGCAGCCGGGCAGGGGCAGCCGAAGGAGGCTGCCTGCAGGCCCGAGGGCACAGCCCAGCCAGCCGGGAACAGGAGCTGCTGCCAGACTCCCCTTCCCTCAGGTCGGCCCGTTTTCTCTGCATCCCGAGCTGAGGCCTGCTCTGGCTGGGGCGAGCTCCCCTCACTGCCTCTCCCCACGTCACCCCGCACTAACGCAGCAGTTGGACAAGGAGAAGGACTTAGGTTCAACCAGAAGAGCCCCAGACCCAAGCAACAGGCTCAGGCCTGAAGCTGCAGGGACAGAGGGAGACGAACTAGAAATGCCAGCGGCCTAGTCCAGCCCCAGGAAGAGACCAGGTGGCAGGATCAGGGAGCCCAGTCTGATCTGAGTTGCCCCCATCCCAAGCAGTCTTGCCATCAGGAAACCTTTCCTGATGTTCAACTGATTTGGTGTGTGTTCCAAATTTCATCCAAACGCTTCCAGATCTCCCGTGTTGGGGACACTGATCCCAGCGTCCAATCAGCCACCCGTCCTACAGGGCCAGGACCCGGGACTCCCCACGCCCGTTACCTAGCGAGGATCCAGGGACTGGCAAAGCCCAGCTCAGCACGGCTCCTACCCGGGAGGCACCTGTGCAGTTCTAGAGCTGGTGCCTGCCGGACACAGTGTCCCAGCTCGACTCCGCTGTTGCCACAGACCGAAGGAGTCGCCGCTCCAGTTCCAGGCCCCGGGATGCAGCAGGCAGGAACACGGGCAGGAGAGGCCCTGTAACGCTGCACTGACTGCACTGCACGTAGGGCTGTCAAGGAATCAGTTAACTCACACGATTAACTCAAAAAAAAAAATTGCGATTAATCGCAGTTTTAATCGCACTGTTAAACAACAGAATACCAATTGAAATTTATTCAATATTTTTGGATGTTTTTCTACATTTTCAAAATATATTGATTTCAATTAAAACACAGTATACAATGTAGACAGTGCTCACTTTATATTGTTGTTTTTAATTACAAATATTTGCACTGTAAAAATGGCAAACAAAATCATAGTATCATAGAATATCAGGGTTGGAAGGGACCTCAGGAGGTCATCTAGTTCAACCCCCTGCTCAAAGCAGGACCAATTCCCAACTAAATCATCCCAGCCAGGACTTTGTCAAGCCTGACCTTAAAAACCTCTAAGGAAGGAGATTCCACCACCTCCCTAGGTAACCCATTCCAGTGTTTCACCACCCTCCTGGTGAAATAGTGTTTCCTAATATCCAACCTAGACCTCCCCCACTGCAACTTGAGACCATTACTCCTTGTTCTGTCATCAGGTACCACTGAGAACAGTCTAGAGCCATCCTGTTTGGAACCCCCTTTCAGATAGTTGAAGGCTGCTATCAAATCCCCCTTCACTCTTCTCTTCTGCAGACTAAACAAGCCCAGTTCCCTCAGCTTCTCCTCATAAGTCATGTGCTCCAGCCCCCAATCATTTTTGTTGCCCTCCGCTGGACTCTCTCCAATTTGTCCACATCCTTTCTGAAGTGGGGGGACCAAAATTGGAAGCAATACTCCAGATGTGGCCTCACCAGTGCCAAATAGAGGGGAATAATCACTTCCCTTGATCTGCTGGCAATGCTCCTACTAATGCAGCCCAATATGCCGTTAGCCTTCTTGGCAACAAGGGCACACTGCTGACTCATATCCAACTTCTCATCCATTGTAACCCCCAGGTCCTTTTCTGCAGAACTGCTACCTAGCCATTCGGTCCCTAGTCTGTAGCAGTGCATGGGATTCTTCTGTCCTAAGTGCAGGACTCTGAACTTGTCCTTGTTGAACCTCATCAGATTTCTTCTGGCCCAATCCTCCAATTTGTCTAGGTCACTCTGGACCCTATCTCTACTCTCCAGCGTATCTACCTCTCCACCCAGCTTAGTGTCATCTGTGAACTTGCTGAGGGTTCAATCCATCCCATCATCCAGATCATTAATGAAGATGTTGAACATCTTCAGCGACTGGCTGAACAAGAAGTAGGACTGAGTGGACTTGGAGGCTCTAAAGTTTTACACTGTTTTATTTTTTAGTGCAGTTATTTTTTTGTACATAATTCTACATTTGTAAGTTCAACTTTCATGATAAAGAAATTGCACTACAGTACTTGTAATGGGGGAATTGAAAAATACTATTTTTTTTAAACAGTGCAAATATTTGTAATCAAAAATAAATATATAGTGAGCACTGTACATTTTGTATTCTGTGTTGTAAATGAAATCAATATATTTGCAAATGTAGAAAATACCAAAAACTATTTAAATAAACGATATTTATTTCGACAGAAGAGACTGTCTAGGAAGGTGTACGGCAGAAAGGGATCTAGGGGTTATAGTGGACCACAAGCTAAATATGAGTCAACAGTGTGATGCTGTTGCCAAAAAAGCAAACATGATTCTGGGATGCATTAACAGGTGTGTTGTGAGCAAGACAGGAGAAGTCGTTCTTCCGCTCTACTCTGCTCTGGTTAGGCCTCAACTGGAGTATAGTGTCCAGTTCTGGGCACCGCATTTCAAGAAAGATGTGGAGAAATTGGAGAGGGTCCAGAGAAGAGCAACAAGAATGATTAAAGGTCTTGAGAACATGACCTATGAAGGAAGGCTGAAAGAATTGGGTTTGTTTAATTTGGAAAAGAGAAGACATGATAGCAGTTTTCAGGTATTTAAAAGGGTGTCATAAGGAGGAGGGAGAAAACTTGTTCATCTTAGTTTCTAAGGATAGAACAAGAAGCAATGGGCTTAAACTGCAGCAAGGGAGGTTTAGGTTGGACATTAGGAAAAAGTTCCTAACTGTCAGGGTGGTTAAACACTGGAATAAATTGCCTAGGGAGGTTGTGGAATCTCCATCTCTGGAGATATTTAAGAGTAGGTTAGATAAATGTCTATCAGGGATGGTCTAGACAGTATTAGGTCCTGCCATGAGGGCAGGGGACTGGACTCGATGACCTCTCGAGGTCCCTTCCAGTCCTAGAATCTATGAATCTATGAATATTCTATTATTAACAGTGCGATTAATCGTGCGACTAATTGCGATGAATTTTTTTATACACGTGATTAATTGTGATTAATTTTTTTAATTGCTTGACAGCCCTAACTACAAGGAAGCACAGCTGAAGAACAGCCCAATGCGGTCCTACCTCTAATACAGAGGAGCGACCTGAGAAGCCAGCAGCTCCCAGCATGCGCTGTTTCCAGCTATGCTGATCTGTATGGTACATGGCACGCTAGGACTGTAGTCTTTACTGCAGAGAGAAGAACAGCTGTCATCTGCTCCATTTAAACCGGCTCTCGGGGCTGTGACACATTCCCACCAAGGCCCTTGGATGGGCAGATTCTGGGGCCCTGGCAGCGGAGGAGATGGTGACCCGGTGTTTATGAGCTGCTCACATCACCGCCAGCTGCTGGAAGCAGTGTCCCCTGGGTCACACCCAGACTGTGGTTTGCTGGACTTCCTGTGGAATACAATCCGCCCACCCATGCAGCAGCCCAGCTGGGACTATGGCTTCCCTAGGGCTAGAGTGGCGTACATGGGGAATGATGGAGGAGGAGCTAGAATGAGGGACCACCCCTGAGAGAGGCGGGGCCATGGGAGCTCAGGAATGGGGTGCTGGGGGCGGAGCTTCCATGTACCAGCCTAGGCACTCCCTGGAGGTGTAACCATACAGAGCCACGGCCCGCATGAGCTTGCTTACGTCCCCTTCCCATAAATCCCTTTGGATCCCAGAGGCTGCACTGGGCCATTTCCTCCTCCAGCAGAGGCAACACAGCTGAGAGGGCAGCTGGGAGCTGTAGTAGCTCTCGGAGACGGCGTTCCCGGGCTCTGGGTGCCTGGGAGAGGGGCCCATCTGGGCCCTTCCCGGGGCTTAAGAGGCAGCTTCTCGCCAGATGCGGTTGTGTCTTCAGTGTTCAATGTTTGTTAAGGAGCTGTCGAATCAGAGCCTGCCTGCCAGTCTGTGGTGAGAAACCTCTGCCCCGCGTTCACCCCATGCACTCAGCCAGCAGGAGAAGCCAGGGCAGCCGCTCCGGGGCTGGGCAAGGGGAGCTTTGCGGCTGGAAGAACGCCAGAGCCAGCGGCAGTGGAGAATCAAAGGGGGGCTCTTCTCTGTGGGCTGATGGTCTGTGGAAGAGCTCTACAGCCCCCACCTCTCGTCCCCCCTGGATCACGGCCTGCCCCCCTGGCAGAGTGTGGCCCTGGCATGATCCTCTGTCCCACCAGTCTCAGCCTAGCTCTGGGAAAGGAGTGTGTCACTTCATTGCTGCAGAGCCAGCCGGGGACACCCAAGCGCTCCAAGGGGTTTTCTGTGCTGGCTCTGAAGGTTTCCTGTTTTTAAATGAGACCCTACAATAACAAAGCAGCCAGTGCTCAGGAACAGCCTTGCAGTAACAAACCATGACCCACAAAACCCAGCACCTCATGGGGTGCAGCGCTCCCGAGTGATCCTACGCTAACAAACCAGGTTACACTTTCTAACACCCCGCAGTTACTGTGGAGTTGCCCTGGGGCAGTGCTTCTGGGCACGTATTCCCACTGATTTATGCAGCCAGAAAATGAAAGCGGCATGAACAAATTACTTCTCCTCGCCTTTTGTTTCACACCTGACCCCTGGATGTGTACAGCCCAGGCCCCTCACCTGCTCTGCCTGCCCAGTGGCATTATCCTGCACTCCGACATCCTGTAACAGGTCCAGAGTCACAGCGTGGGCCACGTCCATGGAGTCTATCCACCACCAACACCCTGGGGAAGCACAAGCAAGTCAGTCCTGGCACTAACTCTGTGGCGAAGGCTCTGTAGTAGCCCTGGCTGTCAGAGCCCAGCATCGGGTAATTACAGTGAAATATGGGGGCAACCCCTTGGCACCAATGGGCAGGCAGGTAGTGCAGGCCCACTGTGGAGCACAGCTGCAGCAGGGACACGGCCAGGAAGATGTCCAGCCATGAGCATGTGGGAGAAGGAGAATTTAGCAAGAGATAGCTCCTACGCTGGGAAATCTGAAAGGGTCCCCCATGTGTTAGGGATACACAAGGCAGCCCAGATACCCAACCAACCCAACCCTTGGGCCAGTAGTTAGCCCAGTTCCCCACACCTACCTGGAGACACGTCCCTGCCCCACACATGCCTCCCCCCCGGCCCCCCCAAGCAGTACAGCCGCCTGGAAATCCCTGGCAGAATCTCCAGCCAGACCCAGAACTGGGCGTAGCAGGAAAGCTGGGATGGCAGTGGGTCCGGGCGGCCATAGTGAAGAAGATATTGCTGGGGTGTGTTGGCACTGCCACGCTCACACTCCATTCTCCTCCTCCCGTGGAGCGTCTACTTGGCCGAGTCTCTTGGTGCTAGTCACTCCTGCAGGGCAAGTGCTTCTGGGCCTCTGATAGGCCCCACAATCCTCTGCACCATTGGCCCTGGCCTGTCAGAAAAGATCGTGCAAAATATTCCAGGACATGTGTAGGAAGTCTAGATGCCTGCACACTTCCCTGAGTGGAGCAGGGAGTGGGGGGTGACTCGCACAGGAAGTCAGTGATTCAGGGACTGCTAGGGAGGGGAGAGGAACCTACTGATGGTTGGGGTCCTGGGGGCAAGGGGTGAGTGTAGACAGAATCCCACCACTGCCTGGGATGCCAGCACTGCTGGAGTGAGCTGGGGACAGCCTGCTCACATGAGTGCCAGAGACATTGCAGGTGCTTCCCTGAGCTGAAGCTGAGACTATAGGCACTGACTTATTTTTCCCCAGGGGTGCCCCACTCCTGCACCCACTCCACCCCTTTCCCCAAGGCCAAGTCCTTGCTCTGCCTCTTCCTGCCCCTGCTCCGCCCCCTCCCCTGAGGCTCCCACCCGCCTGCCGCTCTCCGCCCTCTCCCAAGTGCCTCCCCCAGCCACCAAACAGCTGATCGGTGGCCCCTCTGAAGAGCTGATCTGAGGCGCTGCCAAACAGCTGTGACTGGTGGGTGCAGAGCACCCTCTATTTTTTTCCCTTGGGTGCTTGAGCCCCGGAGCACCCACAGAGTCAGCACCTATGGCTGAGATCCTTAGACTCCCTGTCCTTGCTGAGCATCACCGCAGCATGACAGAGCGGGGCAAGTACCTCCCACCACCCAGCTCCTGCTCCACTCTCGTGCTCTGGGTTGCACCAGGCTGGGATGGTGCCACCACCCCTGGAGCACGGTGCCAGTGCCGGGGCCTGCGGGTTTTGCTGCAGGGAGAGGGTGTTGTATAGGAGTGAGCTTTCAAAGAGCTTTCAAAGCTTCCCCTGGGAATCAGACCCCCACTCCCCTCCACTCTGTCATGGTCTGAGCCATTTTCTGGTCACACAGAAAAGTTTCCAGCACCCAGTCTTCCTGTACAGCACATTTTGTCCCAAAGCACCCAAACAAGCAAGTGACATATTCAGGGCTCATCTCACCTAGCACACTAATGCAACCCCCTCTGGGGCAGAACGCGGCTGCTCTTTAACAGCGCCCAGCAACACTGCTTTTAGGAAGAACGTGAGGTGGATTTTAGGTAGGCAGAACACAACTGCCAGAGGTGGCATGTGACCAAAAAAACAGGCTTACCAGGGAGCACAGAGAGCTCACCGCCGGCTAGGACCTCAGCTCTACGTCACCTGAACATTGGCACCTCTGCAGCACAGCATGCCTTAGCACCAAGACCGGGCTCTGGCTCTGAGGGAGGGCATCTCCCTTGCCCACTCAGGCAGCACTCCAGGCGCTTGGCCTGACCTGGCTTAGCTGGTGAGAGCCCAGGCAGGGAGGGGCGGCATGGCTGAAGGCTGGCAAGCCAAGCTAGGCGCTTGCACTGCCCACACTGTGCACAAGCCCCATCTGTACAAACCACAATGCCATGCTGCTGGCAGGGCAAACACAGCTGCCTTCAAGGCCTGCGGTACAGACATGGCCCCTGCTCAAGCCACAGTGTAGTACATGAACAAGCCGTGGTGTGTCCCCGAAGCCCTGGTGTATGACATGTGGTGTGTGTGTGTGTGTGGGGGGGGTGTTTCTGGCTGGAGCCTGAATGCGTTGTTGGGACTGCTGAGTTCTCGGCGTAGCCTTCGGCCTCGCTTTAGAGATGCCGGATGTGTGGTGGCCTCAGACATGTCAGCCGCCCCCTCCTCCCCCCACGGTCTGTAAACACCTCGTGCTCGGGTTGGGGGAGCGATGCAGTATAAACACGTAGTACTTCCACACTTCCTGCTGCCAGCCACCACATCTAGGGATGCATCGCTCCAGCTGTCCCACCTCTGGCTTCCCTTCCCGCCGCGGCACGTCTCAGCCGGTTATTAGTGGGGCAGGTGGCTGAGTTCAGCCGTCTCTTCGGGGACTGCAGGCTTTGCAAGGAGCAGCAGAGCTGAGAGGGGGATCTGGGCTGCAGAGAGCGCCCAGCCTCCAGAGTCCAGCTGAGGGGGAAAGCTCCATTTTACCCTGAAAGTGCCCTGTCCTGGCAGCTCCATGAAGCCACCTGGAGTAAATCCTGGCAGCCCCACAATCCCGTGTGCGCTCCGCTCGGCCTGCATGCCTGCTCCTGGCTGGTCCCTTGGGCACTCGTTCACTCTGGAGTCCCGCCATGCCCGACGCCCCAGAACCCGTGTGCCCTCCCGCACTGGGCTGGGGATCGTGTTCTCACACGGCTGGGCCTGGCCTGGTACAAGGGGCCGACCCATTTTGCTGTCCGTAAGGGTCCAGGCTGTCAGGTGGGTCTCCCACCCTCCCAGGCAAGGCCAGCACGTGATTGCCCCCAGCCCACTCCCCACACACCATGGCCTGCAGTGCAGACAGGCCCCCAGACAGGCCAGTGGTGGTGGGTCTCCTCTCACGAGGGGGAGGTAGTTAGACCCCTGGGGAGGTGTGAGGGGAGCAAGGCCTGTCTTGCTACCAAGGCTCCCCAGTACGTACACAATGCGCGGGGACCAGCGCCCAGTCCTGTGATCTAACCACTAGCCTCCGCTGCCTGCCCAGGCCCCTCTCACGCCCCAGTGGTGTGAGGCGCACACAAGCCCAGTCTGGCTGGCTGCACTGGTCCCGCTGCCCCAAGTCACAGGTTTCAGTTGCCAATAGCCACCTCTCCGGAGTGGACTGTTGGGGGCTCCCACGGGGCTCTGGGGCTCTCCCTCCGCGGGCAGCTCCAATCAGCTGAGAGGAAGTGGTTAATTTTTAGTAGCCAGCTCCACCAAGGTCTGGGCACGGCCGAGGAGCTGGTCCCGCACTGCTGCTGCTGCACGTTAACAAAGGACACAATATTCATTGCCATCTAGTGGCCCAGTGGATGTCTGGCTGCCTCCGGCCCTCACGTCCCTTCGCCAGGGACCCAGAGCTGGAGCGCTCCAGAAAGGGGGCACATGTGACTGAGGCAACAGGGACTGCACCAGGCACGAGCAGGCTGATTAGGCTTCTACTGACGCACGCTTCCTGCCATCAGCTGCCATGGGGCTGGGGGGAGGGACGTGATGCGCCAGTGAGGGGGTGGGGTGAATCGCAGAGTCTGAAAAATACAGCTGCAGCCACCAAAGGAACCACACGGGAAATGGCCCCATTCTCTCCCAGGGTCTGCTGCCATTACTGACATCTCTCTCGGCCCTGCAGGACCCCTCGATCACTGCCGGGCAAAGCCCTCCCCTCCAGTGCCAAAGACAGACACATGGCAGCCGAGACAGAACAGAGCTGGCACCTCCCATGAAGTGGGGCCCTCCTCGTAGCCCCCAGCCGCCCCCGCCCCGTGCATCCTGGAGCCCCAGGAGTGCACAGAACAGAGTCAGGTGGCAGTAGGTCTGGAGGACAGAGGGGAGCTGGTGCCTCCCAGAACGGGGAGCAGGGCGCACACCAGTGACCACAAGGGCTTCAGCCTGGTAGGAAGCAGACAGGAGCGAAGCCTGCAGGGGAAAGGGCTGGGTGAGTTCATGTGGCCACAGGCATTACGGGAACAAAGTGCTTTCGCAGGCACAGCCGTGGGAGAGGTGGTCTCAGTTTGTCATTAAAGGGGCTGGGGATGGCGAAGATCCCAGGAGCTCTCCACACGCCCCATTCCACTGCGCCGACACAGACACCAAGCAGGGGAGAGAACACTGAGAAAACGGAAACCCCGGGGCCCATGCTCTGGGAAAACTCCTTGGCCGTCAGTGTTTGTGGGGCCACGGGGACGGGTGCTGCAGAAAATCCCCTTGGAAGATACGCTAGCAAGGGCCTGGTGCGACTCAGGAGTCATTTCACTCTAGTCAATGGACACGAGAGTAGAATTGGAATCAGAATTGGGCTCATAGATTATCTCTGAGTAAGGGACCTGGCCCTTGTAAAAGCCACCAGTCAGGATGATGTGCATCGCAGGGGACAGCCAGACGGATTTACTGGGCCACTGAGAATAGGCCTTTAGCAGGGCCTGGGAGAATGGGGAGGGCCCGATGCCTGGAGGAAACAGGTGTGCGAACAGTCTTCCAGACACCAAGGAAAAGCGATCCTGACGTTTGCCAGCCAGTCTGTATTTCTAGACACAAACCAGTGGGGCTGGGTAACGCTCATGCTAGAGCTGGCTTTGAATGTATACCAGCCTCATCACCTGCTGCAGCCTGGCTGTCTGCGGAAGCCTCCCATCTAGGCCCTGCCCAAGGATAACCCTGTGCTGTAAAGCAGCGGGTGGAGGGATACCAGAAAACATCCTCTGCCCCGGGTGGCCAGGGCTCAAGCAGATAGCTACTTCTCGCTCATCCTTGGTGACTGGCAGCAGGCAGAGAAATGGTCCCTTGGTGCAGAGAGTCCTGGAGTCTCTAGATCATCCTGAAAGATGCAGTGCCCCGGCTCCAGGAGCTGGTCTCTGAGACGACACTTCTCCCCTGAAACCCCAAGCCGCGGCAGGGCCTCCCGGCACTGGCTGCAGCCGGATGGGCGACAAACCAAGCGCACTGCTCAGGAAGTTCAGAGCAAGGGGGGCTGGATCTGAGGCTCTTGGCAGTGCAGCAAACTCAGGGCTGGAGCAAGGCGCTGGACTGAGAACTGTGGGGGCTGGTGGCCTCACTGCTCCAAGCAGCACAGGCAGGTGCCACTTCACCACCTCACACCAATGTGTGTCCCTAGCCCCAGGGACCCCCTTTTGGGATGAGACGGAAGTTCAGCCGGCACGGCCCATTCAGTGCTGGATTTTGTGCTGTAGCTGCCTGTCCCTTGAACTAGCACCTCTAGGTCCCTGGTTAGCGACTGCATGTGTCGAGTCCAGGCAGTGCTGGCTAGTGGAGGGCTGCTAGGCTCACAGCAAGGGCTCTGGACTGGCACTCTGGAAATCTGGCTTCAATCCCTGGCTCGGTGGCAAGTCACTCAGGACCAGGTTTTTCAGACATGCTCAGCTCCACTGACATCTTTTTTCACAGCCTTTGTGGGTGGTGGGGCAGCAGGGGATGCTGGGTGGTGTCTGCGATCCACTGCTGTAAAATAGAGCTAATGATCCCCCAGTTATCTGCTGGGCCTTTTGAGATTACAAACTCCACGGCAAGGCGAGTGCTGCCAGTCCTCCAGGATAGTCCTGGAGTCTCCAGAAATTACAGATTAATCTTTAATTAGATTGTGTCATGTGAGGAAACCTCCAGGAACATGTTCAACCAAAACAGGCAACCTTATATAAGTGGGGGAATGGTCCCGCTATTGTGGGGAACTTTCCTGGCTTATACACTACCCCAGTGAAATGGGCTAGCGAAAGGATCTGAGTCCTTGATCCCACTCCCTTTACGCAGAGGCCTGCCTGGCCTCGAGGGCTCCCCTTCCACTCTCCTGGATGGCGAAGTCCACGTAACCCTGACAGGGCTGGGCCCAGGATTCCTGGGTCTCAGCCCCCAACCACGCCAGAGTGCTCTCTCTACTCCGGCCGCTTCCCTGACCCATTGATCACTGAATGTAGCTCAGGCAAATACAATTTATTACACAGCAACCAATTTAAAACATAAGGAGAAAATGGGAAAGGTGAAAGGAAAACCCGTCACCCCGCTCTGTGGCCCGGGGGAACCCCAACCAGCGTCTCTGGAACGTCAGGGCAGGTCACAGTCTGCTCTTCACGTCTGCCAGGCCCCTGCCCAGGCCCTGCTGTGCTGCAGGGACGCGGCGGGTCGGACACTTGCTCTGGCGGTGGCCACACGCCCTCAGGCTCTAGGTGGCAGGACCCTTCTGCCCAGCGTCAGCCCCCCTGTGGGGGTTACGATCCTGCCCCCCAAGTCTGGCCTGCAGGGTCCCCTGCTGGGGGCATCTCCTGGCGCTGGGCCCACTGCCCAGGGTCCCCCTCGCTCTCCCAGCTGCTCCCCACACCCGGCTCCGGGTGGCTCCAGCTCAGGCCCCTGCTCCCCTTAGCTCTGCCCTGCTCAGGTAGCTCCAGCTCACATGGCAGACGGGACCCCCGGCCTCCTGACTCCCTCATTGGCTTGCCTGTGCTGTCAATCAGACTGACCTGGAGCATTGGCCTCTCCCCATTGGTCCTGTGAACTGTTAGTCTCAGGGTCCTGGTTTCCCATTGGCCCAGTCCCCTTTCTTTTGGTATTGGGAGAGGCCAACCAAACCTCTTCAGCAAGGGGGCGGAGGGGGCCCGGGTCTCGGTCGGGGCCTGAGCGGTGCCCGGCCCAAGGGGGCGAGGGGGGGCCCGGGTCGCGGTTGGGGCCTGAGCGGTGCCCGGCCCAAGGGGGCGGAGGGGGCCCGGATCTCAGTCAGGGACTGAGCGGTGCCCTGCCCAAGGGGGCGAACAGGGGGCCCAGGTCTCGGTGGGGCCTGAGTGGTGCCCGGCCTGAGGGGGCGGAGGGGGCCCGGGTCGCGGTCGGGGCCTGAGCGGTGCCCGGCCCAACCAGGGTTGCCAGCTTCCTAATTTCTGAAAACTGGACACTACAGCAGGAGAGCTGGACCCTCCCGCCCCCCTTTCACATAGGCCCTGCCCCTGTTCTGCCTCTTCTCCGAGGCCCCGCCCCATCACTCGCTGCTCTCCCCACCTTCTCCTCACTCAATCATGTCCATCTCCTGCCCCCCCAGCTGGTCTCCCTCTGCTTCGGGGCTAGGACAGGAGCCTGCCTGCCCACGAGATGCAGGTACGAGGTGGCCCCAGCTGAGCAGGAGCTGGCGTGGGGCGATGACCCAGTGCCTCCTTCCTTGCCCCCCCCCTCCCCCCCCCATGATAACTGGACTTTTGGTGTCCAGTCAGTACATGTGACCGCTTTCAACCAGACTTTCCAATCAAAAACCTGGTAACCCTAGGCCCAGTGGGGTAAAGGGCCGGTCCTGGTCTCGGTGAGGGCCTGTAAGTGCTGCTGGAATAATGATGCTGGAAACATGGCACGTAATGAAGACAGGAGCTGGGTGATCCGGGCGGTTTTCCAGCTCTCACATGCCCCACCACTCCCCTGGAGACTCACAGGAAGAGTGAGTCATTGCTGGGCTCTGCAGATGGTGGGGCTCAGAGAACCCCCCCCTCCCCGTGGAGTTTGAATAGAAAAGCAAATTACTCTGTTACAGCAGCCAGCAGAGCTTCGCATGGTATCTGTCACTACGAGGAGGGGACTAATCACACACAGGGGCTGCTCTCCTCCCCAGGAGCAAGGGTGAATAATAAAACCATTGCAAGAATCACTGACCCCATTACACCAGCCTCTGTGGACAGCAGAGCAGTGCCAGGGCCAACGTAATAAAACACGAGACAATAGCCACTAATCCCCCTGCTTTGCGGGATGCTTCCCAAAAGGGCCATACAATCCCCTGGGAGAAATCTCTGGCCCCTACCTTGTGACCCGCTTGTACCCTGAAGCATGAGCAGTGATAGTTCTGCTTATTTGTAGCCTCGCTAGTGAAACTAGATATTGTCCTTATTCATGTTGGCATCTAGTCACTGTTTTAACCTGACCAGGCTATTTGCCTCAGAAAATAATGTGGCAGTGAGTTCCACAGCTTAATCAGATGCTGCATTCCTCTTACTCATTTGAACACATTGCCTTGGCTGCAATGAAGCTGCTTGTGGGTGGTTTCACTGGGAGCTGTGGGGACAACTCAAGCCCCCAGAGCTTCCTGTGTGCATGGGCTGTGCTCAGCCCCTCGTCACCAAACCCAGCTTGCGAGCAGCTTGCTGTAGAGCCCGGATTCCTGCCCCCTCTCAGAGGGGAATCATGGGGTCAGTTGTTAAAAGCCAGACCCTAGGACTCCTGGACCTCCAGCCACCCAGGCCCTCAGCTAGCGGAAGCTCCGAGAAGCTGGGGCAGTAAGAGCAGAGATGGCTAGGGGGTTCTTGCTGCCAGACCTCATGGGCTCAGTTAAATAGATCTGGAGAAATCAAATGGATTTTTCCTTCAAAGATAATCCCCAGGCTGGCACTGGGGCAGACTCAGCCTAGAGAGACCACGTGGAGCTGCTCTCAAAGGAACATTGTCCGGACAGATCTCAAAGGAGCAGACTGGTCTAATGCTGCTCTCCTGAAATCAATAGTAAACGCCCCACCCAGGCTAATTATTCATTAGGCAGAAAGGCACGTTCCCAGCTGGAGTTAAGACAAGGCCCCAGTGACTTCAATGAGGTCAGAGGTATGCCATCGCTGAGCGCTTCTGAAAACCCCAAAGCGCATCAGTTTAATTCCCAAGCTACTCAGTTCTCCCCGCACTGAAACACGGCCAGCTCTGGGGTGGAATGCAGCAGCCACGTCACAGTCCTGCAGCAACACTGCTCAGAAGGATTTTGCTAGAGCTAGTTCAAAAAGCTCAGAGGCAGACATTTCATGCAGCATGAGAGCTGAGTGACCCCAGCTGTGGCTGCAACTCCAGGTGGCAGTGCCGGAAGCCGGGTGCCCTGGGACAGGGCCACCCAGAGGGGGGGGCGGGCAAGTGGGGCAATTGGCCCCAGGCCCCGCAGGGGCCCCCATGAGAATATAGTACTCTGTAGTATTGCAACTTTTTTCTATGGAAGGGGCCCCTGAAATTGCTTTGCCCCAGGCCCCCTGAATCCTCTGGGCAGCCCTGGGATGAGGCTGGGACAAGGGGGTTACTGGCCCCATGCTTGTCAGAATAGCCAGGGGTCTTTATTTTCTAACCCTGGGAATGTGATGTTCAGTTCTAGGGCATCACACCAGGCTGACACAGTTAAAGGGCGACACTACGGCTGTCTCTAGGGACCTGGACTGCGTTCTAGGCATAGGCTACTAACCACTCCCCCAGGGAAGATTCCCGCAGAGCGGCACTCAGCAGTTCCTTCTATTCCCTGTCAGCTCTGCGCAGCTCAGCAGAGCCCCACATAGAATCATAGACTCATAGAATGTCAGGGTTGGAAGGGACCTCACGAGGTATCTAGTCCCACCCCCTGCTCAAAGCAGGACTAATCCCAAACTAAATCATCAAGCCTGACCTTAAAAACCTCAAAGGAAGGAGATTCCAGCACCTCCCTGGTAACCCATTCCAGTGCTTCACCACCCTCCTAATGAAAAAGTTTTTCCTAATATCCAACCTAAACCTCCCCAACTGCAACTTGAGACCGTTACTCCTTGTTCTGTCATCTGCCACCACTGAGAACAGTCTAGATCCTCTTTGGAACCCCCCTTCAGGTAGTTGAAAGCAGCTATCAAATCCCCCCTCACTCTTCTCTTCTGCAGACATTCTTCTCTTCATGCAGCAGTGTGACCCCTGCAGGTATGGGGGGGAAGGGAGGGATACACCTAGTGAGGTCCTGCAGGGAGGAAGGGGTGTAGGGGTGGGATTACCAGACCATCTGTCTTCTCCCCAGCTGACAGCTCCATTGTAGAGCACTGGACGGGGCATTGGGGTGAGCACCAAATCCAAGGGGACAGCGCCCCCCATTGAGTCACTCCCCTGCCTCCTGCAGCGCAGTGCAGCACCCCCTGCGCCTCACTGTACTGGGGAGTCCAGCAGAGCAGATCTCAGTGCTGCCCCATCTCCGTTGTTACTGCAGCCCGTTATAAAGGGCCCTTCTCACCCCTACGGGTAGGAAGTAACCCCCTGCTTGCCTCCCCCCCACTCCGCCCCCCATTGCTTCGCCCTGACTCGAGTGTGGCTTTTCAGATCTATCGTAACTCCGCCTGCGCCCACACATGCTGCTTCCTGGCCTGGGGTGTGTCACTGTCACGGGGCGCCATTCTCCCTGCTCACAGATCCCAGGTGTCCCCTTACTCCCGGGCTGTGGGCGGAACTGCTACAAGACCTTCACCGCGGGAGACTGGACCGAAATCCCTGCAGCGTAATAGTGACTTACCCCATTTGTGGGTGTGTGGAGCCCCTGGCCAGTCCAAGCAAGCAAAAGGCAGGAACCTGTTTCCCAGGGTTGCTAATGAGAACCAGAAGCGCCATCCCTGCTGCTGGCTCGGCAGAAAAGGAGCGCAGGCTTCCCTTCGGGGAGCTGGGAAGCCTCAGCTACGGGGTCCAGGCTGATACCTCGCCCCACGCCCACATGCTTCTGGGAAATACCAGAGCCTCTCTGGGCTGCAACAAGCCTGTCGCTGAGATGTTGGGGCACTTGCCAGCACCTGCACCCACATGGCCCTTTCAGAGGGTCTCAGCAGCTCTCCTAGCAGGCCCAAGACTGGCTGCTGTATAGACACAAGCCCCTGGCCTGAAGAGCTTGGGGACAAGTCTTCTGCCACTGGAACTCCACTGCACTCAGTGATATTAGAGCAAGGGAGAGTTTCGCTCTCACGGCCTAGTGCGGATAAGTGACTGCAAAGGGGGTGGACGTGGGGAGCAGAGGCGATGGTATCTGTAGGGAGCTCCTGGGGAGAAAGAAGCTATTTGAGGGGAGACAGAGATAACGAGGAGGAATAGTTGAATGGTATCCTGTAACTCAAGGGCCAGAAATCACACCCCGATGTCTCCTGAGACCTCCCCTCAGGGGTCTTTGACAGGTGTTTGTTTTTACTTCTGGGGGTGAGCCAACTCCCCTTCCCCGATCCCTTCTTCCCCCTGCCCGAGTTCTCCTCCAGCAGTCAGTCTTGATCTAGGTCTCTTCCTAGGCCTGCTCCGGAGCATGTATCAACCACTCAGGACCTCGTGGGCTGTGGGACTGCCAAGCCCCAGACCAAGCAGAGAGGGTGTCTAGGCCAGAAATCTGGTCTCTGCTGCATAGCCGTTGGGGGCAGTGCTACCAAACAGCCAAAGCCCTTGAGGTATGAAAGAGGCCATGTTGTTTAAAGAGCACATTTTCAGAACTAGAGGAAAAGTGGAGAGGAAATGTGGACTCCCTCATCACCCCCATGGCAATTACAGCATTGGTTTTCCTCTGACAATGCTTGGGCACCTGCAAGAACGGGCAAGGTCAGCAACAGTTCTGCGGAGGGGCGAGGGAGGTCAAGGGTAGCTGTCTGGCCCAGGCGCTGCTGGGGACACCAGAACCCTACCGGGAGACCTGAGCGATCATGGGACCATCTGACGAATGTGATGCCCCCCATTTGTCTGACCCCATGCAGGAGGCCTCCGATGAGACTGGGGAGTCTCCATCAAATTATCTGACCCACACAACCAAATCTCAGGTAAACAAAATCTCTCAACAGCTGAACAACATCTTTCTAGAGACTTCAGAGAGCCTGGACAGCATTAGATCACCAGATGTTGCTGAAACAGGCCCAAGATGTTTTTGCCAATCACCGAGACAGGGTGCTCAAGAAATTGCCGTGGGAAGCGGAGGAGGGGTGTACGTCTCTAAGGAGAGTGCTGGGAATGGAGCTAGGACTGTATCATTCCAGAACCATAAAAGAGGTCTATAGTGTATGGTCTTAGGGTACATCTCCTCTACAAGCGCTACAGTAGAACAGCTGCAGCTACACCCCTGGAGCATGGACATTTACAGGAGCAATGGAAGGGGCTTTCCCCTCGATGCAGTAATGCACCTCTCACAGGCGGTAGTTGGGCTGAAGGACGAATTCTTCCATTGACCCAGCTGCATCTACAGTGGGGGTTCGGTTGACCTAACAACATTGCACAGGGCTTGACGTTTTTTACAGTGCTGAGCAATGCAGCTAGATCAGCCCACGTTTTAGGTGTAGACCAGGCCTTAGAAAGCAGCTTTCTGACGCCTGATGGGCGTGTTCTAGACATGCCAGGATCACAGCAGCATGACTGTGAGAACTGGACTGCTAAGGGTATAAACCACAAACCCTGGGGTCTCAGTGCTGAACTGTGGCTAGAAAGGCTATTAAATGCAGCGGTTGCATTAGTGTATGCAATGAAATGCCTGTGCTGAACCAATTTAGCTCAGGGGGTGGCATTGGTAAATGCTGTGCAAACCTTTAAAGACACTGGCGGTGCTTCAGACAAGACAGTCAAATCAACAGCTAAATGTCTAATGGTTTATATTGACTATATATTCCATACAAGAGAGTTACAAAACCCCGTTTGAAAAAAAACCCGTTTGCAAGACATCTAAAAGCATTACGGTAGAGTCTGGGGAGGGGCTAACCTGGGGTTGTAAAATACAACAAACTTGGTAGCTAAATAAAATATCTATTGTAAAGATCTGTCATGGGGTCCACTCACCGCTAAGGTCGACTCTTCCTGGCTGCTCCGGGGATTAGCTCCCTCCAGGTGCTGCACCATCCTCTGGCCGTCTCTCCACCCGCTGTCCTCTCTCACTCCAGGAGCTGCAGCGTCCTCTTTGTGATGCGGCCAATTCACTATGGGCCTCCCCTTCTGGGGTATCAGAGTCTTTTGCAGCAAACTGTCCCAGGCAGGCCGCTGTCCACTGGTCTGTGCCCTTCCCCAGGGGCTGGCAGGGGAACCTGGGCCCACCCTCTACTCTGAGTCCCAGCTCAGAGACCCTCTAGTCGGCAGCCAAGATCTGCACTATCCCAGACCTTGCTGCCTTTCCCCTGAGCCTCACCTGCCTTCTGCCTTCCCACCTTCTCTGGGCTGGCGAGCCCCCAAACTCCCAACTGAAGGGCTGTCAAGTCTGTGGCCCCAAACACACCTCCTTTCCCCCAGGGAGTGACTGCACCTACTTCCCTGCAGCCCCCAGCGGCTCACAGCTCCTGGGCGATATACAGGCCCCTCCTGTTCCTGAGGTGCTCAAACACTCTCTGATTAATCCCCGTTCCCTGGGTCATCCTCCAGGTGCAGCCTGGGCAGTTAATTGGCCCAGCTAGCCAGCTTCACCCCTTCTGGTCCTGTGGGGGCTGGGCACCCCTCACCAGGCCTTTCTTTCTACCTGGCTTTCTGTTAAAAGCCCTGGGTCGGCCTTACTACATGGGGATCTGAAGGGCCCCCAGTGGTGCTCCCCGGGGAGTTCAGTTCTGTCTTTTAGCTGAAAGCGTTGTGTGAGAACACCGCTGCTGTGTCTGTGAGGAAAGACGCCTCTTTCACAGCAAACCGCGGAAAGGGTTTGCGGAGAAGCGGATGGAACCAAAAGCCTTGTGTTTAAAATAAAACAAAACCCTCCTATGTTTTATATATAAACACACGTCCCCTCCCCCGCTTTGTAAAACATGCCGGTGGACGCTGTTCCATGGGTTTAATACGTTCTAGCCCCTTCTGACAAATGCTAGGACTTTTCCAAAGAGGCTGTGGACTATTGCCCCTACACCAGCCCCGTACATCACAGGGACCCCATGATAAGGGTGAGGGGGAGACTACAGCCCACCTGGGATGTGTGATAGTTTTGATGTAGTGAGGGTCTCCCTGGTGTTTTGCTTTTGAAAATCCCCCCTCTCTCCAGGAGCAGAGGTGCCTTGCCAAGATGGGTCAGTTCTGGTCTGTCTTTATTTCAGTGGGGTGCTTTGGACGTGGTATTTACTCACTGGGACGTGATGCGGTTTGTCATACGCCATGGTGACAATCTGATTGTTCCTTCTGCCCACAGGGACCCCCGGGTAGGGAAAAGTCCCCCCCCCCCCGGTATTCTCTGATGTCTGTGTCTAGATAAAATGACCCCTCCCCCCATTTTATCTAGACACAGATATTTTTGGCACTGTATCTGAGAGTATTTTTGGCACTGTGATTAGGGAACAACCTCCCCCCACAAAATCCTGGCTACCCCCCAAGAGCAGAACAGGCAAAAGCACATCAGAGGATTTAATTGTAACTTTTCTACTCACAGGATCGTACATTTGTGGCCCCCTCAGGCCGTTCTGATTGGCTAGATACAGTTTTCTTCAAATGATCCAGTAATTCGGTTTGGGTGACTAACAGCCGGGGCGTAGTGAGAAACTCCAGTTCTTAGTTCCCCAGATGATTTTAAAAGGGGTGGCCTCAGGGATGCTGTTCTAGCCGTGCAGGTGTGTATTCCCACTAACCCCATCTCCCCAGCCCTTGGGAGAGTCAGGGCTTTAACTATCCGTATGGTGACGTTCAAGCCGGTGTGCAGCCGACATCATTTTGCTCTACACAGCGTGACCTCACATGTATGGTGTGTGCAAGGTCACAATGTACGGAGGACACCGTTTTGCTGTACAAAATGGCATGCTTCGCCCAGCGTGACCTTGCACACACTGAACGTATGAGGTCACGCTGGGCGGAGGACGCCATTTTGCTCTTCAAAACGACATACTCCATGCACACTGAGGTCCCAGGAGGAAATAGTTCATTAAAATGGAGTCATAATGTCAAAAACATTGGGAACCCCTTTGCTAGCCCCTCTGGGTGTTGCACTGGGTGCCTCGGTTTCCCCATCTGACATGGTGATGATGATATGGACTCACCTGTGTGTCGGGGCATTATATGAATGTTTGTAATATGGGTTGGGAGCCTTAGCTCTGTAAGAGCCAGCGATGATTGTCCACGCCCTCACCTCTCACATACTGGAACGCAAGAGGTGCACATGGATAATCACGCTGATGATAAATGCCTTGTAACGGGACACGAATTCCATTCCCAGCACTTGTTCCAGCTCCTTACATTGGCTGGTACGGATAGTTCTGTCAAGGCTTTGGTTGTAACGCTTTATAAACTCTGATAACACACGGATGTAGAGAAAGGTGCTGTGGGCCATAAAATACTTCTACAGCTTAGTATCAGAGGGGTAGCCGTGTTAGTCTGAATCTGTAAAAAGCAACAGAGGGTCCTGTGGCACCTTTGAGACTAACAGAAGTATTGGGAGCATAAGCTTTCGTGGGTAAGAACCTCACTTCTTCAGATGCAAGTAAAGGAAATCTCCAGAGGCAGGTATAAACTTGCATCTGAAGAAGTGAGGTTCTTACCCACGAAAGTTTATGCTCCCAATACTTCTGTTAGTCTCAAAGGTGCCACAGGACCCTCTGTTGCTTTCTACAGCTTAGTTATTAAAGTTCTGTTAAAAAGCGTCACAATCCACGCCTTGACTTAGTCATTAATAACAAAATGGTGAATCTATGATGCCTTAACAAACTGATAAAAAGCTTGATTAAAAATTCTTTCCCCCTCATCATAGTGTAATTTTTTGGGCATGCGCCACTCATAAAAAATAGTTTTAAAGGCCTTAGATAGTTGATCTCTTCTCTTGTCTTTTAGTACTAAGGCCCAGCCATATTTAGCCAGAATATCTATCACTGTTAAGATGTATTTAAAACCACTGTTGTGTTTGGAGACATGCTGCCTATTCGCCAGATCTGCCAACCATTATGTATTCACCTCTGAAACAGTAGTCTTATTTCTCTTCAAATGGATTTCTGGTGGTTTGTGTAAAGTGTGCACATCCTGGTCTGAAAGCTGGGTTGTTACCTGGCTTCTATTCAACGCTTCACCATGTTTTCTGGCTGCTTGGAAAAGAGGGTTCACCTCCCCCGCCAAAGTTCCCTACATTTCCAGGGAATACATTTTCTTTAGCAGAGCCTTCTATGGAGACGTGACTGGTAGCTGTAAGGAAGCTTGCTAATGTGAGTATGGCTGGGTCACAGTCACAATAAAATTTATTAACCATACAGCGAAACACAACATTTTTACTGCAGTCTAAGGAAATATGAACATCAGGGTGCCTGCTATTACTGATTCAGGGCTGGTGCTGTCGTCAGTTTGTTCTTACTCAGTGTGTTCTCTTGAGCTCCATGTCTCAGGCATGAGCAAAAACACCTAATGCAAGACAAATTCTTCCTCACAGGACTACCGATGTGTAGGTTCTCAAGGGTCTCTAGAAAGGAGTCGTCCAGCTGTTGAGAGATTTTCAGAAAAGAAACTCTGGTAAGCATTCTTTGTTAGATTTACACAGCAAGGTTTCTAGCCCTCAGTACCTCCTGCCCCCTTAATATTTTATGCCCTATTTACCTGCAGCTTGGCTCCATGGATCAAATTGGTTGACCGAGATTCCCTGGCCTCGTCCAAGGCCTCCTCCTCCTCCTCCTCCATGGGTTCAGACAGATGGTGGGCATCACATTAGTCAGACGGCCTCACGATGGTTCGGGTCTCCTGGTAGGGATCTCTGGTGTCTCCACCAGTGGCTGGGCAGAGGGCACCCCTTGACCTCCCCGGCCCCCCCTTCAGAACTGTTGCTGACGTAGTGCTTTCCAGGTGCCCAAGCACTGTTGGCGCTAAAAGGAAGGTAGTAGTTGTCATGGGGCCGTTGAAGAATCACCTTTCCTCTCCATGTCGCCTCGATTCTGAAAACGTGCTCCTTAAACAAACTGCCTAGTGGAAGCTCCTTCACTGGGGGTTTTCAAAAGGAGGCTGGAGCCATCTGCCTGGGATGGGTCAGACACAACAAATCCTGAATCTGGACTGGGGGGTTAGACTAGATGACCCTTGATGACCCTACTAACCCTATGGGTCTCTGGTTTTATGGCCTCTTTCATATCTTGAGGGCTTCTGGGGCGATGGTACTGAACAGCCAGTAGAGACCAGCCTTGACACCCTCCCTGCTTGGTCTGGGGCTTGGTGGTCCCACAGCCCCCAAGTCCTCCAGTATTTGGCTCACGCTCCAGAGCAGGCCTATGAGGATCAAAACTGCATGGCAGAGGGGAGCTTGGTCAGGGAGCAGGAGGAATCAGGGGGTTGTCTCACCCCTGGAAGTAAAAACCAGCATGTATGTTGCAAGCCCCTAGGGCAGGATCTCAGGAGACATCGGGGTGTAATTTCCAGGCCCTTCCCAGTAGTGATAGGTCAAGGCAAGAGGAGGAGATACCACTGGAAGATCCACCTGTGTCCCTCTGCACATGCCCGGGGGCAGGGTCTGTGTCACAGTCTTTGAGCTGACTGGTCAGGGGGCAGCACTTAGGGGGTGACTGACAGGATACACTTGCACTATTGGAGTGGGAAGAAATGCAGGGCCCAGTGCTCTGCATGAACCCAGCAAAGTGTCTGCGGGATCAGATCTGAAGGAAGGGAATAACCCTGACCAACTCTCACGGGAGATTCTCCAGCAGGGAGATGGGTTTGGCTGGGGCAGAGGGCTCATCTCTCGGGGAAGGGCTGGGGGCCCGTTGCTCCCCAGCAGACATAGGTGTGGCTGGAGGAGTCACCTCTCACAGAAGTCCCGTTGCTCGCTGGCAGGGAGAGGGACTGGGTGATTTACTGGGTCTCTGCTTGGTCCCGAAGGCTTTCCCACTAAGTTTGCTTGAAATCCTGGAGGTGTCTGTCGTCACATGACACCAGTGTCTCGTGGCTGGCTCTGGAGCGCAGCGTGGTTTCTGGGGTCTGAGCTGTCACTGTTCCAAGTCTGGCTCGGCCCAGCGTTGCTAGGGAAGCCTTCACCCGCCTGATGATATATAACGTACCGTGCCCAGGCCCCTCCCCCAACACGCTGCATGGGACATCGGAGACCCAGACATAGGAATTATTAAACCCCAACCTACAAACCTTAGCCAGGAAAAGAATTAAATACACGAGGCGCCTGCATGGGATTCTTGCTACATGACGCGCTGGCTGGTGGGAAGATTGCTCTTGGTTACAGGTTGCAAAACTGTTACAAGGGAGCCAATGTAAGGGACTGGAACAAGTGCTGGGAATGGATTTCATGTCCCATTACAGGGCATTTATCATCAGCATGATTAGCACACCTCTCGAGTTCCAGTATGTGAGAGGTGAGGGCATGGACAATCATCGCTGGCTCTTACAGAGCTAAGGCTCCCAACCCATATTACAAACATTCATATAACGCCCCTGACACACAGGTGAGTCCATATCATCATCACCATGTTAGGTGGGGAAACCGAGGCACCTAGTGCAACACCCAGAGGGGCTAGCACTGGGGTTCCCAAACTCTTGCTGGCATGACCCCATTTTAATGAACTGTTTCCTCCTGGGACCCCAAGCTCCATGGAGGATGCTGTTTTGAAGAGCAAAATGGCGTCCTCTGCCCAGCGTGACCCCATAGGTTCAGTACATTTTTGTACAGCATAATGGTGTCCTCCGTGCATTGTGATCTTGCATGCACCATACATGCGAGGTCACACTGTGTGGAGCAAAATGGTGTCTGCTGCACTCTAGGGATTGTAGGACCCCTTCTGCTGATGGTGCGACCCCATTTGGGGTCACGACCCACAGTTGGGAACCGCAGGTCTAGCGCAAACACAAGTTATTGCTTTGATAGAGTTCTCATCTGCAGGATCATTTCCCCCACTGCAGGGATTCCAGATGGAGTCTCTGGCCAGTGTTTGCATGTGGACAGACTGGATACGCCAGTAGTTCCCTTTCTGGCCCTAGAAACCATCCAGGATAGCAAGACTCCAAGGCACCACAATGCCTCCCACTCTCAGGCCAGGTTGCAGCCGCCACCTTGCTCCTCCTGGCAGCAGGAAGTGCATTTGTGTGGGAGGGTGGGACACAGAGATCTGCCGCTCCATGTCCATCGTCGGAAGAGCCCAGCTTCATCGATCCAGCGTGGCGCGATCATACAGCTGAGCAAGCACAAGGTGCGATGGAAACAGCCTGGCTCGACCCCTGCCAGACAATCCCATTCGCTGAGAAGCTTTGTTCCACAGGACTCACCTCATATTCCCACTCAAAGGCGTCCTCAAAGGAGCCTTCTGGTCATGAGTCTTGTCAGTGCAGCGCCTGCAACTTAGCTAGATGAGCCTGTCTCTGAGCAAGGTGAGGCTGTCTCTGCCCTGCTGAACAATCACACACATGGCAACAGAGCCGTGACTGTCCAATACTGCAGCCACCTCCCACATCTTACACCACAACAGCAGTTGCTCCGCACCCCCCCCCCCGAGAGCCCGAGCAGGCCCAGAGGCTGAGGGATCAAGACAGTCTTGAGCTTGGAGCTTGTGCTCAGTAGGTGGTACCAGGCTGGCCCAAGAAGTACCTTCGCCCAGTCCAGGGCTACAGTTAATCTGCTCCAGAACGAGTTGGTTGATTTTCCAGGGAAGAACCTGTGGAGCCGGTGCCCAGAGCCAGCTGGGAGAGCTGGTCTGATGACAGGTCAGCCCGGGACTGCAGCAGCCGTAAGGCCCGAGTCCCGTGGGGCAGATGGAGACGGCAGTGAGGCGAAGTGAAGGAGGGAGCAAGAAGGCCTGTTGTGGTTGAGGTGCATTGGTCTCGGCACCATGGCAGGGGGTTGTGGCTGCAGCTTGGCAGTGGGAGAGGCTGCAAAGGGACTGATGGGGAGGGGGGTAGAGTTGGCGCCACAGCCATGAGCCTGTACGTTTCAAACCCCCTCACGTTTGCTGCTGTTCTAGTGCCCACCTCCCTGTCCTTGTCCCCAGGGGGCTGCTGAATGCTGCAGCCCAGCTCTCCCTGACCCCCTCATCTCTTGGGAGGAGCCCAAGCCCCCGCCTGTCCCACCGGAGATCACAGCAGGCCTTGTGGTAGCTGCTGACACAGCAGGGCCTGTTGAGATGGTCACGCGTTATCCACCCACAGGGACTCCACCAAAGTCAGACCCCACCGCCTGCAGGGGCTGGTTGGCACCAGGATCATGAAAGAATCTTAGCCACAGAGCCTGCGAACGGGGGCCGCTAACAGGGAGTTTCGAGAGGGAGTTCTCCAGGTGAAGGAGGAGCAAATACGGGACCCTTGAGGTAAGTGGCTGTGTGTAGTGTGTGTTTGTGTTCGGTAGGGTTACCATACGTCCGGATTTTCCCGGACATGTCCGGCTTTTGGGGGCTCAAATCCCCGTCCGGGGGGAAATCCCCAAAAGCCGGGCATGTCCGGGAAAATCGGGAGGGAGGGCTCGGCCGGGGCCTCTTTGGCCGGGACCGGGGTCGCGGGGCCGGGGGCATGGTGCCGGGCCGGGAGCCGGCCGGGCGCGCGGTGCCGGGCCGGGGTCGCAGTGCCGGGCCGGGCTGGGCGCGGGGCCGGGCGGGGAGCAGGGGGCGCGGGGCCGGGAGCCGGTCCGGGCCCGCGGGGCCGGGCCGCCGGGGGGTGCGCTGGGCCGCGGAGCCGGTCCGGGGTCGCGCCGGGCCACGGAGCCGGGCCGGGGTCGCGCCGGGCCGGGGCGCTGGGGGGTGCGCCGGGCCGGGCCGCGGGGGTGCGCCGGGCCGTGGAGCCCCTGGGGGGTGCACCAGGCCGTGGAGCCGCTGGGGGGTGCGCCGGGCCGGGGGGGTGCGCCGAGCCGGGAGCCGCGGGATGCGCCGAGCCGGGGGGCCGGTCCGGGGTCGCGGGGGTGCGCCGGGCCGCGCCGGGGGGGTGCGCCGAGCCGGGAGCCGCGGGGCCGGTCCGGGAGCCGGTCCGGGGTCGCGGGGCCTGGGGGTGCGCCGAGCCGGGGGGGGCGGTCCGGGAGCCGGGGGGGTGCGCCTGGCCGCGGGGGTGCGCCGGGCCGCGGAGCCGCGGGGTGCGCTGAGCCGGGGGGCCGGTCCGGGAGCCGGTCTGGGGTCGCGGGGCCGGGGGTGCGCCGGGCCGCCGGGGACCGGCCGGCAGTGCTGGGCGGGCCGGGGGTGGTCGGCCGGGGCCGGCACCCCAGGGCCCGAGCCGACCCAGCCTGGGCCGCACCTCTTCCCCCCCCCTTTACCTGCTTCAGGCTTCCCGCACGGGAAGCAGGGGAGGGGGCGGAGACTTTGGGAGGGGGCGGAGTTGGGGCGGGGGTGTGGGCGGGGCTGGGGGTGGGGCCGGGGTCCCGTGGAGTGTCCTCCATTTGGAGGCACAAAATATGGTAACCCTAGTGTTCGGAGGTTACTTGCTGTGTGCTGAGCTTGTGTTTGTCTGTTTGAAGGACCATGTGCTGTGGCCGGCAGTTGGAAGCTGTGAGCTTCTAAATAAGGTTTGAAATCTAGAAGCCTCTGTTCATTGGCAGGGCTTTATAAAGCTGTGAGCAAGCGACCAGGGAGCTTTGCGACCAGGGGCCGCTCACAGGGAGTTTCGAGAGGGAGTTGGGAAGGGGGCGAGGGACACTTGCCATTCTTTAAAATCTTTAAACTAAACTATAATCAAAACTTCTTGATTTAAACAAAACCCCCTGTCATTAACCTTGGTAGCAGTAGGAGACAATGCAGGGAGAAGCCCAGCAGCAGAGTGGGGGCTGTCCTGTTTATTGCACTGAGTGTAGCACGTATGATTACCTGCCCTGTGGGCGGGTGGCGTATGTGTGCATTCGGTGCAAGGAGCTCCTGGCCCTCAGAGACCACGTACAGGTTTTGGAGGCCAGGGTGGCGGAACTGGAGGAGCTGAGGGAGGCGGAGAGGTATGTTGATGAGGCTTTCCGGGACACTGTAGAATTGTCCCACCTCCGGTCAGACAGCCCCTGCGCTGTTGAGGAGGATGAAAGGCCCAGGAAGCAGAGCAGTCAATGGGAGCAGAGGGAAACCTTTCCATAGTTGGGACCCTCCTTCCAGATGGTGCTGGGGTTGCCTCTCGCACTGAGGTTACCTCTCCAGGGGAGGGAACTCCAGTTGCTAGGAAAAGGCAGGTGTTAGTAATAGGAGATTCGATCATTAGAAACGTAGATAGCTGGGTTTATGATGACCGGGAGAACCGTATGGTGACTTGCCTGCCTGGTGCAAAGGTTGCGGATCTCTCGAGGCATCTAGACAGACTTATGTGTTGTGCTGGGGAGGAGCCGGTGGTCGTGGTACATATAGGTACCAATGACATAGGGAAGGGTAGGAGAGATGTCCTGGAGGCCAAATTTAGGCTGCTAGGGAAGAGACTGAAATCCAGGACCTCTATGGTGGCATTCTCAGAAATGCTCCCAGTTCCACACGCAGGGCCAGGTAGGCAGGCAGAGCTTCAGAGTCTCAATGCGTGGATGAGACGATGGTGTAGAGGAGGGGTTTACATTCATTAGGAACTGGGAAACTTTTGGGATGAGGGGAGCCTATACAGGAGAGATGGGCTCCACCTAAACCAAAGTGGAACCAGACTGCTGGCACTAAACATTAAAAAGGTTGCAGAGCAGTTTTTAAACGAAGAGATGGGGAAAGCCGCTTGCTGCACAGGAGCACGTAGATCGGACAGAGACTTCTCTTAGAGGAGAGTCTATTGATCGAGATTCTCTAGGTTTTAGACAGGAGCAGAGGATGGAGGAGGATAAAGTAGGGGCCAGATCAGACGAGAAACATTCACATAAAAAAGAATCTGACACATCAGAAAAGGGCAGACAAATAAACAGTGACAAGTTTTTCAAGTGCTTGTACACAAATGCTAGAAGTCTAAATAATAAGATGGGTGAACTAGAGTGCCTCGTGATAAAGGAGGATATTGATATAATAGGCATCACAGAAACCTGGTGGAGTGGGGACAATTAAAGGGACACAATCATTCTGGGGTACAAAATATATCGGCAGGACAGAACAGGTCATGTGGGGGGGAGGAATGGCACTATATGTGAAAGAAAATGTAGAATCAAATGAAGTAAAAATCTTAAATGAATCCATGTTCCATAGAATCTCTATGGATAGTAATTCCATGCTCTAATAAGACTATAACAGTAGGGTTCTATTATCAACCACCTGACCAGGACAGTGATAGTGACGATAAAATTGCTAAGGAAGATTAGAGAGGCTATCAAAATAAAGAATTGAATAATAGTGGGGGATTTCAATTATCCCCACACTGACTGGGTACATGTCACCTCAGGACGAAATGCAGAGACAAAATTTCTCGATACTTTAAATGACTGCTTCATGGAGCAGCTGGTACGGGAACCCACAAGGGGAGAGGCAACTCTCAATTTAGTCTTAAGTGGAGTGCAGGATCTGGTCCAAGAGGTAACTATAACAGAACCGCTTGGAAATAGTGACCATAATACAATAGCATTCAACATCCCTGTGGTAGGAAGTACACCTCAACAGCCCAACACTGTGGCATTTAATTTCAGAAAGGGGAACTATGCAAAAATGAGGGGGTTAGTTAAACAGAAATTAACAGGTACAGTGACTAGAGCGAAATCCCTGCAAGCTGCATGGACACTTTTCAAAGACACCATAATAGAGGCCCAACTTCAATGTATACCCCAAATTAAAAAACACAGTAAAAGAACTAAAAAAGAGCCACTGTGGCTTAACAACCATGTAAAAGAAGCAGTGAGAGATAAAAAGGCATCTTTTAAAAAGTGTAAGTCAGATCCTAGTGAGGTAAATAGAAAGGAACATAAACACTGCCAAATTAAGTGTAAAAATGTAATAAAAAAAGCCAAAAAGGAGTTTGAAGAACAGCTAGCCAAAAACTCCAAAGGTAATAATAAAATGTTTGTCAAAGGTTTTCTGGAAATCTATGTACACTATGTCCACTGGATCCCCCTTGTCCACATGTTTGTTGACCCCTTCAGAGAACTCTAATAGATTAGTAAGACACGATTTCCCTTTACAGAAACCATGTTGACTTTTGTCCAACAATTTATGTTCTTCTACATCAGAGGGGTAGCTGTGTTAGTCTGAATCTGTAAAAAGCAACAGAGGGTCCTGTGGCACCTTTGAGACTAACAGTTAGTCTCAAAGGTGCCACAGGACCCTCTGTTGTTCTTCTACATGTCTGACAATTTTATTCTTTACTATTGTTTCAACTAATTCGTCACCACTGCCTAGGGCGGCTTTGGAAAGGGTGACCAAGAGATGGACGTCTCCATTCTCTCCTCAGTCCCCGAGCCAACCAGCCCCTCCCCATCTCGCAT
Organism: Malaclemys terrapin pileata; assembly: GCF_027887155.1. NCBI lineage: Eukaryota > Metazoa > Chordata > Testudines > Emydidae > Malaclemys > Malaclemys terrapin. Next base: position 206,611,645 of record NC_071507.1, on the reverse strand, counting down.
TCCGACCCACACGCCAAAACACATTGATCTAAACACCAGGGCAGCCCTTTGGCCGGGGGCAACACACTCCTCTTTCCATGATGTCTGTGCCAAGATGAACTGCCAATTGCCTCTTTCCATGACGTTTGTGCCAGGATGAACCGTGCTGGCATTTCCCTCTTTCCAATGGCTCCTCCGTTGTATTGACGGCTGCTCTGCTGGGACTGAAGGGCTGGGAAGCACCTTTAATCTCAACCCCTTTTCATCTGAGCTGGGTTTGTTGCTAAACAGCAGCAGCACATGATGGGGCGATGTTTAAAATCTCCTCTGAGCTTCACTGAGTATAAACCATGTGGATCTTCACAAAGGCCACGAGCCTCATGCTTCCAGCATGAAAAGCCGACCGGGATCCGCTTGCTTGCGGCTCACCCAACGAGGTCGAAGGTGTGGTGGAGGCTTGTGTCTAAGGGGTTACTGCACGTAACGGGCTCTGGGCCAGCAAGGGTGCAAGGTCCTTGAAATCAATGGGAGATGAGGGTGACCGGCATGTTCAGGATCAAGCCCCCTCTGAGTAGTTTGCATGCAGTAAATTAGGCGAATGAGTCTAATCAGGAAAGGCAGGCCAGGGACGCAGCAAAAGCAGGCCCCGCTTTGGGCTGGGAGCAGAGGCAGGCAGGGAATGGGATGGCTGCAGCAGAATAAGGGGATTATTTGCACAGATCCTCTCTTTTTAAATGGAATTATTAGGGCTGGTTGAAAAGATTTTTTAAATGTTAAAATACACACGCCAGGCCCCCCAGGCTAAAGTGGGACAACTTCCCACAGTGTCAGTGATGGAGGAACACCTGGTCTTCTGCCTCATGCCTCCTCCTTGCATTCCTGGGGCATATGGTTGCCTTGTATGTCAGGAACGGCAAGAACAAAGTGGGGAGAACGGTCTGGCTGGAGACAGACTCTTACTTAGCCTGGAAGCTCCTTGTTGCATGTTTGTACAGCAGCGAGCACAACGGGGCCCCGGGCTCTGAGCTGAGCCCCTCGTGCTACAGATATATATATTAACAGTGAGGTGTACATCCATCACACGGACTCTCCTGGCCATGCAAACTCACGGGGCCCTGGTCATGTGGGTAGTAACATCCACATTCCTCACTGGTAGCAATCTCAGGGGCACATGACCAGGGCTGAGCGAACTCGACTCTGACCCCCAAGGAAGAACTGCGAGAGTGAAGAAATGCAGCTGTTTCCGCCCAGAGCCCCACATGAGGCAAGAAGGGGCTGAGCATTCAAAAGTGCTTCATCCACTCTTCCTACAAACTCTGTTTTGTACCGAGTTTTTGAACAGAGGGTCCCAGTGTTGCAATTAGGCGGTGGGAAACGTGTGCATGACGTGATTAGAGAAACTGGCACTCCGGCCTCCCTTGGGAGGGAGCTACGAATGCATATTCTGCATGCATTGCTCTTCGGAGGGCTCATGTAAGGGGAAGCAGGGCTCAGAGATCACCATGTTTAACAAGCCCCAGAACCCTCAACCCTAACGTTTCTGAAGGCAGCTCTGCATTAAGAATTCAGCCCCTCTCCCATTACATATTTTGAGGCTGGAAGTGGCATGATGAGAAAAACAAGCATCCATCTTGAAACCAGAACCACCTGGGGCTCTGAGCAAGCGTAAGCAGAATTAGCTTCTCCTAATTCTAGAGAAAGGGTCCATGTCTTTTCCTCTAATTCTCCCTAATCCCTAAGACAAATGACTGGCTGGGCACGGGGAGTTAACTCAGAAGTGCGTGGAATGCCAAGCTGGGGCCAGGACACGGGATATGGTCAGCATCTGGTGCCCATAAAACAATGGATTCCAACTGCCATCGGCTCCCCTTGTCATGTGACATCTCTTGCAAAGGGAAGGATTTCAAAGCCGCTCAAGGCAGTATTGGGTTTGGGGATCAGAAGTGCAGTCCTGGAGGTTTGACGTCAATGGCAGTTTTATCAAGGATTTCAGTGGCTGTTTATATTCCCCTCTAGAGACCTGGGATCAAATCTTGGTCTGTATTACACCTGAACATTCAATGGGTGCTGACATCTTAGTGCCCGTGGACTAGAACATTTGTTTGATGCGGTTCCAAGCAGGCCCACGACAGCAGCAGCAGGGGAAGGGGGGGCAAGATCAAGCATCAGCAGAGAAATGAGTGAAGGGCCCAGAACCGAAAGAGGTGGTCAGGACTGAGGTGCAATTGCAGGGCCAGGAACACGCTCCGGACTAGAACGGGGTGGGGCTTCAGATTAGGATTAGAACTTTCAGACCTATCCACAATAGCCACAAACAGTCTGGGTGATTTTCTAAATGACTTAATGCTGTTGAAATAAAAGGCTAACGCCCTCCTAATATCCAAGTGTGCAAAGCTTCCTCTCTGGACTGATGTGGCTTCAGGAAAAAATGGGAAGATGGATAACCTAGCTGATGTGAAACTTGGACGACACCCTGGGCAACAGTATAGGGCATGGAGTGATAGGTTGGTGGTTTGAGCATTGGCCTGCTAAACCCAGGGTTGGGAGTTCAATCCTTGAGGGGGCTACTTAGGGATCTGGGCAAAATCAGTACTTGGTCCTGCTAGTGAAGGCAGGGGGCTGGACTCGATGACCTTTCAAGGTCCCTTCCAGTTCTAAGAGATGGGATATCTCCATTAATTTAAAAAAAACTTTGTCCTTGAAAAATACTGTAAATAGAGGGTCCATTAGAGCCCCTATTTCCCCAACCCTTTGAGCAAAGGTGATAGCCACCAAAAAGGCTGTCTTCAGAGATAAATTAATGAGGGACGAAGTAGCCATTGGCTCAGAGAGAGGGCCCATAAGGCATCTAAATCCTAAATTCAAATCTCAGATAGGAGTGGGTTCCTTAAATTGGGGGGACAGGTTCTGTAGTCCTCTGAGAAACCTTACAATTTAGGGTAAGCAAAGAGTGAGACTCCCTCCACTGGGGAAAGAAAGGCTGCTCATAGATAATCCTGTCTTTTTTAGCTCTAAGAGGTACTCAAGAATGATAAGGAAGGGAGAGTGAGCAGATGGAACACTTCTCTGGACACACCAAAGGCTGAACCTTTCCCACTTGAGGAGATAAGTGCATCTTCCTGGAATCATTCCTACTCTTCAATGATATATGTTGTACCTCCTTAGAACAAGTAGACTCTATTCCCATGAACCATCAAGGAGCCAAGTTTTGAGACGAAGAATCTTCAGGTTGGGGTGAAGAATCCAACCAGCATCTTGGGAAAGAAGATATGGAATCGATCGAAGGCTGATTGCCTAACAGGCTAGGTGAATCAGGTCAGAATATCATATTTGTCTGGGCCACATTGGGACTATTAATATGATCCAGGCTTTGTTGTGCTTGATCTTGTTTCAGAGTAGCAGCCGTGTTAGTCTGTATCAGCAAAAAGAACGAGGAGTCCTTGTGGCACTGTAGAGACTAACAAATGTATTTAAGCATAAGCTTTCGTGGGCTAAAACCCACTTCATTGGATGCATGCAGTAGAAAATACAATAGGAAGATATATATATACACACAGAGAACATGAAAAAATGGGTGTTGCCATACCAACTATAACAAGAGTACTCAGTTATGATGGGCTATTGTCAGCAGGAGAAAAAACAACTTTTGTAGTGATAATCAGGATGGCCCATTTCCAACAAGTGACAAGAAGGTGTGAGTAACAGTAGGGGGAATAGTTCTACTTTGTGTAATGACCCATCCACTCCCAGTCTTTATTCAAGCCTAATTTAATGGTGTCCAGTTTGCAAATTAATTCCAAATCTGCAGTTTCTCGTTGGAGTCTGTTTTTTCTTTGAAGAATTGCGACTTTTAGGTCTGTAATTGAGTGACCAGGGAGGTTGAAGTGTTCTCCGATGGGTTTTTGAATGTTATAATTCTTGATGTCTGATTTGTGTCCATTTATTCTTTTGCGTAGAGACTGTCCGGTTTGGCCAATGTCCATTCTTGTTTGGGACCAGAAAGTAGCTGAAGTAAAACACTCCTCCCTCTGTGCTAAACTGGAACCGGTTCTACAGTTCCTGATCACAGAAGGCAGTAGACTTCTTGCTTTAAGACTATTTGTGAGAGGGGTCCCTGAAGAGGAATGGGGAAAGGGAGTGGGCATAGGGGAGGAAGATAAAATGCATAGCATACCCCAATCTTATAACCTCCAGCACCCATAGGCGCCGACTCTGTGGGTTGGAGCACCCATAGGAAAAAAATGGTGGGTGCTGAGCACCAGTAGCCCCCCCCTCTTCCCCCAAATGCCTCCTGCCCGCCAGTGGTCCCGCTGATCAGCACCTCCCCCTCCCTCCCAGCACCTCCCATCCACTGCAATCAGTTGTTCTGTGGTGTGCAGGAGGTGCTGGGTGGGGGAGGGTCAGGAGCAAGGGTGGGGCGTGCTCAGGGGAGGGGATGGAACAGGGCAGAAAGAGGCGGGTCGGGAATGGAGTGAGGGGAGGGCCTTGGGGAAAGGGGTGGAGTGGGGGTGGGGCCTGGGGCAGAGCAGGGGTCAAGCATCCCCTGGCACATTGGAAAGTTGGTGCCTCTACAAGCACCTGTCTGATGTGATTCTCTCCCATGCTGATAGAAAGTGGGAGAGCTGGTCTCCAACAGGTGGATGATGGGTAGAATAGTGTAGATGAAATGTCAGTTTTGTGGGGTTGTTCCGGGCCCTCGACCAGCCCATCAGAACTGGTAGTTTGATGATGATCAGGGCTCAGTAGCGGACCCAGAGGAAGCAGGTGGTCTCTTCCTCTAGAAGCTTGATTTCTTCCTGGGTGGTTCAAAAGGTCTCTGGAATCCTAAGAATGAAGTGGTGAGAAGCGGGATTTTTGTGCCGTTTGGGATCTACTAACTTTTGTTGGTTTGTAGGCATGTAAATCCCAAGGGGTCTCAACGCGGTTCTGGAATCCTTAAAGGTATGCAAGGATTCATCAATGGGTTCTGCAAAAAGTTTGAGGCCATCAAAAGGAAAGCCCTCAATTGTGTTTTGGACTTCCCTTGGCAATCCAGATAACTGGAGCCAGGACACCCTCCACATGACCGCTGCTGTAGCGATGGCAGTGTTGGCAGCATCTAATGAGGACTATAAGAATGTTTTTGCTAACAGTTGACCCTTGTTAATAATAACCTGAAACTTCTCATGCTGATCAGCTGGCAGATGCTCAATAAAAGTGGTGAATTTGGCATAATTTGTGTGATTTATGTCAGTACGAGAGCTCAATAGTTCACAATCCTAAATTGAAGAGGAGGGATATTTGGAGTAGGGGAGCGTCTCCCCCTTTAGTCCCCATGACAAAGACTAGGGGCCTGGGGAAATTGCTATTGGTATGCAGCCTGTCACAGGGTCTACTCAACACAATGGTGGCTCCTGCTGGCCGTCCTGGGGATTAGCCCTGCCAGTTGGTGTGCCCTCTTCAAGTGGTGCCTCTCCCATCATCCTTTCAACCTGCGGACCCAACTCACTCCAAGAACCGCAGAGTCCTCTTCATGACTCAGCCCTCCGGTGGGTCATGATCCGGGGTCACCCAAAGTCTTTCTACGCCGAGTCCCAGGCAGTCCTTCTTTTGTGCTGCCCTGCTCGTGCCACTTCCCCAGTGGCCAATAGGGGAACCCGGGCCCACCCACTACTCCGGGTTCCAGTCCAGAGACCCTCAGCTCAGCAGTTCTGAGCTCTACCCTCTCAGCCCTCACTGCTCCTTCCCTGGACTTTTTCCTTCTCTTCCTCGTTCCCTGCCTTCTCTGGAAGTACCAGCTCCAAACCAACTCCCTCCTCCTCCTGCAGCCTTTCCCAGCAGCCCCCTTCTGCTCTCAGCTCCTAGGCTTTCTGGGTCCCACCTAGTCATGCCCAGTTAAGCCTCATTTAATCCACTCCCTGCTCCCTGACTCCTCCTCCAGGTGCAGCTAATTGGCCTACCTGGCCACCTTAACCCCTTCTAGTCCTGTGTGAAGTGGACACCCCATCACACAGCCCAAGGATCCCAGTATGGCCACTGGAGGGGGGACCAAATGGCACTGATGCTCGAACCAGGTCGGGGGGACATAGGCCTGTCTTTGATGTAACTTCCTCTCTTCTCAAAGTGTCAGGAAGAAATTCTCTTGTCTGAGGAGGGGAATCTTGGACCGAGACATTCAAATAGGAGAATTCCAACTTATCAAGGGGGAGGAGCCCCTGCACTCTCTGAAGGTGTTGGAGAGTCAAGTGGTACTGCGGTAAAGTCCCACTTTGGAGACCTGTCTTGGTACTGATAATCTTTCAATACCCACCAATCACGGAGACTGCGGTTCCTCTGAAACAGGTCAGTCCCCAGAGAATCTGAACTCCTGCGGTACTGGGTGGAACTGAAGACTGGGACCACGTTCCATTGTCAGTACCGAGGGTGTATGTTGTTTTGGAAAGTCCCTTCTGACCAAAGTACTTGGTATCAATGAATATGCCTTGGGAGGTGCTGAGACCGTGTGAGAAACATGGCTTTTTCCCAGTCCCGAGGCCATCTTAAGGGTCGACTTTGATACAGACAGAACCAAAGGAGATGTGGGTGCCATTCTCCTAGAGATGTAATGCTTTGGTTCTCTTGTTGCAGTGTCCTGCTTCTGTGGTATGAGGTATGCTTGTTGCCTTTGTTTTCAGAGGAGCCTGAAGCCCTGGACACACGGTCGGTATGGAGAATGTCTGGAGCCTCAACTGTACTCAGAGAGGGAGGAGAAGTCTCTGCAGCAGTCTTACTTCAGAGGGACTGAGGGTTGGTTTTTTTTTTTTTTTTGAGGTAGACTCCTTCTGGGGAGGATGGCTCCTTTTTTTACGAGTCTTCTCTGTGGATTTATCCTAGGTAGACCCAGGTCAACGTGGCGAAGTTGATGGAGCACTGTGTTCACTAAGAGACCAATGTCCAGATAGGGTCTCCTGGCCTGGATCTGAAGCCAGCTGGGGGGAACACCCCATCATTAAGAGTCTTGTTTTTATCTCCTGATTCTTCCTTGCCCTGCCTTGCAAATGGAGCACTTCTGCAGGATATGAGACTCTCCCAAGCAGCGGATACACTGAGAATCATAGAACTGAAAGGGACCTCAAGAGGTCATCTAGTCCAGTCCCCTGCACTCGTGGCAGGACTAATTATCTAGACCATCCCTGACAGGTGTTTGTCCAACCTGCTCTTAAAAATCCCAATGATGGAGATTCCACAACCTCCCTAGACAATTTATTCCAGTGCTTAACCACCCTGACGGTTAGGAAGTTTTTCCTAATGTCCAACCTAGTCCTCCCTTGCTGCAATTTAAGCCCATTGCTTCTTGTCCTGTCCTCAGAGGCTAAGAAAAACAATTTTTCTTCCTCCTCCTTGTAACAACCTTTTATGTACTTGAAAACTGTTATCATGTCCCCTCTGAGTCTTCTCTTTTCCAGACTAAACAAACCCAATTTTTTCAATCTTCCCTCATAGGTCATGTTTTCTAGACCTTTAATCAATTTTTTCACTCTTCTCTGGACTCTCTCCAATTTGTCCACATCCTTTTGAAATGTGGCACCCAGAACTGGACACAATGCTCCAGTTGAGGCCTAATCAGAGTGGAGTAGAGCGGAAGAATTACTTCTCGTGTCTTGCTTACAACACTCCTGCTAATACATCCCAGAATGATGTTTGCTTTTTTTGCAACAGTGTTACACTGTTGACTCACATTTAGCTTGTGGTCCACTATGACCCCCAGATCCCTTTCCGCAGTACTCCTTCCTAGGCAGTCATTTCCCATTTTGTATGTGTGCAACTGATTGTTCCTTCCTAAATGGAGTACTGTGCATTTGTCCTTATTGAATTTCATCCTATTTACTTCAGACCATTTCTCCAGTTTGTCCAGATCACTTTGAATTTTAAACCTATCCTCCAAAACACTTGCAACCTCTCCCAGCTTGGTATCGTCCGCAAACTTTATATGTGTACTCTCTATGCCATTATCTAAATCATTGATGAAGATATTGAACAGAACCGGACCCAAAACTGATCCCTGTGGGACCCCACTCGTTATGCCCTTCCATCATGACTGTGAACCACTGATAACTACTCTCTGGGAACGATTTTCCAACCAGTTTTGCACCCACCTTATAGTAGCTCCATCTAGGTTGTATTTCCCTAGTTTGTTTACGAGAAGGTCATGCGAGACGGCATCAAAAGCTTTACTAAAGTCAAGACAGACCACGTTTACCACTTCCCCCCCATCCACAAGGTTTGTTACCCTGTCAAAGAAAGTGATCAGGTTGGTTTGACAGGATTTGTTTTTGACAAATCCATGTTGACTGTCACTTATCACCTTATTATCTTCTTGATGTTTGCAAATTGATTGCTTGATTATTTGCTCCATTATCTTTCCAGGTACAGAAGTTAAGCTGACTGGTCTGTAATTCCCCGGGTTGTCCTTATTTCCCTTTTTGTAGATGGGCACTAGATTTGCCCTTTTCCAGTCTTCTGGAATCTCTCCCATCTTCCATGACTTCTCAAAGACGATAGCTAATGGCTCAGATATCTCCTCAGTCAACTCCTTGAGTATTCTAGGCTGCATTTCACCAGGCCCTTGTGCCACGAGACATCTAATTTATCAAAGTAATTTTTAACTTGTTCTTTCCCTATTTTAGCCTCTTCCGATCCTACCTCATTTTCACTGACATTCACTACGTTAGATGTCCAATCGCTACCAACCTTCTTGGTGAAAACCGAAACAAAGAAGTCATTAAGCACCTCTGTCATTTCCACATTTTCTGTTTTTATTTCTCCCCCTCATTGAGTAACCGGCCTACCCAGTTCTTGGTCTTCCTCTTGCTTCTAATGTATTTGTAGAATGCTTTCTTGTTACCCTTTATGTCTCTGGCTAGTTTGATCTCGTTTTGTGCCTTGGCCTTTCTAATTTTGTTCCTACATACTTGTGTTATTTGTTTATATTCATCCTTTGTAATTTGACCTAGTTTCCACTTTTTGTAGGACTCTTTTTTGATTTTTAAATCATTGACGATCTCCTGGTTAAGCCAGGGTGGTCTCTTGCCATACTTCCTATCTTTCCTACACAATGGGATAGTTTGCTCTTGTGCCCTTAATAATGTCTCTTTGAAAAACTGCCAACTGTCTTCTATTGTTTTTCTGTTTAGACTTGTTTCCCATGGGATATAACCTACCAATTCCCTGAGTTTTCTAAAGTCTGCCTTCTTGATATCCATTGTTTTTATTTTGCTCCCTCCTACCATTCCTTAGAATCATGGTGTCAAGTATCAGAGGGGTAGCCGCGTTAGTCTGGATCTGTAAAAAGCGACAAAGAGTCCTGTTTCAGAGCGCAGCCGTGTTAGTCTGTATCTGCAGAAAGAACAGGAGTATTTGTGGCACCTTAGAGACTAAAAAATTTATTTGAGCATACGCTTTCGTGGGCTACAGCCCACTTCTTCGGATGCATAGAATGGAACATATATTGAGGAGATATATATACCCATACAGAGAGCATGAAAAGGTGGGACTTGTCTTACCAACTCTGAGAAGCCAATTAAGTAGGAGAAAAAACTTTTGAAGTGATTATCAAGCTAGCCCAGTACAGACAGTTTGATAAGAAGTGTGAGAATACTTACAAGGGGAGATAGATTCAATATTTGTAATGGCTCAGCCATTCCCAGTCTTTATTCAAGCCTAAGTTGATTGTATCTAGTTTGTATATCAATTCCAGCTCAGCAGTCTCTCGTTGGAGTTTGTTTTTGAAGCTTTTCTGTTGCAAAATTGCCACCCTCAGGTCTGTTACTGAGTGACCAGACAGGTTAAAGTGTTCTCCTACTGGTTTTTGAATGTTATGATTCCTGATGTCAGATTTGTGTCCATTTATTCTTTTGCATAGAGACTGTCCGGTTTGGCCAATGTACATGGCAGAGGGGCATTGCTGGCCAAAGAGTCCTGTGGCACCCTATAGACTAACAGACGTATTGGAGCATAAGCTTTCGTGTGTGAATACTCACTTCATCATGAGCTCTATCATTCCAAAACAACAACAACAACGAGGAGTCCTTGTGGCACCTTAGAGATTAACAAATTTATTTGGGCATAAGCTTTTGTGGGCTACAGCCCACTTCATCAGATGAATAAATTTGTTAGTTGCTAAGGTGCCACAAGGACTCCTCGTTGTGTTTGATGATACAGACTAACTCAGCTACCGCTCTGAAATCTATCATTTCATGATCACTTTCACCCAAGCTGCCTTCCACTTTCAAATTTTCAACCAGTTCCTCCCTATTTGTCAAAATCAAATGTATAACAGCCTCTCCCCAGGTAGCTGTCTCCACCTTCTGAAATAAAAAATTGTCTCCAATACATTCCAAGATTTTATTGGATAATCTGTGCCCTGCTGTGTTGTTTTCCAAACAGATGTCTGGGTAGTTGAAGTCCCCCATCACCACCAAGTCCTGTGCTTTGGATAAATAAATAAATTAAATTAAATAAATAATTTTTGTTAGCTGTTTAAAAAAACCCTCATCCACCATTTCTTCCTGGTTAGGTGGTCTGTAGTAGACCCCTACCATGACATCACCCTTTTTACCCCTTTCATCCTACCCAGAGACTTTCGGCAAGTATGTCTCCTATTTTCATCTCAACCTCAGTCCAAGTGTGTACATTTTTAATATATAAGGCCACACCTCCTCCCTTTTTTCCCTGCCTGTCCTTCCTGAGCAAGCTGTATCCTTTTATACCAATATTCCAGTCATGCATATTATCCCACCAGGTCTCTGTGATGCCAACTATGTCATAGTTGTCTTTATTTACTAGCATTTTGAGTTCTTTCTGCTTATTCCCCATACTTCTTGCATTAGTACACAGCCATCTAAGATACTGATTTGATCCCCTCCCCTCAGTTCTGTCTTGGCTCTCCTTTATCCTTGCTAGAACAGCTCATGCTCCCCCCAAATTCCAAACCTTCTCCCAGGCCTCCATGTTTTTGACTTACCTGAGGGCTTTGGTCACCTGCCCCTCTTCGAACCTAGTTTAAAGCCCTCCTCACTAGGTTAGCCAGTTTGTATCCAAATATGCTCTTCCCCTTACTCGATAAGTGGACCCCATCTCTGCTTATCAGTCCGTCTTCCTGGAACAGCATCCCATCAAGGAAGCTGAAGCCTTCCTGGTGACACCATTCTTGCAGCCAGGATTTGCCTCCAGGATGCATCTGTCTCTGCCAAGGCCCCTACCCTTGACCGGAAGGATCGATGCCCATCAACAACCCGTATGGACTCCCAGCAAGAGATGCACCTCTTGAAGCCTGGAGGGCCTGGCATACCCCGGGGCAATGGTTATTGTGAAGGAGGAAGGTTCCACCCTCCTTAAAGGGAAAAGGGATCAAGAGAAATCCCCTCTAAACCACTTAAAATAAATAAAGAAAATAATATAATAAAGAAAGATAACTAGACTATGTTGTAGCCTTCAAATGGTAAGGAACACTAACGCTCCATCTCAGGCTGAGGCAGTTGAGAAGGACCTGAGAATGGTTCATTCATCCAAGCTGCCTTACACAGCCTAGGAGCAGGGCACGAGAAAGCGTAGGGCGCTTGCGTGGGCCAAACGGGCAGTACTGCCAAAAATCTCTGAGGTAAGGCGCCCAGGGCGTGAGCACACCAGAAGTAGAGAACCCACAGGACACTACTTGAAGAACACATTGTTCCAGGACATTCCTGATCTTTATGTACTTTGCATGGGCAACAGGTGAGGAGCAAACATGGCTAAGTGCCTAGGTACTATGAGGATAGGGACAGAAATGCCTGGATAGATAGGATGCTAAACAACTGCAACAGAGCTGCTTACTACTCTCTGTTGAAGTTTAGTAAAATTGGTCACCTTCTTTACGGATAATTGTATGCTTTGTAGTTTAATTTGGGTATGTCAGCTCATATGGGGTCGGGCAGATTTCAGACTGGTACTCTATGGAATCTGTAATTAAATTATGGTAGGATCAGTTTAACTCCACTCACTGGCCTACTGGTAAGGGTGGTAATCATACCCTTCTTCCAAGCTCTCGTACAAAGTTTTTAAAGGGCTTCAGCAGGAGTGATGGATCCCATCTGAGGTAGAGGCTGCATGTACCTAAATCTATATACGCTAGAGCCGTAGTTCTCAACCTTTTGTACTGGTGACCCCTTTCACATAGCAAACCTCTGAGTGCGACCCCCCTTATAAATTAAAAACACTTTTTGATATATTTAACACCATTATAAATGCTGAAGGCAAAGCGGGGTTTAGGGTGGAGGCTGACAGCTTGCGGCCCCCCATGTAATAACCTCGCGACCCCCTGAGGGGTCCCAACCCCCAGTTTGAGAACCGCTGCTCTACAGTATGTTTGCTGCCCTTTAAAATCCATCCTCTTTTGTGGGGTAAATACTATTGATAGGGTCCTACCAAATTCACGGTTCATTTGGGTCAATTTCACAGTCATAAGATTTAAAAAATCATAAATTTCATTATTTCAACTATTTCAATATGAAATTTCACAGTGTTGTAACTGTAGGGGTCCTGACCCAAAAAGGAATTGTGTGTGTGTGTGTGGGGGGGGGGTCGCAAGGTTATTGTAGGGGAGGTTGCAGTACTTCTACCCTTACTTCTGCACTGAGCTGGTGGCTGGAGAGCGGCGACTGCTGGCCGGGAGCCCAGCTCTGAAGGCAGCGTCGCCGCCAGCAGCAGCGCAGAAGTAAGGATGGCAGGTACGGTATTGCCACCCTTACTTCTGCGCTGCTGCCTTCAGAGCTGGACCCTTGATCAGCACCCGCCACTCTCCGGCTGCCCAGCTCTGAAGGCAGCAGCGCAGAAGTAAGGATGGCATGGTATGGTATTGCCACCCCTACTTCTGTGCTGCTGCTGGCGGGGCGCTGCCTTCAGAGGTGGGCACTCGGCCAACAGCCACTGCTCTCCAGCCGCCGAGCTCTGAAGGCAGCGCAGAAGTAAGGGAGGCAATTCCGTGGCCCCCCCTAAAATAACCTTGTGACTCCCTTTTGGGTCAGGACTCCCAGTTTGAGAAACGCTGGTCTCCTTGTGAAATCTGTATAGAATAGTGTAAAAGCACACAAAGGACCAGATTTCATGGGAGGAGACCAGATTTCACGGTCCATGATGTGTTTTTCATGGCTGTGAATTTGGTAGGGTCCTAACTATTGAATACCACTGAGCCCTGAGCTCATCCAGGAAAGGAAGCATCTTGAAAGGGGCTTTAGGCACTGAGCGTTACTGAGCACCCAGATGAGTATGGAGTTGCAGGCGCCCCTATCATGATCAGGGCTGGTTTGTTCCATTTGACCTGTATTCATGACAGATGTGCATATTCTCCTGGCTCTGGCATTTAATAGAAATACACAATGAACTATGGGCAGCTGCTTTTATTCTGGAGCAGTAAGTTCATGTTAAAACAGCTTTGCTGTTTCATGTACATCTCAAACATATTTTTCTACGGTCATCACACAGACAAGAGACCCCCATAGGGATGGGACTAATTTATTAAATATTTGGCAGATGACAGAACATGGCTTCCAGTTTACAGATTTATATTAGACACGTTCCCAACATGTACAGAATCTTGTTTTTAACATTTGTTTATGGAACACCCACACAGACACGCACTCACACCCACCCACTCGTATGGATTTATTACACACACGCACACACACACACACACACACACTTACATACACTTGTAAATTTGAAATAGTACAGTCATTCCACAGCGGTCTCGAATCCCAAGGCAGATTTCTATGCAATACATGGAAGAAAAAGGTGTGATCCCTGCCAGCTCTGCTCGTGGCCACCAGACCGGATATGAATGAGCCTGGCTTTGTTTTACATCTAGTGATTGCAAGTTAGCAGGGTCTCTAAAGGAATTGGACATCCACTGAGCACACATATGCTGAAGTCTGTATGAGTTGCTGAAGCCAATTTTCTTCCTTTTATACATCACTGACATAGTAATTTTATGTGGAAAATAGCATGAGGGAGACCCACATCTGAGAGGACGCTGCTCCCAGTGCTAACTGCCCGTGCAGCCTACGCTGGCTGTGTCATGAAACTCCAGCTTCCGCTACCCAGGACTAACGGGGAATCCCATTCCCACCGCAAACATTCACCTCCCCAACAAACACCAGGTGATATTGGCTGATGAACCCATGAGTCCATCACAGAGCTGAAAGTTTAGCGAGGACCAAAACCCGGTATGGTTTGAACAGCGGTTCCCATCCCTTGTGCAATGCTGTGCAGGGAGCCGTGTCAGCTCTGGCTTTCCTCATGGAATCGCTGCTTTGGTAGGCCCCGGCCAGCAGCCGTTCTATAGACATTTCCATGGTAACTAACAGCGCCTGTTGCTGTACTGCTTCCACACCCCACGGCGGGGCTCCCTCCACAGCAGGCCATGCAGGAGGGGGAAGCACTAATTCCTTCCCTTGGAACGGCAACAGTTTTGCCCAGCTCGAGAATGGTTTTCTTTTTAAACCTGTAGTAAGATGCACTTCATAAAACCAAAGGAATTTTCCTTCCCTAGTTAAACAGCACAACGTACGAGCCTCCGCGGGTTACTTGGAACATTTTACGGCTGGCTGAGGTGAGCTGAGCGGACAAGGTGGTGCTCAAAGCGCACACAAACCTGTGTGTTCTCTCCCATCGCCAGGAAGGACGAGACATCTGGGCCAGCCGAACCAGGGGACGGTGGGGGCTGATCTATATTTCTGCCCACACACATCATTCTGGGAACCAATCTTTGTAAACTGCACGCACGTGGCGGGGGGGAGATGAAGGCAAGAGCGGGACCCGGAGGACCTGGAGTGTCTGCCGCACCCCTGGGATCAGGCTGGACGGTAGACAGGAACTGTGGTGATTGGGCCAGGGCCAGGAGCAGCTACCCCTGGTGGCTGGCGAGAGACACGAACCTCTGGGACCTCCCTTCCCAGTCTGTAGCTGGCCGCCCTCCTCTGCCCCCCTGCACCGAGTCTTACCCCCCATGCAGAGCGCCCATCCTGCTCCCCCCTGCAATCCCTCCACCCCCCCAAAGCAAGCTTCCGCCACCTGTGGGAGGCGTAATCTCCTAGCCACATCTGAGCCAGTTACAATCCTCAGACCAAGCGACAATGAATTGGGAGGCTTAGTCGCAGCTGTTGTCTTTATGCTGCAGTTCTGCACTGTGGACATACCTTCCGGTCACCTTCGCTGCACCTGCTTACACATAGCATAGTCCTTAGTCTGCACTATTCCATCCAGTGTCTGAGCCTTCATTGGAGACAGCCTCTTCTTTAATAAGTCACCCCAGTATCCATGGAAAACACAAGAATTGGGGGCATAGCCCCACAGCCTGCAAGAAAGTTTCAGCCCCAAGAGCATGTTCAAGCATCCCTTACAAACAGAACAGAGCAGGGATAAACTGTACTTTATCTGTACGGCACTTTGGAGGGGTCATTTCTTAGAGAACTGAAGTAGGCCAGACTGCAGAAGTGACATGCACTTGGGTGCAGATGGGGAGCCCAAGGCCCCACCACACGCAGAGGTTGCCATAGGGCTGCTGTTGCCATCCTATGGCAATGCATTGTGAAGACAAGAATGGGTCCATTTGCCCCCCTTCCACACAACAAAACCCCTTCACTGTTTTGTACAGTATTTGCTCAAAAAAACAGGCCCTTTTCCCAGTGAAAACAAGGCTATTTAAAAAAAAAAATAGGACGCATTGAGCAGAGATGGCTGCAAAATATGAATTTTTGGCCGTTTCCAGTGTGAAAACAGGCATTTTGGTCAAAGCTCACCAAGACGTGAAATAGGAGGAGGTTGCAAAACAAACAGCCAACATTTCCACACCAAACGTCACTGAGACACCGTCACCAGTTATTCAGCTTCACTGGAGACAGACAATGATTTCTGTCAAACTCCTCTCTTCTCCTGAGTACCTAGCCAGCGTCTAGCCAGAGCCAGGGCGATACTGCACGTTAACGAGCAATGTGGCTTTGCACAATGGGCCTGATCAAAGCCTACTGAAGGCAATGCAAAGCCTCCTGTTGACTTCAATGGGCTTTGTATCAGGCCCTGTATCTTTGGCTCGTGACTCTGATGTTATTACACATCCTGGAAAAAACGTACAGGAACATGGGCAGAAAAAGCTCCACATCTGAAGGAAAAAAGGAAACATCTCTTTGAAGCCTTTTTTTCCAATGGCAGCCTTTTGAAGCTGCTCAGGGGTGTGGAATGTCTGAAGGCGTCCCAGAAGAGATGGGCCAGAGGGCAGAGTGCGGGTGATACCTGCTTTACTGCAGTTTATTACATCAGTATCAATGCCACATCTATGTGGCATGCTAGAGTTCTATAGGGTATCTATATTACACACAGGATCAGAATTAGCTCTGTTACATGGCTACTACTCCACTGACCTGGGGCTGAGTCGTTCTGGTGTAGTGGAGCAGAACATCACCCAGGCTCCAAAGGTTCAATTTTGTGTCCAGTGAAGACTAGCACAGATGGGTGGGAAAGCGCTGTTTTCGCTGACAGGTTAGAAACAGACTTAATAAAGTGTGCGGGCATGTGTGCCTAGAGTGGGGTAAAGTAACGCCAGAGAAGCCAGCCCAATAAAATATATTAAAGCCTGGCCGGGAAGGTTGAGCCCAGGGGCTTTAAGGCAGTTATTGCAAGGCAAACAATAGTTTCTAAGCAGAGTTTCCAACGTTAACATGTGTGAGTTATTTTCTTCCAGACAATGTCATGTCATGTCACCACAGCAAGTGCTCTGCATTGGGGAGTGAGGAGCTGTCCCAGACGTCACGGCACGTCACACAGGAATTACGCTGTGCTCACCAAGGGTTGTCCACACGGCAAGTTACTGCATGGCAAGCCAGGGTGTGAATCTATAGCACTCCAGCTTGCTGTGGGCACTGCTCCAGCACAGGACTTTCACTGCACTGAAGCCATGTTCCCGAGTGAGGTAAGCTGGTGGGCGGTAGATTCACACCCTGGCTTGCCGCATAGTAACTTGCCGTGCATACAAGACCTGACATCAGTTATCTCACTATGACATGCTGCAGGGGTTCCTAAAAGCTCTGGGCAATGGTACCCGTTTAGTCACATTCAAAGCTTGGCTGTACCGGTCTGTGCCTTCCTCCTTCCCCCGAGCTTGTGCTGCTCTTGCCATCAGGAAACGGGCATTTGGAGCAGTCTCAGCTCCATGGCAGAGTGAAGGGAGAACAAAGTGGCTGGAAGGTGGCTTGGAGGTGCTCCCCAAAGGTATTCGTACTGAGTACCAATGGGCGGGAAGCAGAGCTCCAGTTCCACCCAAAGACAGGTCACGACAGCCGGCAACGTCACAAGGTCGCTCTGCAGCCCCCTCACCAGGTTCTCTTTGGGAATTGCTGGCGAGCGCTCCCTAGCAGCACTATGGCAACAGGATAAGGCTGGATGGCAACCTTGTTCTTGACTCAGGGCAAATGGCAGAGTGAAGCTCTCGGGAGCGTACCAGGTTAACGAGGACAAATGTAACTGAAGTTTAGGCCTTAATGATCACCTATGGGGAAATGGCCTTGGAGTTTGTAAATGACCCATCGGCTCTCTGTTCCCTGACATTTAATTCCCCAGTTCACCATTCCTACTTGCAGGGTGTATTAACATTGTAAGGTGCTTGGGGAAAAAAACTTTTTTCCCCAGCGACTCTAGCATGAGAGTGACACACAAATGGCTTCTGTGCAAGAGGTGGTCAGGTAAACCCATGTCATCCTCTCGGTATCACATCAGGTAAGACAGGCTTACAGTATCACTGACAAGCAACCTGCAGACCCCCTCATTACAATAATATGAAGCATTTGCTGACCACTTTGTAGACTCAAATATATGGCACTGTGGGTGAGGTAATCCAGAACCCTGGCACACAGGGTCACATTAATATACACAGACGATGCACTGTCTCTGGCTGTAAAAGCCCATTGAGCCTGTCAAGAGTTATATGAACAAAAAGCAGATGCCACAGCTTTCTGCAGAAATGCTACGTTTCACTGCACAGTGGAACTTGCCTATTCAATCACAGAGTTCAGCGTAAAGAGAAGAGTAAGCAAACTCTCTAATAGTCTGATACAGAAAAGGCTGTCACAGGTTCCTTAGCTGAGCTTACAACAGGCTAAGACATGATCATAGTATTGTAACGCCTGTGCGCACGTGAAATTAGCTTCCTGGAACTTTGATAGAGGAAATGCTCCTCCTTTTATAGTAGGCAGCAAACAACAAAACTAACAAAGTGCATTTGGTCCTGGTGGTGCTGCTCTGTGCTGTGAAATCGCTATTCCATTGCAGGGGGGTTACAACGACCTCTCACTATCTATAATCTGTGATCAAAGTACCTGACTGTCCTTCGGGATGGAGAGTGCTATAGAAACGTAGCATCACCATCATCATACTACAGTTATCTCTGCTCCCAACTCACAGACACTGGGGCCTTATCTGCACTAGGATATCTCCCACCACAGTTACCACTGGTTCAGCTCTACTGGTGAGAGCCCCAGTGTAGAGAAGGTGGTGGCAACCACTGCTGTTTTAACCACTGTCATATAGATCTCTTACAGTGTAGACAGCCTATAGGGACAGATATTCCCTTTCTTCTAGGGAGAAGTGTCTTCACCTCCAAGAGCTGCAAAACCGAGCAGATACAGTGGAAGTTTTAGCCTCTAAATATTAGACTAATGGTGGCAACAAAAGTGAGGCGTTGGAAAATGAATAAACAGGAAAAACATAAAAAAAGAATGAGCAGCTATTTGGTTGGTCCATGTAGCTTGCTTTCACATTGTAATCATGGGGCAGAAAAGCTGCAATATGCACGGTTGTTGTAGCCATGCCGGTCCCAGGATATGGTGGGTGTGGTACTAACTTGAAAGCTGGTCTCTCTCCCCAACAGAAGTTGGTCCAATAAAAGATATCCCCTCCCCAATCTTGTCTCTCTAGAAAAGCTGTAAATCATAGTCACTGGCTGATGTACAGCGTCTCCCCTTCCACTGTAATTCTGACCCAGATTAGTGGCATTTAGGGGAGAAAAATTTATGTTTTCATTCGGAACGTCCAAAAGGCAAAAACTTTCATCTACTCCTCTCCTAGATGTACTGTACCACATAAGGCCTATTTCCAGTTCATCTTCAGCATCCCCCAAGGCCTATTCTAGTTCACAATTCATATTTCCTTCCACACAGATTTCTGCACACAGCTTTGGCTGTGGTTATTGAAGTTAAATGTCAAGAGGACCTTTGCCTGTCTGAAAGCAGGCTTGGTGGGTGAGACATAGCAATCCCAGGTACTGTTGCTGGTCCATTCACAGCTGGAGCAATGGAAACTTATCTGAAGCCAGCATTTTACTAACCAGACCTTGGGCATCAGGGTGGTAAGTAGGGGAAGAAGTGCATGAAAATCAAGGACAAAAAAGAGGGCCCACAGTGAAGATACGATGAAGCCACAGTCACAATGTCTCTAACCACCGATGGCCTCCTGTCTATACCGGCAGGTCCTTGAGCCAGCCACTAGCAAAACTTTCATCCTTTAAAATTCCAGAACACACATCCCCTTCTTGCATCTGTACAGCCGCAACCAGAGTAACGTCTGGGTAATGATTCAGCTAATCATACTGAAAACGTGTACAAAGACAGCCACAAACCCTTCCAAGTGTGTGGTGTTTGGCAGGCTAAAGCTAACACACTGAACCAGGTTATCCTCACTTTTCTTTCCTTCTTGACAGCTCATTCACAATATTTATATTTGACTAAACCTGTGGCCACCATGCATGTTTATTTTCTCTCCCCCAAAGAGTTATAGGCACCTAACGAGCACTTTCCTCCAAGAACCAACCTTGCATCTCGGATGAGACAGGGAGAAAAGCTGAGGGGTGGTTTCAGGGTTTATCACTCCGTTCCATTCATCGCCCTTGATAAATATTTATAGATGCATTAGGGCACTCAGCTCTTCTGCTAAAAATAACATTCCTAAGCACCAAGAAAAAATAAAATAAAATAAAATAAAATCACTAGTGATTGGAACTGATTACAATGTTTTCTATGTAGCTACAAAACTAGAGAGTCTAGCAAGGATCCAGGTAGTGGTGAGTTTCAAACCTCCGACTATACAACTTTGTTATTTCTCCTTAAATTTAAATAAAAATATACTTGCTTCTTGCAAATGAATGTGCAGGCACTAATCTGAACCTAGCAGTGGTCATTCCTGAATTCCCCTGCTTGCCAAGAACCATTCAAGTAATTTTTAACAGAGTCTAAAAGAAAAATACACAGAGTTGGGAATCCCCAGGAGGCATCTCATCCAAGTTTTATGATCCTAATTACAGCCATTCCCCCCTCCTTGCTCTGCATTCCTCTACTCTTGGCATGCCCTGTCATTTACTCTCAGAATGACATGCAGTATCAAACACTATGGCAACCAAACATTAATAGACAGAGTGGTATTTTTAGAAAGTGTGTGTTTTTAAAGGATCTGTACTCAGAGTTCCCTTTGTATTACACACAGGAAAACTCAAATGGTTTAAAATCCAGTTTACATGCACATCCAAAGTCAACGGTCATGAGTGAAACCACCAGCGCATGATGAGATGACACTGCTCAGGTAGGAAATCAGAAGAGATCAGTGCACTTTACAAGAGAACAGTTTTCTTTTGAAACCTCCCACAAAAACGCTTTGTTGAATTTTTGATGGGGCATTGTCCGATTAGCATTGGCAAACACCTATGAAAATAGTACATGCAATAGTCTCAGAGGAAAATGCCCAGAGGGAAAGCCCTTCAGTCAGTTAAAAGAAAGCTCCTTTCCCTTCCCTTACAGCAGGTGGTTGGTTGTGATCTTTCACAGTTGCACAATGGTGTATGTATCGGCTGAAACATGCCTCTTCCAAAGGATGTGGAGACTTCGTTAGAACATGAGCTCGCTTCATAACCCTCTGTGCCTGTGCCATTGGAAACACACACGACAGTTAGCGAGAAACACTTTCCATATGGAGAGCATAGTTCAAACTTGTGCATATGTTGTAAGGAAATGACAGTTACTTACCAGTAACTGGAGTTCTGCACATTCGCACTCATGGGATCAGGGCTTCTATACTGTGAGCTTCCAGAATCTTTTGGCAAGCAGTGTCTGTTGGGGCCGCTCACCCCCACCCCTGGAAGTGGGTCCAACCACTCTTCAGTTCCCTCCTAGTACCAGAATTCCTGCTCTAGGACTCTGATGAACTGGGGAAACTGGAGTGGGGAGTGTGAATTCTCCAGTCAACGGTGCCAGGTCCTCAGTACCACACTAGGTCAGAGTCAACATGTGCTGGATCCTTGGCACTGGACTTAGCTGACCAGGACAGACCCAGAGACCTGCCATCTATGCCAGTCAGACAGCCCGTGTGGAGAGCATCTCTCCAAAGTCACTGCTGGACTTACAGCAAGCAGCCTTAGACAACAGCCCTAAGAGCAGTCCCTGTCAGCAAGGGGGCGAGGCAGCTCTCCAGACTCTGAAGGGCCTGAGGTTGCCGTTGCATGAACCTTCCTCCTCTGTTTTACGCAAAGCCTGACTAACTGCCAATCTAACTGCAAACAGAAACAGCCCCCAAGAGGCAGAAAGAAGAAAAAACAACAAGGGAATCGTCGAGGACACTGGGTGGGATTGGAGCCCACTGCACCTTGTGTGGCCAGACAGAATGGAACTGGACTGACACCCTCAGGAGCCTTCGCAAGGGGCGGGGAACAGCGACAACTCCGCTCACCAGAAGATTCCAGAAGCTCATGGCATAAGTACTTTGATCGCACACATGGGAATGTGCAGAGGCCACTTGAAGGAGAACAACTAGATTTTAAAGGCGACTTGTAAGTTATTCTTCTTTAAAAAGGGCTTGGGTCCTTTTTTGAGCCATCATGAGGGACACAGAAGGCCTGGAAGGGGGCTGGTTGGTATGTTTTTATTTGTTTTTTAATTTAGCAATGCCAGGAATGTCAGCTCTGGTCCTTCCCAGGTTTGCTGGAAGACCTGTTGGGGGCTGCAAAGGATTGTTAGCGTTCAACTTTACATGGATGGTTGAAGGTGCTGAATCTTTAACAGAGATGTTCTTCTCTCCAAAATGGTAGCCAATCATTGTAAGTAATTAGGTATTAACAAAAACAAACAAAGTGTTTTTAACCAGTCTGGTTAACAATCCCCTCCCCTCTCCACTTTCAGTCTTGTGATAACATGTCACTGACTCTCCAGTTACCAGACACATTCCGAGGCTAAACGGGAGCTGAATTTCTAATGTAAAAACAACCCTCCCCCTCCCCAGAATCCTCCGCCACTTTCAGGCTGCCTTTATCCATACAAAAAACAAACAAACCCCCCAAAACGCATAAGCCCCATTTCTTTCCCTTTGCAAGTCACCTTAGATGACAATGTTGGTTTTGCAGTGTGGAGTGAGAAACTTGTTTCACACAGCCCACTTAACAGCTGTTAATGCGTCAGGCCCACTATGTAGATGGGCTGAGTTTGAACTGCTAACTTAGAAGACAAAGTCTGTGTATCTCCCACCCACTTCTCAGAGCTATAGTCCTCTGACCTGGTGTGGCCCAGAAACAGAAACCTGGAAATGAAAGACTGCACGTTCCATTCCCAGTCCCTGAGCTAACCACTTCTGGATTATGATTTGTGCTCCCCAAGTGGTGTTTCTCCCCTCTCCTGACTGAACGTGGTGAAAGATCACCTTTGGTGGGTATGCCAAACATCATGTGACCGGATCAGCACAGAAACCTGAGCCAATGCCTCCTACAGGCTTTTCACATGGGGGGAAGATAAAGATTTTATTCCTGTTTTTCAGGGGCATTATTAACACAGGGTCCAGTCTTTACTGTTACTGTTATCGCATCCTTCCCCGCCACCTGTGGTGTCCTTTTATAAGATAGATTGTGAGCTCGCTGGGTTAGGAACTGTATTTTTACTGCATGTTTGTACAGGTAACTAGAGCAATGGGTCCTGTTGCCTGACCTAAGCCTCTAAGTGCTACCACAGCACAAACAGTAGGAGAATAATGATACTAAACCTGCTCTCACTGAGGTTTATAGAAGTTTTCCCACTAATTTAAATGGAATCATGATTGGGTCTTTAGAATGAAAACCTGACACTTTACAGAGGATGTGCAGTAACAGATCAATGGGGAATATTCTCCATTTTGTACATGAATATAAATAAGGAAAAGGACAATGATGTCAGGTTATGAGTGAGTCAGTCATATCCATTACAGCAGCAGGAATGGAGCAGGGTCTTAGGGAAGAAGAAAGATCCCCATACTTACTTGAATTACTGTGCAGTCTGGGTTCTTCCATCTAACCTGTAACACATGGGGGGAAAAATTTATAAGGCAGGTAACTGACTGCAACAAAATGAAAAAAAACCCAGCCAATGTTGCTCTGATAGGGCACCTCTCATCCCAGGAATGCAAACAACTTTACAAACAATGAATGACAATGACAATGACAATGAATAAAGACTCACAAACTCCTGTGGGGCATGGAAGGTAAAGAACAGTGACTTACCTTATAGTAACTGTCTTTCTTCAAGATGCGCTGTCTACATGGTTTCCACTCTAGTCGCTCCCCATGCACAAGAGATCACATTGTTTTGGCTGGCAGTGTCCATTGGGGCCATACCTGCACCCTAGATGTCCTCATCCCCCCACCCGAGAGCATAAAGGGAAGAGCAGTCCCAAGAGGCGCTCAGTTACCTCGCCAATACAGAATCCCAGAGGAGTAGGACTCCATAGTAGCGGGGAAGGAGGGTAGGTTGTGGAATCTGTGTGAACACCACATCTTGGAGAACCAGTTATCAAAGGTAAGTAACCATTCTTTCTTCTTCGCATGATTGTAGACATGGATTCTACTTTTGGTGACTAACAAACAGTTATAAATCCATGGTACTCCCACATCTTGAATACTGCATGCAGACGTGGTCGCCCCATCTCAAAAAAGATATACTGGAATTGGAAAAGCTTCAGAAAAGGGCAACAAAAATGATAAGTGGTATGGAATGGCTTCCATATGAGGAGCAATTAATAAGTCTGGGACTTTTCATCTTGGAAAAGAGACGACTAAGGGTGGATACGATAGAAGTCTATAAAATCATGACTGCTCTGGAGAAAGTGAATAAGGAAGTGTTATTTACTCCTTCTCATAGAACTAGGGGTCACCAAATGAAATTAATAGGCAGCAGGTTTAAAACAAACAAAATAAGTGTTTTTTTCACACAGTCAATCTGTGGAACTCCTTGCCAGAGGATGTTGTGAAGGCCAAGACTATAACAGGGTTAAAAAAAAGAACCAGATACATTCATGGAGGATAGGTCCATCAATGGCTATTAGCCAGGATGGGCAGGGATGATGTCCCTAGCCTCTGTTGACCAGAAGCTGGGAATGAGAGACAGGGGATGGGTCACTTGATGATTCCCTGTTCTGTTCATTCCCTCTGGGGCACCTGGCATTTGCCACTGTCGGAAGACTGGATACTGGGCTAGATGAACCTTTGATCTGACCCAGTATGGTCGTTTTTATGTTCTTGTGTACTGTTTGCTTGGAGGTGGGTAATAGGAGTCCTACTTAACCAGTGACTTCAGGACAGCCCTCCTAGTGTGGACATCCAATTTGCAAGTCTCTACCAAAGAACAGCATCTTGGGAATGTAGAACTGAGATACATGTAGCTGCCCTATAGATTTCAGAAATAGGGACATTCTTCAAACAGGCAACAGAGGCTGCCTGAGCTCTAGGGGAATGAGCTCCAACGTGAGGAGGTTGCTCTAACTTGGCTAACTCGTAACATGTTCTTATACATGTGGAGACCTATTTAGAGAATTTCTGAGAGGATACTGCCTTATATCCTATCTGCAAAGGCCACGAAGTGGCAAAGTCTAGGTGTGCTCCTAAATGACTTCATCTTGTTAAGTTAGTACAATTAGTACGATAATGCCCTTACTACTATTTCATGATGTTTAGCTTCCCCTGGAATTGAGTGAGTGTTGGGGAATAAAAATGGGATATGAATAAATTGGTTCATGTGGTACTCCAAAATACCTCAGGCAGGAACATGGGATGAGGCCTGAGGGTGACCCTCTCCTTATGAAACATGATATAAGATGGACCCACCACAAGGTTCTCTCCCCTACCCTTCGAGCTGGTGTAAAAGCTATTTTAAAAGGTAGCCTTCATTGGTAAGTGGTGTAGGGAACAGTTTACTAAGGGCTCAAACAGGAGACATAAGAACGTAAGAATAGCCATATTGGGTCAGACCGAAGGTCCATCCAGCCCAGTAATCTTGTCTTTTGACGGTGGCTAATGCCGGGTGCTTCAGAGGGACCAATCATCCCTGCTAATACTATATTGAGGTCCCAAGAGAGGGTTCCGAAACTGGGAAAAAAACATGAAAAAGGCTTTAAGGAACTTTGCCACTGTAGGGTGGGAAAATATAGCGTGTCCCTGGATAGGAGGCTCATGTGCAGAGACTGCTGCTAGCTGTATCCTTAGGGTGCTGAGAGAAAGTCCAGATTGTTAGGGCTAGTAGATAGTCCAGTCATGCTGAAATGGGTGATGTCAAGGGAGACAGGTGATGCTGAGGTGCCCAGATAGAAACCTCCTCCGCTCAGCTTTCTGTCAGTCTGACTGAGGCTTTCCTGCTTTGGAGCAGAATGTTCTGAACATCAGCTAAAGAACTTCCTTTGCTAGAGGTCATCCAACCAGCATCTAAGCTTTCAGATGTCATGATGCTAGGTCTGCATGCAGACTCTGACTCTCGTTCTGTGAGACTATGTTGGGCACAGCAGGCAAGGTGGATTGGAGTCTGCGTTGAGAGGTTCATCAGATCTGAGTACCAGAACAGCCTGCCCCATGGGGAGGCTATCATGATCCTAAATCCTGCATCCTGCCTCAGTTTCCTCAGGAACCTTGGTATCACTGGGACTGAGGGAAAGGCATACTTCAGTCCAACTGTTGAGGGAATGAAAGAAACATCTGACAGGGAGCCCAGACTGATTAATCAACTCATCGACCATTAGATCATCCAGTCTGATCTCCTACATATCACAGACCATTACATTTCATTCAGTTACCGCTCTATGGAGCCCAATCATTTGTGCTGACTAACGCATATATTTCTGAAAGGTAACCAGTCTTGATCTGAGGAAATCAAGAGATGGAGAATCTACCATTTCCTTTGGTAGTTTGTTCCAATGGTTAAATCACTTTCCCTGTTACAAATTTGTGCCTGATTTCTAATTTGAATTTGTCTGGTTTCAGCTTCCAGCAATGGCTTCTTGTTTATGCCTTTCTCTGCTAAATTAAAGATCTCTTTAGTACCTGGGATTTGCTCCCCAGGACGGTACTCAGACACTGTAATCAAGCTACTTCTCAATCTTCTTTATCAAAGCTAAACAGATTGCGCTATTGAAGTCTCTCACTTTCTCCAGCCCTCATTGCTGATAAAATGTATAGATGAGACAGAAATTGGGGGAGTGGTCATGAGGACATGGGCAGGGCAGTCCTACAGAGCAAACCAGATCGCTTGGTAAGCTCCGCTAATTCAAACAAAATGAATTTTAAAACAGCCAAATGCAAAGTTATACACCTAGGAACAAGGAAATCACAGATTCATAGATTCCAAGGCCAGAAGGAACCATTGCATGGAGGAATTTCAAAGGGAGTTGGCTCATGTCAGAAACTAAATTTAGTAATTTGGGTAAAGGGATAGCGGATCCTTTAGAAAAATATCCAGTCTTGATTTTAAAATTGCCAGTGATGGAGAATCCACCATGACCCTTGGCAATTGTTCCAATGGTTAATTAGTCTCATTGTTAAAAATTTACACTTTATTTCCAGTCTGAATTTATCTAGCTTCAACTTCCAGCCACTGGATCACGTTAGACCTTTCTCTGCTAGACTGAAAAGCCCATTAATAAATATTTGTTCCCCATGGAGATACTTACCCCAGACTGTAATCAAGTCACCTGTGATGGGGGATACAAATCCCATACTGGGCCCAAGGGGGTTAAAAAACAATAGTGGGCCCAGGTAGACCCCCCCCCCAGCCTGCCGAGCATGTTCTGATTGGAGGAGCAGATTAAAAGGGGCTCAGAAGCACAGGCAGAGGGTGTTGGGCAGGTTATAGGAGAGAGGACTCGTTCTCCAGGCAGCCAGACAAAAGGTTGTGCCTGAGAGGGGACCACAGAGGGGTCAGGCCCACAGGTGGAGCCCTCTCTAACCAACCCCTTTGAGAACCTGCAGGGCCCTGTCCCTTTGGATTTTTGTTGTTTTGAGACTGACTGTTAGGACTACAGGGGCCCGCCCCAAACTGAAGGGACCCACTGGTGGGAAGTAGCCCAAGGAAGTGGACTTGGACTCACTGCAGGGAGGACCCTCTGGTGTTGCTTCCCGCTGGGGCCCATGGGAGAGGGAGGGCCTGGGTTCCCCAACCACGCCACCTTAAGGGCTGAGGCCCAGATGCAGGTGGAAAGCAAAAGATCCCCTCCTTACAGTCAGGAACAGGTATCACTGCCAACCTGACCATAGGGGCAAGGGCCAGAAGTTGGGTGTGCTAACCACTAGGATGGCTGCTCCTCTGAGCCCCCATCGAACATGCTTAACCTTCTCTTCGTTGGCACAAACGCAGGCCATGCTTACAGAACTGGGGACTGTACCCTGGAAAGCAATGACTCTGAAAAGGATTTAGGAGCCACAGTGGACGAGCAACACAACATGAGCTCCAATGTGATGATATAAAAAGAAGCGCTAATGCAATCCTCAGGGGAGTAGTATACGGTAGCAGCAGTGAGGTGATTTCCCCTCTCTTTATGGCGTTAGTGAGACCCATGCTGGAATACTCCATCCAGTTCTGGTGCCCACATTTTAAAAAGGAGGTTGAAAAATAGGAGAGTGCAAAAATGATCTGAGGGATGGAGAAAATGCCTTCCAGTGAGAGACTTAAAGAGCTCAAGCTAATTAACTTCTCCAAAAGGAGACTGAGGTGACTTGATGACAGTGTATATGGATCTTCATTGGGAGAAAATATCGGGCATTAAAGGGCTCTTTACCCAAATGGAGAAAGGCACACGAAGAACCAGTGGCCCTGTTTTATGTAGCCCAGGAGCCTGGGGTGGAATCTCAGCTCTGTGAGTGCCCCTGGAGAGAAACTATGGGAGGACTGGGGTTTAGCTGCATCTTTCCTTTCGGTGTCAAGGAGGCTTGCATCAAGCAGTCCAGGAGGAACAATTCTAGGCAGACTTCTCTAGCTTTAGGAGTTTGTTTTGAGTAGGAGCAACATATGGACCACTGCTCAGGGGCATGTCCCTCCCCAAGACAAAACAGGCATTGGGAGTGCCTGTCTTTAAATGTCATTGAAGCTTCCGGTTTTGAACCCTAAGGATTTTGGTTCTGACATTCTATTAGAGACCCTCTGTGGGGGGTAGGGATGGAGGTGGTCCTGGCCTAAAAACTAAATATCTGATTTTAAAATGTTTGGGTTTTTTTTGTGTCAATGGCCAAAAAAACTCACAGTACTAACTAACTGTACTAAAGAATAACCATCACTAGGACATTTAGGGCACAGGCATGCGCTCATCAAATACTGCTAGCCAAACTCTCACCCATGGGTGCATGCACACTGTGATGGGGTGTCCACCCCACGCAGGACTGGAAGGGGCTAAGGTGGCCAGGTAAACCTATTAACTGCACCTGCAGGAAGAGCCAGGGAACAGGGAATTGAGGGCAAGCAGGTTCAGCTGGGCAGGAACAGGCGTGGCCCGTTACCACCTCTGCAGTCATAGGAGAAAAAGGGGGTTAGAGGGTTACAGATTGCTGTAATAAGCCATAAATCCAGTCTCTATTCAGTCTATGATTTTTAGTGTCTAGCAGAGTAATGAATTTAAGTTGCCAGGCTCATCTTTTGAAAGTGTTGTGCAGGTTTCCTTTGACTGCGAAATCCTTAACAAACATCGCATCCGCCATAATCTCTCCACTGCTGAGAGGACAGCCATGCAGTCCCTGAAATCTAACCACTGGACAGTGATCAAAGCAGCAGACAAAGGGGGTTCCACCGTAGTTCTCAATCGCGGTCACTACATTAACAAGGCCAACCCACAGCTCTCCAACACAGCCTACTATGAAGAACTCAGAGAAGACCCCACACCACAATTTACCCAGGAACTTACGGATGTCATCAAATCCTTCCCCCAAATAACTCCAAGAGAAACTCTACAAACCCATCCCCCACAAACCCATCCAGGAACCTTCGACATGCTCCCAACATACACAAGCCAGGGAGTCCCGGCAGACCCATCGTATCTGGCCACGGCACTCTGACTGAAGAATATCAGGACTCATAGAAACCATCCTCAAACCACTCACCACACAAAGGGCCAGTTTCCTCCAGGACACAACTGACTTCCTCTACAAACTCTGCAACATTAACAGCCTCCCTCAGAACACCATCCTTACCACCATGGATGTCACTTCCCAATACACCAATGTCGCTCACAATGACGGCATAGCTGCCTGCCTCAAATATCTGCAAGACAGTGGACAACCCCTAAACCCCCTCTGACCTCACACTACTGGTGGTCATCTGCCACCCCACACTGGAGCCCAGACGCGGTATCATCAAACAACTACAACCCATATGCAACGGGGACCCCATCCTGAAAGAAAACTTTCCTGAACCCCCACTTCTGTCCTTTAAACAAGCCCCCAGCCCCTCCAAGCTCATCATCAGAAACAAACTCCCCACAGACCAGGACACCAATTCAAAGTGACATCAGACCCTGTCAGAACAACAGATGCAAAACCTGCAGATATATCTCCAGTTCTACAGTGATAAGCACTCCACACTACATACCTTTCAAAATCCATGGATCCTACACATGCCTGTCACAACATGTGGTATACCTCATCCAGTGCACTAAATCCCTCAATAAGAACTATGTGGGTGAAACCAGACAATCACTCTGCTCTCAAATGAACTCACACGGGAAAATGATAAAAGACAAAACCACCCTATCCCCTGTGGGCAAACACTTTTCACAAAGTGATCACTCTATATCTGACCTCTCAGGCCTCATCCTCAAAGAAAACCTGCACAACACTCTCAAAAGACAAGCCTGGGAGCTTAAATTCATTACTCTGCTAGACACTAAAAATCATGGACAGAACAGAGACACTGGATAGATGGCCTATTACAACAATCTGTAACCCACCAACCCCCTCTTTTTCTTCTATGACTCTAGCTTGAACGTTTTTCATACAATAGGTGCTAATCACTTAACGTTAAACAATCTGTTCCACCTTGCATTTTGCTGTGATGCTGGGAGCTCCTTCCCCAGACCGGAAGAAGAGCTCTGTGTGGCTCAAAAGCTTGTCTCTCTCACCAACAGAAGTTGGTCCAATAAAAGATATGACCTCATTGACCCTCATTGAATGCATCCGAAGAAGTGAGGTTTTTACTCACGAAAGCTTATGCCCAAATAAATCTGTTAGTCTTTAAGGTGCCACCAGACTCCTTGTTGTTTTTGTAGATACAGACTAACACGGCTACCCCCTGATACTTGATCATTGACCCTGTCTCTCTAATGGTAGCCCAGCAAGTTGTGAAGGACTGGGAATTATGTATTGGCAATGTCAATTCAAACATTAGCCAAGAGTTCACTGTGAACAGAAGGCATAGTCGGAAATGGTACCTAGAAGATACTACAGTAATTGGCATGCTAGAAATACATGCACTGATTAAGAAATATGACAGAGTGTAGGGTAAATGAAACAGATTACTGCTGGTTAGATTGAAATGCTGTGCACTCGAACAACTACTTCTTACTGTTCAGTGATGACTCATAAGAATCTTCAACCTCCCTCTCTTCCCCCTACTTTCCATGCAAGGTACATTACACATTTGGAAAAAGAGAGTGAACATCTGCTAAGCATCCAAAATATCTAATGAAGGAGGAAGATTCCAGGGATAAGAGCCTTGTATGATTTAAAGCCAACATGATATTACCTTCAAAAACTGTTGATTTCACTGAAATCAGACCTATTATTGCTAGTAAAAGAAAACCCAAAAGCCCAAACAAGCCTATCATTTCAACTAGTGATGGATAAACCTCAGAGGAGTCAGAGAAGCCTCAAACATCTCCCTAAAACCCCCACAATACCAACTGGCAAAGGGTTCACTATTCTGTAACAGTAACGCCTCTCAGGCCTGACAAACTCACTACACCTGACACACTGCTTTCATAGTATTTACCCAAAAAGTGTCTTGTGAGGTATCAAACGAAAGCCAATAACAGTGCTTATAATATCACTGTGAAATGTATATACTGATACTATATAAGGAATCATCTGTGCGTGTGTATAAAAATTATGCTTTAAAGTCAGTAACAAGGCAGAGTGAACGAACTGGTCTTCTGCCAGATAAAAGCATGTCTCTTCGGCTATCCCTGTCTCTGAGGTAAATTAAGCATTGTAAGGACGACACAAAGGAAGCCCCATTTATATGTAAAGTCAACAGGAAAAGCAGGTTGATGAGGGATGCGATCTCAACAGGTGAGCACCCCAGAGTATGAACCCCAGGCAGTTATCCTGACTCTGGGAACAAGGAGAATGGACTTTCGGAAATATAAGGAAAAGCTAAAGGACACCGTCATCCATTTCACTGAGGACACCCTTGGCAGAGGGGGATGGTACGGAAAGGAATGGATCCTGGATTCAATGAAAACCAGTAAACTCTGCGGAGAGACTTTGAGGGTGAGAAACTGCGTTAGACAAGGGTTAAGTCTTAGGCCTGGTCTACACTAGCAAATTAGGTCTGTTTAACTAAATTGGTCAGGGATGTGAAAAATCCACACCCCTGATTAGTGCAATTAAGTTGACCTGAGACCCCGTGCAGAGTTCTTCCGTCGATCTAGCTACTGCCTCTCAGGGAGGTGGATTACCTACACCCATGGGAGAACCCTTCCCATTGGCATAGGTAGTGTCGACACGGAAATGCTACAGCAGTGCAGCGGTGCCGGTGCAGCGTGTTAAGGGCAGACAAACCCTTAGTCTCTAGAATGAGTGTTACACTTCTGATGTGTTTCTAACCATTTCTGTTTCCATTATTCTTACACAATACTAACTTGAATCTGTAACTCTGTTCTCTGTTGATAAATATATTTGTTTTTACTATACATAGATTACAGTGCTGTGTTGACATAAAGTGTGAAACCTGAATCATAACCTTCCAGCTGTGTATATCTCTTTGGGAGGCAGCTTACCTGGTAATTTCTGTGTCCAGTGACAGGGCTGGATGCTACAGGGGAATGCTCTTCAAAAGAAGTACAGGGTTTTGGGTGCATCTAAGGTAGCCTGCAAAGCAAGATAGGCCTGACAGAGTCCTGAGGACAGTGTCTGAATGGTTGAAAGGCTGGTGCCGTACAAGAGCTGACACCCAGCTACCACAAGAAAAACTCCCTCCCGCTAGAGCAGGGAGGTAACAAGATGACTCACAATCCTGGGAGCCCTGAGAAAGGGTCACACCTTCTCAGTACCTATTTGGGCTGGAAATCTTGTGCGAACAGTCTCGTGTGTGCAATTTCATCCCAGCTAGAAGCAGGAAGTGAAGAGGTGCATGGAACAATAAAGAATAAAAATCCAACGTTGTCAAAGCTCAGCAAAGATTTGTCTCAGGTGAGACATGAAATGTTTGGACTGCTACTTGTCTAATCCAAATCTCTTTGTCCATCCTTAATTTAAACGTGGAAAGTGCGAGCAGACAGCTCCACAAGCAAATCAGTGTCACACTAAGGGGCACAGCCCGAACTGAAGCACCTCAGTGTAATTACTGTAAATTCCTTTCCTGGCAAAGCGGGAAGAAGAGGTGGTGGCAAATACCTTCACCCAAGCACCCCTGGTCACACCAGGAGAAGGGGTTTTCTGTTCAGTCATTTGACGAAGGGACAGGTGAAACTGCCAAACCCAGTGTCCAGTGACTGGTATTCCACTCCACACACCGCTCACCTGGGTTTTCTTTCTCCTGAGCCCTTTTGGATAGGGGACAGGGCCAGCTCCAGGGTTTTGGCCGCCCCAAGCAGCCAAAAAAAAAAAAAAAAGTCACGATCGCGATCTGCGGCGGCAATTCGTCGGGAGGTCCTTCGCTCCGAGGTGGAGTGAGGGACCGTCCGCCGAACTGCCGCCGAATACCTGGACGTGCCGCCCCTCTCCGGAGCGGCCGCCCCAAGCACCTGCTTGACAAGCTGGTGCCTGGAGCCGGCCCTGGTAAGGGATCATTAGTCCACCTGCACAACAATGCTGTGACAGCCCCACGTTCCTTCCACATCCTTATAAGCCAGAGGCAGAGCTGCCTGGGGAGGATTAGTTCTATTATCTACACTTGGAGTCAGGGATTAGAGATGGGATGAGACCTGCT
Organism: Malaclemys terrapin pileata; assembly: GCF_027887155.1. Lineage (NCBI taxonomy): Eukaryota > Metazoa > Chordata > Testudines > Emydidae > Malaclemys > Malaclemys terrapin. The sequence continues at coordinate 206,578,229 of NC_071507.1, read as the reverse complement.
GTAAGGCCCCATTTTGCTGCCTGCGCAGGGCTGTTCTCAGCAGAATATTGCTGAACACGGTGTCCAGACACATTTTAAATGCCTCAACCAACAAGGCTTCCTGCTTCCCTTGGGTGACACTTCCACAGCCTGGCACACCCAATTTCCAGAAACTTTCCTGATAATTCAGCCTTCATTTTCTTTATCTAACCTCACACCATTAATTCTTGTTCCTCTTGTACCGTTCAGAGTAACTCCTTTCCTGCCATGCTTACACTTGTACATGGCCACTTGCTGAAGGAAAATATTTCAATACATCTGAATACAGAGACAATGGAACCCTGGACATTACTACTGTCCCCAGCAACGGCAGAAATGGAGAGAGCAAACATATAACAGGGCAGCGAGAGGAACAGAAAGACAAGCCTGATAGGCCCAGCTGTGTGTCTGGAGGAGGTGTAACAGCAACAAGAAGCCTCCATAAACTGCCCAAACCCAAAGCTGTTACATGAATGCTTCTGCAGTGCTTGGTACACTGATGTGGAGAGTTTGCAGACACACACTAATCTCAGGCACAGAAATAAATGGGAAAAGTGTTTTACAGCTGAGAGAGTCTTTTACCTCTGTCCTTTCCATTCTGCATCTTTTCCTCTTCTTCTTCACCTACTTCCTCTGCTTGAAAAACAAACAAATGTCAGACAAACAAGCATGGAAACGAGTCGCTAGAAAGCGTTTTTCTACAGAAGCTCGCTAAGAGCCATGCTGGCTTTTGAGACTCACACTGGAAAGAGGGAAGGGGGCAGTACTGGAGTGGGAGACCTCAGGAGTACATCAGACCAACTAAGCTGGAATTCTTTCATGCTGTAATGGCAGCTGCACCAGCCTTTCAATTGGCAGAGTGTATGTGCCTTCTACCGACTGGTTTAATGACTCCCATTTTCACGTTCACCCTACAGGGGGCAGTGCCTGCACTCACCAATAGGACTGGGCCTGGCCCCATGTAGCTTGATACATAAAGACCACTGGTCCTCTTGTGCACCTGGGCAGCCATATTTGAGCCTTCAAAGAGACTAAGAGCTATATAACCCAAACAATGGGACAATGGGGAATGGGTCAAACACAGATAAAAAATGGTGACTTACCTGTTGTGTAACAGTTGTTCTTCGAGATGTGGGTGCAGATGTGTATTCTGCTCAGGTGTGCACTGCCTTGTGCACTGTGAGCTGGAGACTTTTTGCCACCCATTGAGTCAGTGCAAACGCCTTATACTTCCTCATGGCCCTTCCTGAGGCTATATTAAGGTGGTTCCACCCTGACCACGCTCAATAGTGCTCCAACAAACTCAAGTCTCTGGGCAGGAATCAGTGCAGACTTTTCTCTGTTCAGGATAAGATGAAGGTGATTGAACAGGTGGATGATATAGTCAATGGATGGCAATGGACCCGACTGTGAGAGAACCCCTGGACCAGCCAACCATCAAGGTAAGGGAAGACCTGTATCCCGTTCCTCCTCGAGAAGGCCACCACGCATTTGGTGATGACAGGTCAAAGGGGAGTACCATGTACTGATGATGACAAGTCTGAGGAATTTCCTGAGGCTGAGTAACACAGCTATATGGAAATATGTGTCCAGAAGATCAAGGGCAGCCAACCAACCATTGCTATCTAGAGAATGGAGGATTGAAGCTAGGGTAACCAGGCACAATCTCACTTGCTCAATGAACTTGTTGAGAGCCCAGAGGTCCAGAACAGTCTCAGTTCCACTCTTGTGTTTGGGGATCAGGGAAAAGAGTGGGGGAACTTACTCTGTGCCCCAGGGCAAGGAGATCCTGACCCTCCTGAAGGAGCACAGACTCATGAGATGGGTCCCTGAAAAGGGACAGAGGAGGAGGGTAGGGAGGAGGGGGGGAAATGAATGGGACTGAATATCCCAGGCCCATAGTACTTAGGACCCACTTGTCTAAAGATATTTGCTCCCATGGGCTGAGGAAGTGGGATAATCTGTCTCCACACTGAGCAGGGATGTGTAGATCACTGTTGGTTGCTATGCTGTCCTCGAAAAACAAGTTCCAAGAGTTGTGTCCCTACCGAAAGCTGAGAGCACGGTGGGTTAGTGGTAATGTTGGATGACCTTCTTTTCTGAAGCCCCTCTCTCCTCCAAGAAGCGTAGTATGATCTGGGAGGATAAAAGTGTGTGTGTGGGGGGGAATAGCTCAGTGGTTTGAGCATTGGCCTGCTAAACCCAGGGTTGTGAGCTCAATCCTTGAGGGGGCCACTTAGGGATCTGAGGCAAAATCAGTACTTGGTCCTGCTAGTGAAGGCAGGGGGCTGGACTCAATGACCTTTCAAGGTCCCTTCCAGTTCTAAGAGATGGGATATCTCCATTAATTAAAAAAAAATTAATTTAATTTAATGGGCTGTCCATGATCATAATCTGAATATTTCTGCAGGGGCTTGTACTAATGCTTCTTGGAGGCTGGAAGATAAACTCCCGGGGAGCGGAGAGTCACTCATGAATCTTTAAAAGATAAACACCTCATTTGTCTTGTCAGAAAATACAAACTGTCCATCAAAAGACAGAATTTCAGTGGTTTTCTGGATATCTGGTGCTATCCCGGAATTAAATAACGAAGATGTCCTCCTCTTGATGATGGCAGTGGTCATTGCTCTGGAAGAATCAGACATTATGTTGAGAGTAGATTGTAGCGAGGTCTTTGCCACAAGCAAGCGCTTTGTCAAGAAAGCTTTGAACTTCTCTCTGGAGTTGTCTGGCAATTTGTCATGAATTTAGACATCACCGCTCACTAAAAGAGCTTGCTGGTCATTATTCTCACCTGGAGTGAAGCAGTAGAACACATTTTCTCCCACCTGTTTATGCTCTCTGTATGTGTGTATATATATCTCCTCAATATATGTTCCATTCTATATGCATCCGAAGAAGTGGGCTGTAGTTCACGAAAGCTTATGCTCTAATAAATTTGTTAGTCTCTAAGGTGCCACAAGTACTCCTGTTCTTTCTTCCCAATGCGTCCAGTCTTTTAGGTTCTTTTTCTTTCTGCCTCTGACCCCAACTCCTGCCTCTCGGTTCTATCCTGGTACTGCCTCTGGTCTCCGGTCTCTGACCCTGCCTGACTCTGACCCCGATTCCTGCCTCTCAGTTCTAACCCAATACTGCCGCTGGTCTCCGGTCTCTGACCCCAATTCCTGCCTCTCGGTTCTATCCCGGTACTGCCTCTGGTCTCTGACCCCAGCCTACTCTGACCCAGACTCCTGCCTCTTGGTTCTAACCGGGTACTGCCCCTGATGCTAGTTATGGGACTTGGCCTTGCAATTCCTCCAACTCCTGGTCGAAGACTCCTATCTCTGGTGGGCAGACCTCAGCCTAGCTGTGACTGTTAGAGGCAAGACCACCTACACCCTGGGTCCCTTACAGCATCATTGATAGAGGGGGCAACACCTCCCAGGGCTGAAGTCTGGAGGATGTCTACCAATTTGTGGGTATTCTCCTGTACCAGCTCAGCTTAAATGCCCAGAACTGCAGCCATTCTCCTGAGCCGTTCCTGGTAGAACTTGAAATCCTCTGGAACTGGGGAAGCCAAAGTCAAGGCCACCAAATCATCCAAGGAGAGTGTTGACAGTACTGCTGGAGCTGAAGGTGTCACCTGTGGTACGGTTTGGTTCTCAGGCAAAAGGTTAACCACAGAGGAAGAATGTAGTCCTGAACTTCCACAACAGGCTGGTCCATGGCTTGGGCCGTTTCCAAGGTAAGGGGATCTTACATCCAACGTATGCAGAGAACTGGATCTGTGTGAATGAGAAGCACCCCTAGGCTGGGAATATCAGTCTAGCGTACAGCAAGAAGGCCAGTACATTGTGGGCCAGGCAGGTCTGTCTCCACTATAGAAATGTCTCTGCTTTCAGTACCAGTGCTTACTCCCTGGGTGTTTGGATGATGTATGTGATTTCATTTGCTGACGAGGGGAATGAGAAGAGTTGCAGGACACTGACCTGGAGTGAGAAGAACTGTTAGAATAATCACTAGGTGTGATGGGTGCCCAACTGGTAGGGCCTCTGGAAAACCTGACTTGTCCACTGTACAACATGGAAAAGGTAACATTGATACTCTGGTTGGCATCGTAGACAGTCTTGCCTGGGGTCCGGTACAGAGGATGGATTCCTTAGTGGTGCTGAGGGGTCAGTATTCAGACCCCACTCTGATGTAGCTACTGATACTGAGGACACTGGTACCAAGGCTGGTTTTGTAAACAATGCTGAGAGAGAGCGGGTGGAGCCTGCCTCTTCATTGGTACTGGAGCTGAAGGCAATCTCTGCCCCAAAGCTGAAGTCAATGAAGGGCCTGAGATAGCCTGGGGCACCGTCCCTTCACCAATATCTTGAGTTAGTGGGAATGCCATGACAGCTAGACAATGCAAGTCTGAAGCTGCCAGGAACCTTGCCAGGTCGATGACACAGAGTGATGGTGATGGAGTTTCCATAGAGACCAGACTTGACACAGTCCCACAGATGGTTCTGGAGTCGCTGGCACGGCATTGGGATTCTCCCATCCTGATGCTGGGCAGACACGGGTCTGTCCAGGGTACCAGACTTGTTGACAGTGAGGTCCTGCTCTCGATGAAGAGGAGAATAAATCCCTCCTCGATTTCTGGCACTCTGGTCCATTTTAGGAGTCCTCTTACATAGGATCTATGGAATGATCTCGGACCTCTTTCCTGCCTCCATGACTGATCAGAGTGCTGGGGTCTGTCCCCAACTCCTACAGAGGTAGAGGATACCAGTTAACGGAGTGGTTGGAACAGGGTCCTCGTGCCAAGGCAGGTCTCACAGCCTGTTCCAACAACTGCTGCTTTAGATGAAAGATCTCTTGCAGTCTGCATCGTTTTCGTAACAGAACAATAGATACTCCACTATTCCTTGATTTGGTTCTCACCGAGGCACAACAAGTAGGGACAGGCAATGCCCGAAGCCCGGGGAATGCTCCAGAACTATACAAACTAACTGTACCATTAAATAGACTGATAAACTAACTAATCTAACAAACTATGGGTGCTAACTGCCAGAAACTATTTACACTAGGAAACACCGAATCACAAAGTGTGATGCAGCAGGGAAATCATGAGGAGATTCCAACGCAGGGAGCTCCAACTCAAGCCACAGGCGGTAAGAAGGAAATGAGGGGGTTTAGGGAGGTACCACCTTGATATAGCCTCGAGAGGAGCCAAGAGGAGGTACAGAGCATGCATGCTTCCCGACGGGTATTACAGCAGCAAAAAGTCTCCAGTTTGCAGTGCACAAGATGCCAGCACACTGGAGTGGAATACAGGTCTGCACCCACTCCAAGCAAGAAGATCCACTCTGAAGGAAAATCTGAAACAGTTTTATGGAGATCCAAGAGGAAGAACACTTGATGTTAATTACTGAAGACCTAGAGCTTAACCATGTGAGGTGCAGAGAGACCTCAACCCTCATGGAAGTCACTGGGGTGGCACAGTGGTAACTGAGAACGGATTCTGTTCCAATAAATACATGTCTCATTAGGTCTCTCAGTGACAGAAAGGAAGTGCATGCTGATGGAGCACGTAGAGTCACAGAGTTTAAGGCCAGAAGGGGCCACCAGATCATCTAGTCGGCCCTCCGGCATATCCCAGCCCACCGACACCACCTGCACATGAAACCCAACAACCAAAATGACACCAAAGTATTACAGCCCACAGGAGACTAGTGTGTGTCTCCAGGAGAGAATAGACGGGACCAAAGAGCACCAAACGCCAGATACCTCTGCAATGGCAGGGAAATTATATCTAGCTATAGCTAGATAATACTGACAAGAGACCTGTACCCACATACTGCAGAGGAAAGCAAAAAATCCCCAAAGTTACTGTCAATCTCGTCTGGGGGAAAATTCCTTCCCGACCCCATATATGGTGATCAGTTAGACCCTGAACATGTGAGCAAGCACCTGAGAGGGAGAATGCTCCATGCCACCTCAGCCCTGACCCCCCCCGTTCAATGTTCCAACTTCAGCTGTAAAGCTTCCGAGAAAGACCAAAATCTCCCCCAGAACACATGGGGGGTATCCCTTCCTAACCCCTGCAGATGGCCAGCTGAAGCATGAGGTTTTAGGAACACAGGACATAAACTGGAATTGAGCAACAAGGCTCACTTTATTTAACTCCAGTGAAGCTGAAGTGAATTTATGGGCCAGGCTAGTATTTATGTTGAGGAGAATGTGGACAGAAGGGCAAGTTCATTTGGGTGTGTGTGTGTGTGTGTGTGTGTGTGTGTGTGTGTGTGTCATATCTCTGTATGTAGCATTTCTAGTAAAATAACGTAAACAGATAATAGTTATTACAGGCAGTGATATTTCCCTTGACCCATATTTAAAAACACATAGAGTTTTGAAAGAGAAAAAAAACCCCGGTAATAGAAAGCACAACTTGAAAAGCCTGAGTTGTGTAAACTGATTCTGACCAAAGGGGATCTTTAATAGAGAAGTCAAAGAAACTGGCATTTGCTTCACTGTTCTGACTACAGCCAATTGATAAATATCACTTTGAGAAGTCAGAAGTGCTTCTACCAATGGCCTTTTCCATGGTGCCCAGCACAACAACTGAAATATGTAATATGATGATGGCAGAAATCACTGATTGAAACTAAACAAGATTTTTAAAAATCACAAAGGTGAGCTGGGGCTCCAAGCAATTTCTGAGTCTGGCTTGTCTCTTGCTTCTCAAGCTAAGTGGGTCTGGGAAAATTAGACAGCAGCCTGCTTAGTCCCTAGGATAAGGAGTATATGTTACCTTATGTTGCTTTTGAATGACCTAGCTGGTCATCACTCTAAGTGGTATCCAGTATTTCCTGGCCAGGGAAGATTGTGTCAACATGGAACTTTCCTAAGGGTAGGGACTGGGGGATAGTCAAACTTTTTGTGAGAAGCCCACGCCTTATACTCAGATCTATCGACTGTCTACTGACTATCTGCAGAAACAATTCTTCCTTTCCCTTTTTGCTCTCCTCAGGGCACTGTTTTTTGAATGCAGACAAAGATGCTATAAGCCAAATAGATGCTAGGTACTGTAGCTCACACTTGTGACTCACAAAAACATGCCAAACTTTGTGTCTGTAACTATAGCTGGCATGGAATCCAGGCCTGGAGGAGGTTTAAGTTCTCCTAGTGTAACTCCTGACTAACGTGTTAAATCCCATTGAATCTCCTCAGCTGTGTATAACTCGTGCTTTTCCTAATTTACACAAATGAAATTATTTCAGATATTTTCAAGGGATCTGTCTTCTTTAGTTTCTGCATATAATCAAATACAAGATTGTAATTAATTTCATCTTCAATCCCCCGTGCATTATAAATGCCTTACATGACAAGACTGAAATAACTGTCAACAGCACAAACCTTGCTTTGTTTGTATTTGTCAAACACTGTACAGATTTCAAGAGAGACCAGGAGATCAGAAGTCCTGTATCCCTGATACAAGTCACTGTGGGCCAGGGTCTGATCTCAGGTACATTAGTATAAATCTGCAGTACTATTAAAAGCAAGAAATAAATTACTGCAGACATCTGTCTTGGGCTGAGAGTTTATTCACCATGTTTCAGCTTGAGGGGAACGGAACTGTGCATCTCTGAACATGATGATTTACTGAAGAAACACAAGGTCCCTTAACAAGTTTCAGAGTAACAGCCGTGTTAGTCTGTATCCGCAAAAAGAAGAACAGGAGTACTTGTGGCACCTTAGAGACTAACAAATTTATTAGAGCATAAGCTTTCGTGGACTACAGCCCACTTCTTCGGATGCATAAGGTCCCTTAAGAGAAAGTTACTCACCTTGTGCAGTAACTGAGATTCTTCGAGATGTGTGTCCCTGTGGGTGCTCCACTTCAGGTGACTGTGCGCCCCTGCACCTCTAGTCGGAGAATTTCGACAGCAGTACCCAGTTGGGCCATACACGCTCTCTCCCCGTCTCGTGCCTGTAGCGGCGATTAAATAGGGCTTTGCGACCAACCTCCCTCCCCCCTCAGTCCCTTCTCTACCACAGAGGACCTTACTGGAACTCTGAAGTAGAGGGGAGGAGGGTGGGTAGTGGAGCAGCCACAAATGGTGCACATCTCAAAGAACTTCAGTTACTGCGCAATACGAGTAACCTCCTTCTTCTTCAAGTGATGTCACTGTGGGTGCTCCACTTCAAGTGACTGTAGAGCAGTGACCCTCAGTGGAAAGGAGCAGCTTCGGAGCTGGGTCTGTGATCGATAATGAGACCATGTGTCATAATAAAGTGTCGTATGTTGAGTCCTGCTCAATTGCGCAGTGTTGAATGAATGTTGCAGTAGACCCTCACATTTACAAACACCTTGGGAATGGAGGTTGTTCGTAACTCTGAAATGTTCGTTACTCTGAACAAAATGTTATGGTTGTTCTTTCAAAAGTTTGCAGCTGAACATTGCCTTAATACAGCTTTGAAACTATACTATGCAGAAGAAAAATGCTGCTTTCCCTTTATATTTTTTAGTGGTTTATGTTTAACACAGCACTATACTGTATTTGCATTTTTTTGGTCTCTGCTGCTGCCTGATTGTGTACTTCCAGTTTCAAATGAGGTGTGTGGTTGACTGGTCAGTTCGTAACTCTGGTGTTGATAACTCTGAGGTTCTACTGTGGCTGCTTTACATATGTCTGTAACAGGTACATTATTAAGGAAGGGTACCAATGTGAACAGCGAACTGGTAGAATGTGTTCTAACCCTCGGAGGGGGTTGTAGTTCATGTCGGCGGTAGCAGAGATAAATGCACTCTGAAATCCATTTTGAGAGTCTCTGCTTAGATATAGCGTCTCCTTTAGATCTCTCAGTAGTAGAGAGAAACAGCTTTGGTGCCTTCCTAAATGGTTTACTCCGTTCAAGATAAAAGCCTAGTGCCCTTATGACATCCAGAGTATGGAATGCCGCTTCTGAGGTTTAGGGAAGAATGCGGGAAGAGGGATTTTAGGTAGAAACTTAGGATGTGGTCTTAGAATGACCTTGTTCTTGAAAAAGATTGTATATGGGGGGTATGCCATAAGGGCGACAAGGAAGGCTACTTTCCTTGAAAGGTGTAATAGACAACATGTAGCCAAGGGTTTGAACAGAGGTCCAGTAAGGGAACAAAGTACTAAATTAAGATCCCATGGAGGCATTGGGACTCTGAGTGCAGGATAGAGTTTCCAGATACCTTGTAGGAATCGTTTTGTAATTGGATGGGCAAAGACTGAGAACCCATCCACTTTATGGTGAAAAGCTGTGATTGCTGCAAGGTGCACTCTGAGTGAGCTCATTGAAAGAGCTGACATTTTTTAACTGAAATATATAGTCCAGGGCTAGTAGTAGAACGGAGGTGGTGGCTCTGATTCGTTTGTTCTTGTGGAGGTAGGTCAAATGTGTAGTCAATCATCTGCTGTTTAGCAAGATATCCTTCCCCGCTTCTGAGCAGATCATCTCTTTGCCTTGGAACCATGAGAGAGCCATGCTCTCAGGTGGAAGTATCTTCAGTTTCAGGTGCAAGATCTGGCCTGCATCTTGTGACAGGAGGTGTGGAAGAAGTGGGAGCACACGTGGTGAACATTCCGACCTCTGTTGTAGGTATGGAAACCAAGTTTGTCTGGGCCTGTTGGGGGCTATCAGGATGACCCTGCATTGGTTGGTCTTGATCTTTTGTATGACCCTGGACAACAACGGAGTAGGAGAGAAAGTGTAAAGAAGAGAGAGAGAGAGAGAGAGAGAGAGAAATCACTCGATCATTACCTGTTAGGTTCACTCCCTCTGGGGCACCTGGCATTGGCCACTGTCAGTAGACAGGATACTGGGCTGGATGGACATTTGGTTTGACCCAGTACAGCCGTTCTTATGTTCTTAAGAGGTGCATCCCATCTGAGGAGGAAGGTGTCACCTCTGGATCCCGGTCCCAAGCCTGCTCTGGAGCAAAATGTTGGACATTTGCTGTTCTGACTCATGGCAAATAGGTCTATTGTGGGGAATCCCCATTGATGGAACATGTCCTGTATCACCAAGGTTTACTTCCCACTTGTGATTGTGGGAAAACTTTCTGCTTAACATGTCTGCTGGGGTGTTCTGATATCCTGGTAGGTAGGCAGCTGATACGGTGATGTTGTGTTGGATGCATTTGGTTCCACAGTCGTAAGGCCTCGGTGCAAAGGGAGTGTGACCTTGCTCCTCTCTGTTTGTTTGTATGGAACATGCAAGCAATGTTGTCCATCAGGAGCTTGTATGGTTTTGTTTTTGATCACAGGCAGGAAGTGTGCACATGCATTGCAAACTGCTCGCAGTTCCAGAATGTTTATGTGCAGCATTCATTCCGAAGGAGACCACCTGCCCTGTACTGTTAGGTTGTTTGCATGGGAGCCCCAGCCCACTATGAAGGCATCTGTTGTGATTACATTGTGGGGGAACCCTGCACACACATTGTGTGAATGGGTCCACCACCGAAGCAAGTCCTTGACCTTTTGTGGCATGTGGAGAGGTTTGCTCAGACTGTGTTTGTGTGGGATGTACACTGTCCTGGGCCTCCCTTGCCGGCGGCGCATGCGCAATCTGGCAAGTTTTGCAATATAGGTGGTTGCCGCCATGTGGCCTAATAGTCGGAGGCAAGTCCTGGCAGATGTTTGTGGCTGCTCACTGTAGTGTTGATCAGGTTCACTAGGGTGGCGAATCTGTGTAGTGGGAGTGAGGCTTTTGCCTCCAATGAGTTTAGGTGAGCCCCCAGGGAATTTTAGTTCTTGAACTGGTGTCACTGTTGATTTTTGAATGTTTATTTGGAGGCTGAGTTTTGTAAAGAGTGACACTGTCCTCTGTGTGACTTTGACGGCTTCCTCCCAAGTGGGGCCTGGAGTAGACAGTCATCGAAATATGGGTATATCATGACCCCTTGTTTACGTAGGTGGGCTGCCGCCACTGCTAGAACTTTGGAAAAAACTTGGGGAGCCGTGGAGAGGCCAAAGGACAGTACCATGTACTGATAATGATCTTGTCCCAAAACAAATTGGAGAAGCTGCCTGTGTGATAGATGTATGGAGTTGTGAAAGTATGCATAGAATCATAGAACTGGAAGGGACCTCGAGAGGTCACCTAGTCCCATTCCCGGCACTCATGGCAGGACTAAGTATTATCTAGACCATCCCTGACAAGTCTAACCTGCTCTTAAAAATCTCCAATGATGGAGATTCCACAGCCTCCCTAGGCAATTTATTCCAGTGCTTAACCACCCTGACAATTAGGAAATTTTTCCTAATATCCAACCTAAATCTCTTCCACTGCAACTTGAGACCATTACTCCTTGTTCTGTCATCTGCCACCACTGAGAACAGTCTAGATCCATCCTCTTTTGAACCCCCTTTCAGGTAGCTGAAAGCAGCTATCAAATCCCCCCTCATTCTTCTCTTCTGCAGATCAAACAATCCCAGTTCCTTCAGCCTCTCCTCATAAGTCATGTGCTCCAGACCCCTAATCATTTTTGTTGCCCTCCGCTGGACTCTTTCCAATTTTTCCACATCCTTCTTGTAGTGTGGGGCCCAAAACTGGACACAGTACTCCAGAGGAGGCCTCACCAATGCCGAATAGAGGGGATGATCACGTCTCTCAATCTGCTGGCAATGCCCCTACTTATACAGCCCAAAATTCCGTTAGCCTTCTTGGCAACAAGGGCACACTGTTGACTCATATCCAGCTTTTCGTCCACTGTAACCCCTAGGTCCTTTTCTGCAGAACTGCTGCCTAGCCATTCGGTCCCTAGTTTGTAGCAGTGTCTGGGATTCTTCTGTCCTAAGTGCAGGACTCTGCACCTGTCCTTGTTGCACCTCATCCGATTTCTTTTGGCTCAATCCTCTAATTTGTCTAGGTCCCTCTGTATCCTATCCCTACCCTCCAGCGTATCTACCACTCCTCCCAGTTTAATGTCATATGCAAACTTGTTGATGACCCCTCCCAGCTTGGTATTGTCCGCAAACTTTATAAGTGTACTCTCTATGCCATTATCTAAATCATTGATGAAGATATTGAACAGAACCGGACCCAAAACTGATCCCTGTGGGACCCCACTCTATATGCCCTTCCAGCATGACTGTGAACCACTGATAACTACTCTGTGGGAACAGTTTTCCAACCAAAACAACAAGGAGTCCGGGGGCACCTTAAAGACTAACAGATTTATTTGGGCATAAGCTTTCGTGGGTATAAACCTCACTTCTTCAGATGCATAGAGAGAAAGTTACAGATGCAGGCATTATATACTGACACATGGAGAGGAGGGAGTTACTTTGCAAGTGGAGAACCGGTGTTGATAGGGCCAATTCAATCAGGGTGGATGTAGTCCACTCCCAATAATAGATGAGGAGGTGTCAATTCCAGGAGAGGAAAAGCTGCTTCTGTAATGAGCCAGCCACTCCCAGTCCCTATTCAAGCCCAGATTAATGGTGTTAAATTTGCAAATGAATTTTAGTTCTGCTGTTTCTCTTTAAAGTCTATTTCTGAAGTTTTTTTGTTCAATGATAGTGACTTTTAAATCTGTTACAGAATGACCAGGGAGATTGAAGTGTTCACTTACTGGCTTTTGTATGTTACCATTCCTGATGTCTGATTTGTGTCGATTTATTCTTTTGCGGAGGGACTGTCCAGTTTGGCCAATGTACATGGCAGAGGGGCATTGCTGGCACATGATGGCATATATGACATTAGTAGATGTGCAGGTGAATGAGCCCTTGATGGTGTGGCTGATGTGGTTGGGTCCGCTGATGGTGTCGCCAGAGTAGATATGGGGACAGAGTAGGCAACGAGGTTTGCTACAGGGATTGGTTCCTGGGTTGGTGTTTCAGTGGTGTGTAGTTGCAGGTGAGTATTTGCTTCAGGTTGGGGGGTTGTCTGTAAGCGAGGACTGGCCTGCCTCCCAAGGTCTGTGAGAGTGAGGGATCATTTTCCAGGATAGGTTGTAGATCATTAATAATGCGCTGGAGAGGTTTTAGCTGGGGGCTGTATGTGATGACCAGTGGTGTTCTGTTATTATCCTTGTTGGGGCTGTCCTGTAGTAGGTGATTTCTGGGTACTCATCTGGCTCTGTCAATCTGTTTCCTCACTTCCCCAGGTGGTATTGTAGTTTTAAGAATGCTTGATAAAGATCTTGTAGGTACAAGTGGAATGAAGTGTTCACTTACTGGCTTTCGTATGTTACCATTCCTGATGTCAGATTTGTGTCCATTTATTCTTTTACGTAGGGACTGTCCGGTCTGGCCAATGTACATGGCAGAGGGGCATTGCTGTTGTTTTAGTGGATACAGACTAACACGGCTACCCTCGATACATTTTCCAACCAGTTTTGCACCCACCTTATAGTAGCTCCATCTAGGTTGCATTTCCCTAGCTTGTTTATGAGACTGTCATGTGAGATAGTATCAAAAGCTTTACTAAAGTCAAGATATACCACATCTACCGCTTCCCCACTATCCACAAGGCTTGTTACCCTGTCAAAGAAAGCTATCAGGTTGGTTTGACATGATTTGTTCTTGACTAATCCATGCTGATTGTTACTTATCATATTATTATCTTCTTGATGTTTGCAAATTGATTGCTTAATTATTTGCTCCATTATCCACTGTGTCTGCCGAGTCTAATGACACCTGGAGAGCTGTTTGTGCCAGGAGGTGGCCTTCAGGGATGACTGACCTAAATTGCTCCTACTAGTCTTCTGGTATAAAGTCAATAAATTCAGACAGTTTAGAATAACTGGTGTGGTTGTATTTTGCCATCAAGGTCACATAGTTGGCGATTATAGGCAACTGATGACTGGGAGAAGTTTGTGGTTTTGAGTCTGAGTCCGGGCTGAGGGATTTTTCCATAAGGATAAGTTTGAATTTAAGGTCCCTCACTTTCCTGGCACGGGCCTTAAGGTTGTGGCAATGGAAGCACTTCTGGGGTATGTGCGTTTCCCCCAAGCAGCGGACACACTGAGAATGTCCATCTGAAACGGGGATTGCCTCTTGGCAGGAGAGGCAACATTTAAAACCCAGGCATCCCCAGGCATTCTCAGGTGGAGTTATCCCAGAAAGGGATGAATGAAACGTAACATAAAATAATACATTTTTATTTATTTTTTTAAATGAGAAGAAAGAAAAGGGGTAGAGTAGTTAGTTATAACTTGTTTTCCTATCTTCTACTATACAGTTAATCCTAAATCTAGATCTCAGGGGACAGCGCACGTGGGGCCCACCGGACATTGCTGTCTAAATTCTCTGACTAGAGGCGCAGGGGCGCACAATCATCTGACGTGACGCACCCACAGGGACATCACTCGAAGAAGAACTATAACAGCACTAGTGATTGCTGCTGTAATACATGAAGGACTTCATTAACTCCACAGCTGCTGCTGCAGCTAAGACACAAGGTTTGGACTGGTGAACGTACTGTTCAGCAGTAACTAGGGAATCTGTTAGGAAAATATAAAATCTGTGTTTAGATGTGAATGCAGAATCCTTTCCTTATTCCTAAAAGCACAAGGCCCTTTAACAAATAGCTGAAATGCTGAGCAATGAAGTTCTTTACAAGCAAGCCCTGAGAAGCTTGGGATGGGTCTTTCTCAACAAGTTTGTAAGTTTGTTGTGGCCCAATTATTCTGTTCACTGAAACCCACTATCATTACTATTGTGCAAAAGGCACGCAGGCAAAATCACCACTTTTTGCACAGCTGTTTAATCCCTTTCTTTAAGTTGAGCCAAATGTATATTTTAATTTTATTTTCATGCCTAGAGTTCCCTAATGGGAATTCATTTTAAGTGCACTCCAAATTGCTGTTATAAATACTACAGAATCATTAAGTAACAGTTTGTATGAACTCACTCAAAAATATATCTTAACTTCTAAGCTCATGTCTTTAAAGAGCTGCTGTAGTAAAAAAAAAGAGACATTAGAAGTGGCATCTTTGCTCCCTGGCAAGCGTTCTGAATCACATATGCTTACATTACAAGCAAAGAAAAGTTATTACGGTTAGCCTTGTAGAAGTCAATACAGTTATGAGTGAGTGAACTGGTTTCTAGCATCCTAGAATCATCAACAACAGTGTCAGCCAGGTTCTGTATGTAGAACAGAATTCTCATTACTGGTGACTTCTCACTGAGGGAGAATTAAATTGCAACCTTGCAATCTAATTTTTCTATTTAGTTTCTGGATGAGAACTATAGTTTACAGATAAATCTTCGACACATGGCTTTAAGATTACTATTGCTGGTCACACTGATCTCCGGAGTGTACATGTATGTTAAAGTTTAACTCTCTCACCTGAATGAAGTTCCTTCACTAAAGAAGACATTGTATTTGTAATTGAATCAGCTGCTACCAATAAATCATTCCGGAGGTTTCTTCGTGTACCTAGGAAAGAAATGGAGGAAAAGAAAATGAAAAGTTATGGCAGATATTAGACTTCAATTTCCCAAGCTACTCACAAAAGGAAGCTCAATCAGTTGTTCCTGACCAATCAAAATGAGTGATTACTTTCCCTCTGTAAGGAATATGAGAGCAGAACTGCAAACACTCACCTTTGCCTGCAGAGCTGCCACTTGGACAGGGTAACTGTAGTGCAAAAACCCATTAAAACCAATCCTGGTTTAGTAAAGATTTCTGATATAAATGATCTGGAAAAAGGGGTAAACAGTGAGGTGGAAAAATTTGCAGATGATACAAAACTACTCAAGGTAGTTAAGTCCCAGGCAGCCTGCGAAGAGCTACAAAAGGATCTCACAAAACTGAGTGACTGGGCAACAAAATGGCAGATGAAATTCAATTTTGATAAATTCTAAGTAATGCACATTGAAAAACATGATCCCAACTCTACATATAAAATTATGGGCTCTACATTAGCTGTTGCCACTCAAGAAAGAGATCTTGGAGTCATTGTGGATAGTTCTCTAAAAACATCCACTCAATGTGCAGCGGCAGTCAAAAAAGCGAACAGGATGTTGGGAATCATTAAGAAATGGATAGATAATAAGACAGAAAATATCATATTGAGTGCAGATGTGGTCGTCCCATCTCAAAAAAGAGATACTGGAATTGGAAAAGCTTCAGAAAAGGGCAACAAAAATGATTAGGGGTCTGGAACGGCTGACATATGAGGAGAGATTAATAAGACTGGAACTTTTCAGCTTGGAAAAGAGACAACTAAGGGGGAATATGATAGAGATCTATAAAATCATGATGGGTGTGGAGAAAGTAAATAAGGAAGTGTTATTTACTCCTTCTCATAACACAAGAACTAGGAGTCACCAAATGAAATGAATAGGCAGCAGGTTTAAAACAAACAAAAGGAAGTATTTTTTCACACACTGCACAGTCAACCTGTGGAACTTCTTGCCAGAGGATGTTGTGAAGGCCAAGACTATAACAGGATTAAAAAAATAATTAGATAAATTCATGGAGGATAGGTCCATCAACGGCTACTAGCCAGGATGGGCAGGGATGGTGTCCCTAGCCTCTGTTTTCCAGAAGCTGGGAATGGGCGACAGGGGATGGATCACTTGATGATTCCCTGTTCTGTTCATTCCCTCTGGGGCACCTGGCATTGGCCACTGTTGGAAGTCAGGGTACTGGGCTAGATGGACCATTGGTCTGACCCAGTATGGCCGTTCTTATGGTCTTATATCCTGGAGTGGCTCCCTGCTTGGTGGATCGATTGTCTGCTTAGCCAATATGCTGTTACACTATATTTTCCAATTACATGGACAGCACAGGTGGACCACATCAGCATGGTCAAGTGTTTCTTTGCCCAAGACAAGAGTAGTTTGCTTCTCTTTTAAGAGCAGCGATCTGGTGCTTCCATTTGTGTATATACACACACACCATCCATGAAAATGCTTCCAGTCCCTTGTGTATAGTTCTTCTTTCCAGTGACTGATGGAGTAACTCTCTTTCCTGATGGACAATGCTCCAGTGGATAGCAGGCTCCCTAGTGCTCCAAATTGGCATCTATTGTGATGATTGGCATGCTTGGTTCCAAGATTTGCAAACTTCTTGAAAATCTGTGTCCTGTCATCCACCACTGCAGGAACCTGCTCACCGCTGGGGAAACCTGAACCTTTGCCATAGGTTGTGTAAGCACAGGGGCAATGAGCAAATTATGTTGTGTAAAAAAATCTCATGTGAAACCTGATCCTTCTGATAATGCCTGTGCAAGAGATTAGCAATACCAAGAGGGGCAGCAGGGTTTGTATCACGGACACCTGCATTTTGCACTTTTTGGATGGCTCTTATTGTCTTCTGTTGCCTCTCTGAGGAGCATAGACACAAACTTTTAGGTTTCCCTGGGAGTGCGCCACCCCGAGGCCTTGGCCCACTCCACCCAATTCCCCAAGGCCTGCCCTCACTCCGCCTCTTCCCACCCTGCTCCGCCCCCCCCGAGGTCCCCCTCACTCTTCCTTCCTTCCCAAGGCCCCACCCTCGCTCTGCCTCTTCCCGCCCATACTTTGCCCTCTCCCTGAGGCACTAGCCTACTGCTTGCTGCTCTGCACCAGCATCCAAACAACTGTGGCTGGTGGTTACTGAGCACCCACTATTTTTTTTCCCCATGGGTGCTCCAGCCCCAGAGCACTCACGGAGTCAGCACATACGCTGAGGACATAAAGATTCTGGGACTGAGAGTCTATCCAGGCTCCCAGGTGCACAATGAACTGGGTTGATGATACAGCTGATCTTTTCCCTGTTTATCAGGAACCTGTATACTTTGATATTATTAACAAGCCCTCTCCTGTGCCTTGACTCTAAGACCAAGAGATCAGCTAAAGAGGAGTCTTGTTTTGTCTGAGGATCACGCTGGCAGGAAATGCTAACAACCATTTCTCAAAAAAGGTTCCCTTCTCTGGTCCCGCAAAACAAGCAGAGATCTTTCTCCATTAGCTCTAATAGAGAGGATGTTACAGGTAGAAGAGACCTTGCTTTTGCTTTTTTTCTCATTGGTCTGCCATGCTGACTGCTCCCTGGAGCGGCAAGGGAGAAAACGCGGTGGAACCTTGGTGAAGAGCCGAAGGAAAACCTTCCTTCCTATGCACATACATCTGCAAGAACCCAGTAGCAGCACAAGCTAGCAAAAATAATGTAAAAGTTTGGTGAAAATTTTGAGTTAAATTAAACTCCTTTGGCAAGCATTCTTGGACTTCAGACAGAGCCTGTAAGTTACTTGATTCTATAGCTGCATCATCGCTAGTGACTCTAAGCTGTTGTATAGTAGATTTTGAATACCTTGTAGGACCCACTGTACTATTGTTCTACTTCATGCTGCCTGGAAACAAGTCAATCTGCAAAGGGGAAAGGAAACCAGTTGCCAAAGAAAGCAGTTGGGAGCTCTCAACTGTACTCATACTTGCCGCAGAGGCTAAGAAGAAGCAACTGGACCACCCACGGCAGCAGATGGAGTGCTATGCCTCTGGTATTTGCCACAATACCTCCCTGGGAATGCCTGCTTCTGCTTTTGTTTCTGGAAGTGTTCAGCGGGACGAGGAGCTAATCCTACTGCTGGAATCGGAACGACACATTCTTCTTACAAGTGAATTGCAGGGGCCCAAGGTTTGTAGGGCTGACGTCTTCCAAGGTCTCATCTGTGTATTGACTAAGGAGGTTCTGGTCTTCAAGTAACAGAACCTCAGATTTTGCTGGATATCATGGGGAATGAACCCTTTAATCAGTATATTCTCCTCAAAGGGTTAGTGTGGTACTAAAGTATTATGTTTCGAACAAGAGACTTTTTAGCCACTTACTGCCCCTCTGCTGTAATTTCCTTTGCCTTTTTCTTAGCCCCCTCAGGCAGAAGCCAGTCTCGGCGAGGAAGAATATAGTCTCGGCAATCTTCATTTGAAAAACACGACACCATCATCATAGTGAGGTCTATGTTCACAGACTCTGTCTTGAGGTGAAGACTGAATCATACAATTGATGCATTTGACACGGACACTTAGTAGCTACACTGACCACCAAGCAACATGGCACTAGATGTGCACAAAACTAATTGTGCCCTCGTGGTAGCAATTGGTACGACTTGTCATCTCCTTAAGTTTCGCTGCGGAGGGGATATGTTACCGTCCACTCTTTAATTTCGTCCACTGCTTTGTTTTTTTATTTCTCATCGTTTGGTTGGTTTTTACTCTTGTCCTCCCCTCGCCACACAGTGTTTTGACACTTTTAGGTTTATACCAGAGTGTTTGCCTGTTCAGAGATTTGCATACCTGTTAAGGGCTACGTTCAGTTTAGCATTCACTTATTTGCAGTCCAAAATTTCAACTTTTTTTTTCAACCTAGTCATCAACTTACAACAAGGTGAATATTAGCTGAACACTCTGATTGAGAGTGCTGATGGCTACCATTCTGTCCCTCTCTGCATCCTCTGGGCCAAATTTTGGTAAGTGGTCTCCCATTTTGTGCTCAGTTCACAGCACTATGACATGAAGTTTACTTACCTGATTTGTGGGTGCAGCTGGGTAATGTTTAAGTGTCTAATTATTCGCGTGCACAAAATGGTGGCTGAAAAATTGGGAGGCCAGGATTAGGTCACACAACTATTTTTGTTAATACTTGTGTCGTCTAATCCTGTAGATTAAAAGTCTACTTCCATTCTGCTCTGACATAGTCCAAGTGAAATAATATCAGTGAAAATCATATTAAAATTGCTGTATTATATCTGTGTAATAATCCATCATTTCAGTGTTTGGCAATAGCAGGAGTTTTGGTTTGTGTTACACTCACCTTGTGCAAAAGCTTCCTGCACATCTCCCCCGACTCCCGCAAGTGAGTCCTGAGGTACGTGCGTGGGGGTAGAGCCAGCGGAAGTGGCTCTGACCGGCATTGGCATTGGGCGACTGGCTCCATGGGTAGGTGAGGAGTGTGGGGAGCTTGCTGCTTGAGCCTGTAAAGGGAAATAACACTGAATTTCCAAACTGTTTAATTTTCTATGTTTTGGCTCAATGTCTGTAAACGATTTTGTACAAAGCACTTAAGGAAAGAATAAAATTCAGGCACTTTATGCAAATATTCATGATATGGGTATTCTGAACATATGAATGGTAGCCCTCACATTCCTCCTATATTATGAGGTCCCAGATCCAAAGCTCACAGAAGTCAGTTCTGGTGTCCACAATTCAAGAAGGATGTTGATAAACTGTAGAGGGCTCAGAGAAGAGCCAAGACAAGGATTAAAGGGCCACATGACCATCTAGTTCAGTATTTTTTCCCTGACAGTGAAGAATACCAGATGCTTCAAAGGTAAGTGCAAGAAACCCCACAGTGGGCATTTATAGAATAACCTGCCTACAGGTGAAGGTTTTTCCCAGCCACCATTACATGGTGAGGGCTTATGACCTGAAGCATGAGGATTTATATCACAGACATCAGACTATCTAATTTAACTTGGTCATTCTCATTATCCATAGACATATTAAATGGAGCAGAGAACTCTTCAGATTTTGAGATAGTTCGCGGCACAAGTGGGGAAAATGTAGGCACCTCTTTCCCCAGAGTCCATAATCACAGGTTTTTTTCAGGATTCAGACTACATTGTGGACCACATGACGTTGACCTTAAAGATGAGGTCCACGGTAGAAATCCAAAAGAAGGAAGGGGAGAACGGTTCCATTTTCTTTGGCAGAAAAATCCCTACCAGTACAGCTGCCCATTAAAAAATAGTGAATTTCCTTTTTAGGTACCTCAAGTTTCAGGAGACCATTAATTCAGGATAGAAACACTAATTACGGGAAAGGACCTGATCTCAGTATGGTATAATGGATGTTACTGATAGCTCTAAACGATAAGATTCCCTCTATGGAAAAATGGGAAAAGGATCTAAAAACAAATATCTCTTTGGAACAATGGAAAAATAACTGGAGTAAAGACAAAGTTGCACCTAATTGTGTAACCATTAAGGAAAATTACTACAAACTACTTTATCATTGGTACCTCACTCCATTTAAGCTAAAGAAAATATATCAAAAAGGGAGTCATAAATGCTGTAGAGGAGGTGGAGGACCAGGATTTTTTTCTGCATATCTGGTGGGAATGCCCTACAATTATAGTATTTGAAGAAAATTATAAATAGAACTTTCAAATTAAAAAACGGTTATTTACCTTTCAGCAAATGTGGCTCTTCAAGATGTTTTCCCCACACAGATCTTACTTTAAGGGTGCATGCACCCCAACACCATGAGATTGGATTCTTTTTTACTAAACAGTATCCATTGGGGCCACACCAATCCCTGCAGGTCTTGCACCCCTCAACAGAGTGCATAAAGGATGGAGCAGTCCCAAATGTCACTCAGTTCCTTCACCAATAAAGAATCCCAAAGCTAGAGAACACCACATTCGTGGGGAGGCAGAGTGGGTCATGGGATCCCTGTGGACAAAACATCTCAAAGAACCACAGTTAATGTAAGGTAAGTAATCGTTTTTATTTCTTCCACTATATGTTCACAGAGATCCCACTCTAGGTGATTGGCTAGCAGTTGTCTCTCTAAGGAAGTGGGTGCCAGAAGTTCTACTTAAATAGGGACTGTAAGACTGCCATGCCAAATTGGGAGTCAAATCTAGAGTTGCTACAAAGGAATAATGATTAGTAAAAATTCGTATTGAGTTCCAAGTAGCTGCCCTACAGATTTTGGTTAAGTTTAGGAGCCTGCCTGATCCCTAGAGTTCACTTTGATCTGAGAAGGAGCTAATTTATTCAATTCATATGAAATACTGATACAGTTTGACACCTACTTCAAGAGTCTATGAGTGGAAATACCCTGCCCTCTAGACATGTCTCTAACAGCTATAATGGTCTGGGAGAGTTGCGTAAAGACTTTGTCCTACGGAGATAGGAGGAAAGGGCTCTCAATACATCAGATGCACAGAGATTTGCATCTGTAGGAGATGAGTGAAGCCTAGGAAAAAAACACTGGTAAATACATCTTGTTTCAAGATCCAAGTGTACTTTTGAAACTACTTTGGGTAGAAATTTTGCATGAGGTCAAAGAGTAACTCTGTCCTTGTGAAAAATAGTAGAATCATAGAAAATCATAGAATAGGAGGGTTGGAAGGGACCTCAGGAGGTCATCTAGTCCAACCCCCTGCTCAAAGCAGGACCTAATCCCAACTAAATCATCCCAGCCAGGGCTTTGTCAAGCCGGGCCTTAAAAACCTCTAAGAACCTCCACCATCTCCCTAGGTAACCCATTCCAGTGCTTCACCACCCTCCGAGTGAAATAGTGTTTCCTAATATCCAACCTAAACCTCCCCCACCTCAACTTGAGACCATTACTCCTTGTTCTGTCATCAGGTACCACTGAGAACAGTCTAGATCCATCCTCTTTGGAACCCCCTTTCAGGTAGCAGAAAGCAGCTATCAAATCCCCCCTCATTCTTCTCTTCTGCAGACTAAACAATCCCAGTTCCCTCAGCCTCTCCACGTAAGTCATGTGCTCCAGACCCCTAATCATTTTTGTTGCCCTCCGCTGGACTCTTTCTAATTTTTCCACATCCTTCTTGTAGTGTGGGGCCCAAAACTGGACACAGTACTCCAGATGAGGCCTCACCAGTGCCGAATAAAGGGGAATGATCACGTCCCTCGATCTGCTGGCAATGCCCCTACTTATACAGCCCAAAATGCCGTTAGCCTTCTTGGCAACAAGGGCACACTGTTGACTCATATCCAGCTTCTCGTCCACTGTGACCCCTAGGTCCTTTTCTGCAGAACTGCTGCCTAGCCATTCGGTCCCTAGTCTGTAGCAGTGATCAATGGCTCCATGTCTAATTGGCAGCCGGTTTCAAGCGGAGTGCCCCAAGGGTCGGTCCTGGGGCCGGTTTTGTTCAATATCTTCATTAATGATCTGGAGGATGGCATGGACAGCACCCTCAGCAAGTTTGAAGATGACACTAAACTGGGAGGAGTGGTAGATACGCTGGAGGGTAGGGACAGGATACAGAGGGACCTAGACAAATTAAAGAATTGGGCCAAAAGAAACCTGATGAGGTTCAACAAGGACAAGTGCAGAGTCCTGCACTTAGGACGGAAGTATAAGGTGGTCCTGCCATTAATGTCCGAATCTCACTCACTCTCCAAACAAAAGTATACAGTATAAAGAACATGGTAAAAAGCACATGCTATGATATAAAGAACAAAGGCTCAAATGAGGGTTCCATCAAAGACAGAAGTACTACCTTACACATAAGCCATAGTGGGTTGGAGAGTCCAGGTTTAGTCTCACTGCCACAGGACAGTAAATGGGGACTAAAGGAGAGCCGTGACCACCTTGCTCTTTATGCCCTTGTATGAGCACAAAGAGGCCCTGGGTGCATGTGGGGCCCTGATAGACACAGCTATTCAAACAATTCCCAGCTCGCACGCACGAGGTGCAGGCATACCGACAGTGGGATTCAGACTGACACAGTTGAAGGAGAACTAAAGTCAGGCTACCCACAAACTCCATAGTGGTTCTATTAGGTTACAGATCAAAGGAGGTCATTGACTTGGGGACAATAAAAAAAATGACACACATATCAGGATCAAATGGATTTTGATCATGTACGGTTATCATTTTTAGAAACGGAACAAAATAAATACACGGATAATAAGAGGTTGACCAAACACAAATAGTTCTTTAAAAACAGATGAATAAGATTTGTTAATACTTGTCTAGAAAGTTTATGTAGTTAATAATAAAATAAAAAGTAAACAAAAAATACTGAATTTGTTTGGAAATCTCCTGCCATCCAGTCTCCAATAGCCAGACTGGCCAAAAGGCATTATAGGGTACTCGGTGACATTCAAAGAGCTGGCAGCACCCATAGTAGGTACAGTGGTAGTAGCATCCTGGACAAAGCTTCCACCATGCCTCTTGAATCTAATCTCTCTCCAGGCAGTCTGGATGGGAAATGGAAGTGACCATTCCAGAGAGCCTTTCAGATGTTGGCTTCCCATTAGGGGACTGCTCAATGTGCATCTTATATTTCTAGAACTGCTGTCACTCATCTGGCTGTTTATGGGAGTTGACTTGATGGCAGCTTTCCTTCCTAAAGAACCCTAAAAAGATTTGTAGAGTACTTGACTAACAAATAAGATTTATGCCGTGTTGTAGCCGTATTGGCCCCAGGATATTATAGACAAGATGGGTGAGATAATATCTTTTATGCAGACATATCTCCACGACTACAATGCTCAACACCCCCTACAACACACTTTTCAAGATCCATGAGTCCTACACATGCCTATCACAACATGTGGTGTACCTCATGCAGTGCACTAAATGCCCCAATAACACTATGTGGGTGAAACCAAACAATCACTCTGCTCTCAAATGAACTCACACAGGAAAATGATAAAAGACAAAAACACCTTATCCCTGGTGGGTGAACCCTTTTCACAAAGCGATCGCTCGGTATCTGACCTCTCAGGCCTCATCCTCAAAGGAAACCTGCACAACACACTTTCAAACGGAGAGCCTGGGAGCTACTAAAAATCATGGACTGAATAGAGACCCTAGATTTATGGCTTGTTACAATCATGTATAACCCACTTACAACCCTCCCCAGCTGCTTCCTTGCTTTTCTTTCCTCTCTATGACTGCAGGGGTGTTAACGTTAACCTTGAAATATGCGTTAACTACTTATGCAAAACAATCGGTTCCACCTTGTATTTTGTAGCAACACTCTGGTTAATTCCCCAAACCTGAAGAAGAGCTCTGTGTAAGCTTGAAAGTTTGTCTCTCTCACCAACAGAAGTTGGTCCAATAAAACAGTGATTCTCAACCTGGGGTCTATGGACTATGTCTGAGGGAAAGCGAAAGACTTAGACTGAAAACTGACTGAATAGCACGGGCAGTGGGCATCGTAGGCCAGGAGAGGCTAAGCCTCCCCTAACCCAGACCTGTGGCCCCACCCATGCTCTGCCCCGAGGCCCCGCACTTGCTCCCCCTCTCCCCTGAAGCTGGCGGTGGCTTTGCTCCAGCCGGCGGGCAGGGACTGGGGCAGCCCAGGGTGGCTCAGACCAGCTGGTGGCCCGGTGCTTGGGCGGGCCAGAGCGGCTGGGCCGAGACGTCTCCGGCTGTGGGGCCTCAGGAGGATGGCTGGGGCCGGGGGCTAGCCTCCCCAAAGAAGGGGTTTACCCACTGCCCATGCTGAACACAATACAACTATATATTCTGACAATAGATTTCCAAAGGGGTCTGCACGCCCATTCCAAATTTTTTAGGGGTCCACAAATGAAAAAAGGTTGAGAACGACTGCAATTAAAGATATTACCTCACCCACCTTGTCTCTCTAACAAATAAGATGACATTATTTCCATCCCAATGGTTTGTGATCTAAGAGCCAAAGCCTGTAATATTTACTCAGGTAAAACTCTCATTGATTTCAAAGGGAATTTGCATAGGTAAGAGCTACAAAACATGGCCTTAAGTTAGATGAAATAATGGCAAATAACTAATTAACCACGTGAAAGGGGTAGAAGGCTGACACAGTAATTGAGACTGTTTAGGTTAGCTGCACTTGCTGGTTCAAAGTTTTTCAAAATATAATTCTAATCAAGTGTTTTGTATTTCATAATGCCAACAGAAGAGCAAGGGAAGAGGTCAGAAGTGAAAGGCAGTGTATTAACAAATGCATCTGTCCAGATATCTCGTCAAATGCTTAGACAGTTGTTTCCCATTTCATTTTCATTGCCATTAGTTGTCAAGGGGCAGTGACAAAGTACAGGACTGGAGGCCAGGGATTCCTCTTCTAACCCTGGCCTTGCCACTGAATTGTTGTGTGACTCTGGGCAAGTCATTTAACCTCTGTGCCTTCATTTCCTAGGAGGATAATATTTACCTATTTCACAGGGGCACTGAAGATTAGCCACTATTTATAAAGTTCTTGGAACATGTAAAATGCTAATTTTTATTAACTCTCTGGCTATCCTCATTGTGTATCAGTGATTTGCACCTTTCTACAATCAGTAAATATTATCACCAAATTTCAACTTGCGTCACAGACCACTGTAGTCTTATGTAGCTAGCACTGATTTATGACCTTTAAATAAATGTATAGTCACACACTGTCTAAAGAATCGGAGTAATTACACACTTACAGCATTATAACTTTACAGCCCCCACATGTCACCACCTGTTTGTGGTTGGTTTGTGCCATTTAGTATGGTCTTTGTCTTCTTTTTTTTTTTTTTAAGTTCCCCTCAGCGTTTTCCCCTTTGAAGTGCATTAGTTACTATGGAAACCATGATGTCTTGGAATGACTAGAGCTTGGTCACACCCATAAGTGCAACATAAAGTCAGTTTTTATAGTGGTTTGAGATTAGACCCCAGTTTGGGAAACAAAGGCATTTACACAAGGGCTTCTGGCCATGTGTATGCTACAAATCTCTGACCAGCACTAGGTTGCCTTTATGCCCTTTTCCACTTCAATGCTATGAATTCTCTGGCTTGCCTTCGTGACTTTACTCCTTTTTCAGTGAGACCATCGTAGACTCTCCTATGGATTCTTGGTACCTTCTCTCCCACCGTGCATTGCGAACACAGACGCTGATACAAGACAGTGAGCAGTTTGAGGCTATACCTCAAAGCCTTGTGAAAAATCAGTTTCCCTTGGTATTTTAATTGCCAGCTCTGTCTAGGATTGTCTTCCTTCACTGGCAGGCAATACATCAGCAGGAGCATTGTCCTCTTTTGGGGGGCAGAGACTGTACTGTGCCTTCCTGTGTGTCTGTACAGCGCCTAACACAACAGGGATCCTGACGGGTGTATTTGGGCACTTCTGCAGTACAGACAGTAAATAGCAGCAATAGCTGTACCTTCAACAGGCTCTGCCGCTCTACAGCCGTTCTACTGCAATAAGCGGCCTGTAGCGAATCTGTCATTCTTGCAGTGATCTGGTACCCCATTCTCCCTGGGTGCCAGTAGCATGCCTGGTGTATTGTGTCTGAGGCCGGGTCTACAATCCAGAGTTAGGTTGACGTAAGGCAGCTTACACAGACCTAATTATGTCAGTGTCCGCACTACAGCCTTGTCCCGCTAATATAAGTGCCCCACTACACCGACATCATAACTCCACCTCCACAAGAGGCACAGGGCTTACGTCGATGTAGTTAGGGCAATGCAGTGTCCGTGTAGACGCTGCGTTCCTTACATCGGCTGTTGGTTGTCATTCTTGTCAATTTCACAGCTTGACAAGAAAGGCTGGCAGACACCCTGCTATGAACCCTGCGCCTGGCTCTGACCTCTGGCTGTCACCCCGGGGCGGGTGGAGGGCTCCAGCTAGAGGCTTCTGCCTGGGCTCCCAGCTCCCCACTCCGAACCAGGCTGCCGCCTGGCTCCCTGCTCCTAGCCCGGCCGCTGCCAAGGCTCCCTGCTCCAAGCTGGGCTGCTGTCCGGGTTCCCAGCTCCCCACTAGCGGCCCTGCTGCCACCTGGGCTCCCTGCTGCCACCCGGGCTCTCAGCAGGGAGCTCTATGCCCAGAGCCTTGGCTTCTGCTGGGCTCCCCGTGGGGGTGGGGTGATGGAAGTGATGAGGAAGTTGGAGGATGAGGAGGAGGAAGGGGGCTGTACAGTGGGGAGGGGGCTGATGGAAGTTGTAGTCCCCTGCTTTTCAGATGCATGACACATCACTTCAAGTGTTCAGTTAGTAGGGGCCTAAATCCCTCTTCATCCTTCCACAGCACTGTTATCATCTCCACAACATTTCCAACTCTTTGCTGGCACAAGATATTGTGGTCAGATCTTGGGACCAATATCCACTGCATCACAAAGGACAATCTTGTCACAAGATCAGTACCTTCACAATTAAAATATATCAGACCCTTATCGCATTGCACTTGCAATTAAAACAGGAAAAGTAGAGGAGGACCCTAGCATCTAGAGAGCCCGTTCTGCCCCGCTCATTCATGTTGAGTAATATCTTACTCCTTGGGTAGACTCAATAATTGCTATGGAACTTCTCAAGGAGTAATGTACTGCTCAAGAGGAAAATGGATGGCAGAATCTGGCCCCTAATTTGTGTCTTGGTGTCAATGTTGTTGATTTCTGTCAATGGTGAATAGAAGCCTAAGGTTTATATTCGTATTCAATACAACATGCAATACTACTTATGGGAAAAAATGATCATTCTGAAGCCCCATTAATAGTGGATTTTAAAAAAATGAGTCAGCAAACAGTTGCAGCACAGCTCCAGGGGGTTGGGGGGATTATACATTTCAAAGATCAGATCGTTAGCAAGTAGAAAAAATGCTCAAGAGACCTTAACAATTTCATCTTATTTTGCACCACGAAAATATAAATAATTCAATCAAAAGACCAGCTGGATCTGCATAATACAAGTTCTGCGTGTTCATGACTGGCATGGCATTGTGGAGAGCTGCAGTGTTCACTGCTGGGAGAGTCGATTTTAACATGAAGTTGGGATTGTAGCCCCCAGAGTGGGACAGGACTGAAGAGGGAGGGAACAAGAAGCTACAGTGCCTACACAGGCCCAGGCATTGGCTCTGGAAGAAGCTGCTCACTCCCTCTCCTTCCCTCCCAGATCTATGTAAAGTGTCAATCTTGGCAACCGTTCAGAAAAGGAAGAAAGGTCACGCATATATTAAGAATTAAAAACCAGAAGTAAAATACGACTTAATACACACATCAAACGCAGCAGCCTTTTAGTGGAACTTAGCTTTCTCTGAGAAGGATGTAGGAAGGATTTTATATTTTGAAATTAGTTACCCAGGTTAGACCTTATCATTATGAGCCCTCATTACAGGTTACCATTAATCACTTAAAACCTATTTATAGTGGCAGCTGTGGAAGGGATTAAACATAAGCGGCCTCGTAGAGATTTTCTATCTGGAAAAGAATCCAATTTCTAGAAATAAGACGTTACTCTGAACCCTGGATCCCCATCCCCAGAGAAGGTTTGTCTAGGCCTGGTCTACACGACACGGTTAGGTCGACATAAACTGCCTTGCACTAACCTTGCTGTGGAAGTGTCTTCACTTACATTTAGCTCCTGCCGACATAAGTGCTTCTCTCTGCTGATTTAGTAGCACCGCCTCCCTGAACGGCGCAGGGTCAAGGTTGATGTAATTAGATCGATGCACTGTCAGTGTAGACACTGTGTTGCTTACTCTGACTGTTAATGGCCTCCGGGAACTGTTCCACAATGCCCTACACTGACAATACAATCGACACACGTACTCCTGGTGAGGACACACACCACTGACATAAGGAGCCAAGTGTGCGCACACATGAGCAATTTAATAACTGCAGTGGCTGTATGCTGACGTCAGTTAGGTTGACGTCATTTTGTAGTGCAGTCATGGCCTAAACCAAGAGTGGCCAAACTGAAGCCTGCAGGCAAAACACAAACCTGCCAAGTTCTACGAATGTGGCTCATGGACACCTCATCTTTATTGCAGACGGCACATTCCACCTGGATCAGGAGGGAATGTTGAATGCTTTTTGAATCACTTAATACGGCAAGAATAGGACAGCTGCAACTTAATACATTTTGTGTAAATTCGGATCTCAGTCATGGAAACACTTACCCGCCTGCATAAGATCAGGGCTGAGGTGTGACTCTCGCTCCTGGCAAAATGCCAAGGGGACTAGCTCGCTCTCTGATTTCAGATGAAACCAGAAAAGAATTCAATTTAAATGTAAAGATCTTTTCTCCTCTTACATTTCATACTTTGTATGCACACACAAACATACCTGTACTTGCCATTTTTACACATACATGTATATTGCTGCACACTGAATGAGATGGGAGTCCTGTGGAAAAAATAATATGTGATCTTTTAATTTAATGACTAGCATGATGCATATGCACAAGGGGCAGAATTAAGGGTGCATTAATCTGCCATTTTAAAACGTGAGCTTAGTTGGCTTCGATTTGTGTCTGCAAATTTGTGGACAATAATTTCAAATGCAACCTAAGTCATTTAGAAATGTAAACACCTGATTGCACCTGCAAATCAAGTACATAGGCTTTAAATTAACTAAATTGCTCCTGAAAACAATTGCAGGCATGGAAAAGAGGCCAGTATATGAAAAAATTATCTTATAATCTTAATTTTTGTTCAGCATCGTTTTATAGGGGGGAAAAAAAGGTCAAACTATGCTAAATGGCTTCTTAGAGTAAGCACAAATCTTCAGCAAAGAGAATTACGAAAGCTGAATGGACGAGAAAAGGGCGTGGTGTTTTTATTTCCCCACTCACACTATACACATTCAATTCCTTACTTAGGTTTACTGAACGTTCCTCCATCTCTATTTAACTCTCCTGAAATGGCTCTTAAGTCTGGCTTGTTCATGTCAAGTATCATGGAGCTGAAGCTGTTTTATTATATTCACTACAAGTAATTGGAGCTCCTCTTCTTGCTGCAGTGGCTTTTTAAAAAAAACATACACAAAGCCCCCTTTTCCTTCCCGGGTCTGTTCCCGGCGTGTCAATGAGGCACACAGCAGTAAGTACTCCACGATCTAAAGTGTACTTGGCTCATTCTCTTGCTTCAGATGGGAGGTGCACGTCTCTCCTGACTCAAGCCTTTCCCCTGCTTTGAGAGACATGCTCACATTGCAGAGTAACAATACGTTTAAAAAGCTGATTTTGACAATTTCTCTCCTATTTCAATACCATTACGTCTGACACTGCATGACAAGCTGTGATGGGACATCACACCTAACTTCAGACGAAGAACCAGCTCATACCCAGGTCCCCGTGTCTCTGCTGAACACTGACAAATCCCTAGCTGGGACCAGTCTAGCTCACCTGTGTGTTAGCACTGTTAAAACAAGTATTAGAATGATAAGAATGTGGTTAGTGTTTAGACTTTAATGAATGACTGTGAGTTGCTGCCGGCATCAAGCTCACTTATAGCATCTGTATCCCAGATTGGAGGTGATATTTGAGCACTGGCATTGTAAGCCTTTGTGACTATGTAAATCACTAGACAGGAGAGAGAAAATGCTGGTCTCCAGCAGAGGCTATGTCCTGCCCCAAAAGGAAGGTCCATCCACATCAGATAGATGAGAGTGGAACATTAAAAAGAACAAAAGACTTTGCTGTTTACTTTCCCCCCATGCAGATGTGTCTTGCAAGTGGATTCTTCCCATCAGCTGAGTTTGTTGCTCAGAGCACATGGAGGGAAGGGAATAAAACCTCCTAACAAGGAGATACTGCTTGGACTCTGGGGGGCAAGGTTTTCTAGGCATAAGCAAGGGATCACCAGCTACTTAGCTACGCACATTTACCCTTAGTATTAGTTTCTGTACAATCTGACTTGCCCATTGATGATCTTTTGCCTCCCAAATTTTCCAGCACTGTAAAATCTTCCTCTCCAGTCCAAAACATTGTCTGTCTGAAACTATCAACATACTAGAAGAAACACTTTGCTGCTATTTGCCTGTTTTGTAAATCAGCCTCCCTCCCTCACCTCCAGTTGAGGAACATCATCATCATCAGCAAAACAACAGAAGTAAAGAGTAAAAGTTAGATGTAGAAACGACAGTAGCAAAAATAATAGTACCCCTCCCCCAGCATTTATCCACTCTCCTCTTTCATTCAAACAATCCCCTTCCCTCCCTCACTATAATCCCGAGCTTCACACCTTGACCTCTGCAGACTCCACCCCCACTAACAACAAGTTTTTGTAACTTTAAAAAATGTATATGAAAAAGGACAAGGAACTAACATGCCATGTACTAGCATCACTCTCCACCAATGGTTAAAATGCTATGTTCCTGCCCGGCCTCTGATCACTTGCTTGTATGTTGTATCCCATTCCTCTATCCTTGGTCTGATTTTGTCTTAGGGTCAGGAACAAGCTGTGTGTGTGTGCGCGCACACATTCATGTCCACACTATGCCCCACACAATGGGTTTCTGCCTCTGATTGGGCCAGGGTATTACCACAATATAAATATTAAATAATACTAAGATTAAGTACAATCATTCAGTATGAAAATTACACCAATAAATTGCATTGTACTGTAATTTAAGATACGTCTCTATTGCCAAGAAAGCTCAGATATTTAGCGATGTGAAGGGTAGGGACAGGAAATGGCTCAATGAAGACTGGTTTGCTTGACCTGAAATGCATCGGGGTAAAGGGGAAAACTAAAAGTTATGTGCAAATTCATTTGCTCCAATACAAATTTCTTAAAACGACTTGAAATTTCAGTACAGCTCGGAAGTCAAACTAATATGAAGTGAGTCTGATACAATGTATTATCCTCAGTGTCCCACAAAGAAACTAGAGACATCCTGGGAACAGAGTAATTGGGCAGGCAAATGCAGCAGCCCTTATGTATTCAGCAGTAGTTCACACCCGTGAAAACTCAACTCACTGAGAGGGCAACTTGGCGAGGGCACTAGCCTTATTCCCCAAGTATCTAAAAGGGCCATGGAAACTTTAAGTGTCAGCTCTGCAGGTTTCGAACACTGGTAGACATGGCCTCAGTGTTAAGTTTTATCTGAGGAATGGCCCTTAACAGTGCAGCCCTCGCGGGACGGAGAAGGAACAGCCTTCTGGCCCAGTGGGGCAATTCTGACCAACGCTTCCCTTTTTCGCTATTTCGCATTTATGAATTCAGGTACATGTTGTCAACTGTGGTTTTTCTTCTTCGTTTTACAATAAAAAAAGTTATTTATGTTAAGCAGAAATGTACAAGAAAAATTTCCCTTTTATTGTCCCAACAAGTGAAACCATTCCTTTATGTGCTTTAACTTGCAAAGAATTCACTTGTACTGAAGTACGTGTGAAAAATCATCCAAACTCTTCTTTATAACCAGACTTACTCTGAAGTAAATGTTTAAATCTGAAACGAAGATCAGTAAGATGGGAATATTTAGAGACCCTCCCAAATCAGTCCTAATACACTTACTCCTGTATGAAACCTGGGTTTTATTGTCCTCTGTGGCACATTAGCCATGGCTATCTCTTTAAATAGGCCTTAAACTTCCTGTCTCCTTTTTACGCATTACAGTAAAATGTACAAGAACAATCACATAAAGGAACGCATAAAAAGCTTATTACTTCAGCAGACTAATAACCTTTCTGAAGCATTAATAAACCCTCCCTCTAAATCTAAAGCAGGGCTGTTATCATGGCAACGGAATGAAAGAGGCACTTTATCCATACATTTTCTGTCTCCCAAGCACATGGAAGGCAGCCAGGTAGCAGATGGCTTGTGTGGACAATTACCTTCATTTTGCAGCAGCATGTTTAAATAAAACAAACTCTGTCCTCTTCATTACCAATTTTCAGAATCACTGCTCACATATTGCTCAGAAAACAGCATGAGAAAGGTACTTTAGACAGATAGAAGAGAGTACTTTAGAATGTATTTCTGGCATCCTGACAGCAATATACAGTATAAGGTCTGTGTATTTAAAAAAAAAAATACCTCCCCCTCCCCAAAACCCCCAACAATGTTCTATTTTGGGCCTTTGTTGGCACTGGCTTCTTTAGAACAACACAGCTGTCTAATCAACTGTTGGAGTGAAAAGAGCAGACAGCATCGATAGGATTATTAGACAGTATATTGTCTGTCACACTGAGAGGTTTGTATTTAATTGTGCAGAATCACATAATTAAATTAGATACACAAAAATACATTTCAATAACACTTGGGTTGTGACCCAGGGAATCGGAAAGGAAGGGCCGCTCCTGCGACCTTCACTTGTGGTGTGGAGCAGAGTGGTGTGCGTGAAGCACTCAGCAGCAGCCTTACTGGAAAACTTCTTTTTAAATTCTAGTATAAATTAAAACCAGCTCATATGGTTTTAAAAATGTGGTTCCCACCCCCCACCCCCTGCCACTCTCACCCCCCACCTTGGTCTCGTACAGAGAGTCTGCACACTAAATTACAGGCCAGAGCAAATTATTAAGGAAGAGTTATAGTCTAACCCCCCTGAAAAGGCGGGTGGGGATTCGTGGTAACGCTCACACAAACTTCACCATAATGATTAACTTCTGTGCAACAAAAACTGCTGACTTGCCATAAATAAAGGAGTGTGTTCTGTGATCTTCAAAGTTGAGCTCTCACTTTGATAGAGTCCCAGTCTGACATCCCAAGGGCAGGCCGACTAGTGCACACGGCTAGTTTCTATGACACACAGACCCATGAGGATTGGACCCTCTGCGGAATGCGCAATTAATTCCTCAGCACTGGTTAGGTTGATTTCACTCTTCCTAAACCACTGACAGATGGACATCTAGTCTAAGCCTTGAGTATCTCCACTCCTTTCCTGAGCACCTTATTCTATTGCCCAGCAGCTGTTATAATTCACTTTTCGATTTACTACTCTGAAACATTAATATCACTTATTCAAACCAGGGATAATCCCAGGCAATTTTCAGACAGAAAATGAACATTTAAGTATAGTACACACGTCAAACCTGGCAAGCTGATCAAGAGGGAACTGACCTCCATTCTAGGGTGGAAGAGGACAGCAATTATGGAACATTTCTGAGAGTTTGCAACAGACAAAAAGTAACCTGCACATTTTCTTGTATTCCCCCCCCCACACACACACGTTAGGGAGGATGAGATATTTAACAGGACCATGCACACTCTTTGCAGAATTAAACACCATGTCTTCTGAAGGGAGAAGAGTAACTGGAAAACAATTTTCAGTGAACTCTAGACTAGAAAAGGGAAAACAGAAAGCTCAGCGTGGCCATACCATAGTGATTCTTCTGCTAGTTACACACAGTGATCGCTTTTAGAAAATCAGTATTTGTCAGCAGTTACCACATAGTGGCATCTGAGAGTCATCACAGCTTTTCTTTATCCTCAGAATAGGAAATACCTGTGCTAGCTGTTGGAAAATTCTTACTTTTTAATTATCAGAGGGGTAGCCGGGTTAGTCTGGATCTGTAAAAAGCAACAGTGAGTCCTGTGGCACCTTAGAGACTAACAGATGTATTGGAGCATAAGCTTTTGTGGGTGAATACCCACTTCGTCGCATGCATGTGATGAAGTGGGCATTCACCCACGAAAGCTTATGCTCCAATACATCTGTTAGTCTTAAAGGTGCCACAGGACCCTCTGTTGCTTTTTACTTTTTAATGACAACCATCATAGAGCTTAAGTCCTCCTTCCTTGTTGTCCACATTGGACTGTCTCTAGACACCTGCTGCTCTGATTTTGTTCAGTAGCTCAGCTGCAGATTTGAAATCCCCAAAGAAATGGGTCTGTATCTACCCA
This sequence comes from Malaclemys terrapin pileata, assembly GCF_027887155.1. Taxonomy (NCBI): domain Eukaryota; kingdom Metazoa; phylum Chordata; order Testudines; family Emydidae; genus Malaclemys; species Malaclemys terrapin. Next base: position 206,543,003 of record NC_071507.1, on the reverse strand, counting down.
CAACATTGCTGGATATAAGACAGCTCTGTCAACCCTTTCATCCATAAAGTGTTGTTTGTTTTCATTCCTTTCTTTCCCCCTGGCTGTAGGAGGGAGAGCTGGGATCAGGAAACAATCAAATCTTGGTTACCACATAGACTGTCTTTTTCTCTAGCTTCATATCATTTTTGCTTTCATCCATCCTTTCCACAGTTATAGGGTGTGTGCTGCCCCCCCTTCAGCTGGGCCTCTCGTGGGGGTGCAGGAACAGCAGCCAATATATAACATTGCTCTCTCCACCAATATCTAGGATTTCCTCATAAATCCCGCTGGGTTTGCTCTCTTATTTGCAGAGGTTCCCAGGGCTCTTACAATTTTAATTCCCATAAGGTTCCCCAGCTAACTTCTATTACACAAGACTGAAAGCCATTGTTATCTTTCAAAATTATCTTGGTTTTGTTTCCAGGCTTCTCGGTTGACATCTCCCTTTAACTTGTTAATGATCTAATGTTGGAAAGTTTTTCACCTTGTTTCCCAAAGTGAGCAATGCCTTTCTGTTAACCATTTTATTATGGAGCAGACCCAAAGAAGCCCTTTCAGCCTTTGTGCTATAGCATCTGTCCTGGGTGGGGGTCTGAGAAGGGTCCTGTTGTAACGCCTGAATACTGGATGCATGTAAACAGATAGCTAGATCAAGCGCTAATACAGGAGGTTACTCATCTTCCTAGTGCATACTTGGAAATGGGAGGACCTAATCATGTGACAGACATTGACCTATGAATATTTGCATGTTATATTTTGTCATTAAATAACTAGACTGTGCTCTTGTCATAATGCATTAGCACAAGGGTGCAGAGTTAAGGTTGTGCATGCAATTTAATTCGGTCATTTCCTAATTTATGAGTAACTCAGCGATAAACAATGTTTTCTTAACACGGGTGATTTGAAAAACTGAATTTCTTAGGTTTGTTTGTATTTTTTAAACAATAAAAGCTTTCTACAGACAGAAAATCAAAATGGGGAAGAGTTTACAAGTAAGTAGGCACAGAATCTACCAAAAGAATCAGAACATCTGAATGTATTAAAAGAGGGAAAGCTTTGAGGGAAAGCTTCTATTTCACAGGAAGGCCACATGTCAGAAAAGATTTAACTTTGAAACTGTAATATCTGTTTGTTATTCTCAAAGAAGATGGTTTTCTACAATACAGGGAACTGATGGGCAGGATCCCCTGGGAGGCTAATATGAGGGGGAAAGGAGTCCAGGAGAGCTGGCTGTATTTTAAAGAAGCCTTATTGAGGGCACAGGAACAAACCATCCGGATGTGCAGAAAGAATAGCAAATATGGCAGACGAAAAGCTTGGCTTCACAGAGAAATCTTCGGTGAGCTTAAACACAAAAAGGAAGCTTACAAGAAGCGGAAACTTGGACAGATGACTAGGAAGGAGTATAAAAATATTGCTATATGCAGGGGTGTAATCAGGAAGGCCAAGGCACAACTGGAGTTGCAGCTAGCAAGGGATGTGAAGAGTAACAAGAAGGGTTTCTACAGGTATGTTAGCAACAACAACAAAAAAAAAAAGCCAGGGAAAGTGTGGGCCCCTTACTGAATGGGGGAAGCAACTTAGTGACAGATGATGTGGAAAAAGCTGAAGTACTCAATGCGTTTTTTGCCTCGGTCTTCATAGACAAAGTCAGCTCCCAGACTGCTGCACTGGGCAACACAGTATGGGGAGGAGGCGAGCAGCCCTCAGTGGTGAAAGAACAGGTTAAGGACTGTTTAGAAAAGCTGGACATGCATAAGTCCAATGGGACCAGATCTAATGCATCCGAGGGTGCTGAGGGAGTTGGCTGATGTGATTGCACAGCCATTGGCCATGATCTTTAAAACTCGTGGTGATCGGGGGAGGACGATTTGAAGAAGGCAAATATAGTGCCCAGCTTTAAAAAAGGGAAAAAGAAGAATCCGTGGAACTACAGACCGGTCAGCCTCACTTCTGTCCCTGGAAAAATCATGGAGCAGGTCCTCAAGGAATCCATTTTGAAGCACTTGGAGGAGAGGAAGGTGATCAGGAACAGTCAACATGGATTCACCAAGGGCAAGTCATGTCTTATCAACCTGATTGCCTTCTATGAGGAGATAACTGGCTCTGTGGATATGGGGAAAGCAGTGGATGTGATATATCTTGACTTTAGCAAAGCTTTTGATATGGTCTCCCACAGTATTCTTGCCTGCAAGTTTAAAAAGTATGGATTGGATGAATGGACTGTAAGGTGGATAGAAAGCTGGCTAGATCGTCAGGCTCAACTGGTAGTGATCAACGGCTCGATGTCTAGTTGGCAGCCGGTATCAAGCGGAGTGCCCTAGGGCTGGTTTTGTTCAACATCTTCATCACTGATCTGGATGATGGGATTAATTGCACCCTCAGCAAGTTCGTGGATGACACTAAACTGGGGGAGAGGTAGATTCACTGGAGGGTAGGATAGGGTCAAGAGTGACCTAGACAAATTGGAGGATTGGGCCAAAAGAAATCTGATGAGGTTCAACAAGGACAAGCGCAGAGTCCTGCACCTAGGACGGAAGAATCCCATGCACTGCTACAGGCTGGGGACCGAGTGGCTAAGCGGCAGTTCTGCAGAAAAGGACCTGCGGATTACAGTGGACCAGAAGCTGGATATGAATCAACAGTGTGCCCTTGTTGCTAAGAAGGCTAACAGCATATTGGGCTGCATTAGTAGGAGCATTGCCAGCAGATCAAGGGAAGTGATTATTCCCCTCCATTCGGCACTGGTGAGGCCACATCTGGAGTACTGTGTCCAGTTTTGCGCTGTCCCCCCACCTCACTACAGAAAGGACGTGGACAAATTGGAGAGAGTCCAGCAGAGGGCAACGAAAATGATTAGGGGGCTGGGGCACATGACTTATGAGGAGAGGCTGAGGGAACTGGGTTTATTTAGTCTGCAGAAGAGAAGAATGAGGGGGGATTTGATAGCAGCTTTCAACTACCTGAAAGGGGGTTCCAAAGAGAATGAAGCTCAGCTGTTCTCAGTGGTACCAGATGGTAGAACAAGGAGCAATGGTCTCAAGTTGTAGTGGGGGAGGTTGAGGTTGGATACTAGGAAACACTATTTCACTAGGAGGGTGGTGAAGCACTGGAATGGGTTACCTAGGGAGGGGGTGGAATCTCCATCCTTAGAGGTTTTTAAGGCCCGGCTTGACAAAGCCCTGGCTAGGATGATTTAGTTGGGGATTGGTCCTGCTTTGAGCAGGGGATTGGACTAGATGACCTCCTGAGGTCTCTTCCAATGATCTTCTATGATTCTATGACTCTCAATAGGGATCTGCAAAGGCAATTTCACACAGGAGAAAGGAAGGTTAATTATCTGTAACAGGAATTTTCTGAATATAGCACCTCTTCTGATCTTCATGAGCATCCCCCGTCTAGCGAGCCATGAAGCATAACCCTGAGAGTGAGGCTCCTCTGATGAAGGAGAATTTGTCCGTAGTTCTAATTCCAAGTTGATCCCTTGAGTATTTACAGAAGCACATGAAGGGAAAGTATGTGGAGTATTCCTCCAGGACACTTACGTGGAGTGGCTTTGAAAAGGACTACAGATTAGGTCAGACCATTTAGTTTACTAGAATGTTAAGTAAGGAAGCTAAAGATGCTGCTTCAAAATCCATGAAAAGAGAAAATAGTGAATTAGAGTCACAGGAGTGGTTGAATAATATCCTAAATGTATGTATTATCTAAATAACAGGATACACTACTTATAGGGACAAACTCATCCTTGGTGTGAATCCATGAATGTAGTGTCCAAGAGGGAGAGGGGATTGGTCAAAAGAGGACTCAAGATTTAGGCACAGTGAAGGTTTGCTGATCCCTAAACATATGGCTAAGGAGTTTGAATTTGTTGGGAAAAGGGAGAGGAAGCCAATGAACAGAGAACGTGAGCGAGGATTGAAGACTCCGGAAAATATTTAAATTCTTTATGGCTTCCGTCATGTCCTGGAACATTGCTTTATGCAGTTCTAAAGGATACTTTGGCCTGCGCTTGGGAAGCTCTGTACTAGTGCAGTGACAGTGCCAAAGCAGGTGCTGCTGTAGTCTAGGTCGGTGCCAGAATAATAAAGTACAGTGCTGGTACCATGTAAATGGCTGACGCTGGCACGATTAAGTCAGAAATATGTACTGCAGCCACACACGTGTGTTGCCGTGATGGCCCTCAACTTAAGTTTGGGGGCCAGCAGTAGCACAGAACACATACAAGCCAAAGCCAAATGCTCCTTTGGTGGTGCAGGAGCCAAAATCTGCCTGGGGCTTGAAGAAATAACGTATTATTCAAAGAAGAGCTCTCCGCATGCTTCTAAAATGGATACTGCTGACAAATGCTAGAAGGCCTTTCAGAAGTTGCATTAGGGAGGGTACCGTGACTCTCTTTCTCACTTGATATGAGCCAAAAAGAAAGGTCTGGCTGCCTAGTCCAAGAAGGAAATAGTCAGGAAATGTGAATCCTTCTTTTACTAGTCAACCAAAAGCAAATCTAACACCAGTCTTTTATCCCTCTCTTTCCTGGCTCTAAATAAAATCTTGGGTCACCAAAGCAAGGGAAAAACTAGTATAGGGAACAGAATACTTGGTACATCACCAATCCAGATCAGGAAAGTCAAAACCATTGGTGAAACAGTCATATTGTTTCTATTCAGCCTCAAATGCAGGAGAAATTCCCTTGAAACAAAGTCATTCGTCAGTTGATTAAGAACACACATGGACATTTTCCTAGAAAAGTTGATAGAGCTATGGTGATACATGTTGTGAAAGTTCCCAAGACAGTCTTGGGTGACTTCAACATTCATGCTGAAGTGTCCCTCTGTCACTCAGGGCCAAACTTCCAAGTACCTTTTACATCTTTGGTTTCTCTCAGATAAACGGTGAACCTACACACACAGCTAGTTATGCTCTGGACCTGATCTTCAGACTGGGCATTGATGCAGAATGCAAAAATATTATTCCCCTGTTAGACAGTCTTAGAGATGCAGCTCACTTTGGTATATTATCAGACTAAACTGCACTTGCATAAACCCTGCTTTGAGATGGTGCATCATGTCTACACTATGGGTCTGGATAGAGTGTGTGCATGGGTGTGGGGAAACAGAGAACAAACTGAGGTGAGGGAGGTAATCCCGGGTGACACCATCCACCTCAAAGAGAGATACAGTTAGCAGCAGAGCAGTTTATGCTCAAATGGATTATTGTGTTATTTTAGACCAACTCTAGGTAATTCTGCTACATATAATGTGCTCCAGCAAGACATGCCAGGACCCGCTAGAAAAGGAGAGCACATATGAGGAAATGAGGTGAAAAGAGGGAGAGCACCTTGCAAGGGAAAGAGCCAAAAGAGAGCAATACACTCTGCATAGCAGATGACGAAACTAGCCCCAAATGGCTGTCATGTGCTAGCAACCCTTTTCCCAGTGAAACAGATTTCATGAGATGTCAAGTAATTCCATGCTGACATTACCTTATCACTATTAATAAGGGCCATGTGCCATATAAACCAGTGCTAGATCCAGATATCATTCATGTGGCTTTGATTAGTCCCCTATGCTTGCATAATGACGGGAAGAAAAGTGTTATGGAGACATATACAAATGCACTTAGTATTGATTGCTCTGCAAGTACAGTAATAATAATACCACCTAACTCACACAGGAAGTCTGCAGTGGAACAAGGAATTGAATATGAATCTCCCAAGTCCTAGGCAAGTGCCCAAACCACTGGACCATCCTGTTAGCAATATCACACAGCTCTATTTTATTGGATGTTTAAAAATGTGCTATGTGAATATGACAATGGTGTAAGGTGCACAATTTCTAGTCCTGAAGAAAGAAGTAATCTAATTAATCACAGAATAGGAACAGCTGCAGTGTAAGTTTCTTCCACATTAATGTGTTGTCTACTGAGAAGCAACACTGTTCACTGGAACATGCTCTGGATCAGAAACCAGGGACTTTGGATTTCTAATTCCAGTTTTGTCATTAACTTGCTGTTTGGTCTTGAACATGTAACAATCTCTCACTCTCAGTCTTCCCAATCTCTGAAATGGACACAACAATATTTATTTACTTAACTCAGAGATGTTGTGAGGATTAATTTTATAAAGTGTTTTAAAGATTTTAAATGCTATAAAAGCATGACGTGTTACCATTACCTGTCCATGGCATACATAATGCAGCAGTGTTTAGTCACCATCCCAGCTAGGGAACAATAAAAGGAGCTCAAGCTCTCAGGGGATGAGTATGCAATGACTCATGCTCCCAGGGGATGAGTATGAATGACTCACGCTCCCAGGGGATGAGCATGCTTTGCCTACATCACTCCTGGCTGCTAGGTCAGACCTGCAACTTGACATTTATAATGAGCAATTCTATTGTTGAAGAGACAGTCCCTATGAGTGCAGGTTCTGCCTTTATACCTAATTCAATCTGTGGCCTCTGCTGAGATAGTCAACAAAGGGGGCTGTGATCGGCATTTCCATTAGATGGAACCACTAGGAACCAGGCTTATACCAAATGTCTTATAGATTAATAGATTCAAGGACTGGAAGGGACCTCGAGAGGTCATCGAGTCCAGTCCCCTGCCCTCATGGCAGGACCAAATACTGTCTAGACAATCCCTAATAGACATTTATCTAACCTACTCTTAAATATCTCCAGAGATGGAGATTCCACAACCTCCCTAGGCAATTTATTCCAGTGTTTAACCACCCTGACAGTTAGGAACTTTTTCCTAATGTCCAACCTAAACCTCCCTTGCTGCAGTTTAAGCCCATTGCTTCTTGTTCTATCCTTAGAGGCTAAGGTGAACAAGTTTTCTCCCTCCTCCTTATGACACCCTTTTAGATACCTGAAAACTGCTATCATGTCCCCTCTCAGTCTTCTCTTTTCCAAACTAAACAAACCCAATTCTTTCAGCCTTCCTTCATAGGTCATGTTCTCAAGACCTTTAGTCATTCTTGTTGCTCTTCTCTGGACCCTCTCCAATTTCTCCACATCTTTCTTGAAATGCGGTGCCCAGAACTGGACACAATACTCCAGCTGAGGCCTAACCAGCGCAGAGTAGAGCGGAAGAATGACTTTTCGTGTCTTGCTCACAACACACCTGTTAATACATCCCAGAATCACATTTGCTTTTTTTGCAACAGCATCACACTGTTGACTCATATTTAGCTTGTGGTCCACTATAACCCCTAGATCCCTTTCTGCCGTATTCCTTCCTAGACAGTCTCTTCTCATTCTGTATGTGTGAAACTGATTTTTCCTTCCTAAGTGGTGCACTTTGCATTTGTCTTTATTAAACTTCATCCTGTTTACCTAGGACCATTTCTCCAATTTGTCCAGATCATTTTGAATTATAACCCTGTCCTCCAAAGCAGTTGCAATCCCTCCCAGTTTGGTATCATCTGCAAACTTAATAAGCGTACTTTCTATGCCAATATCTAAGTCGTTAATGAAGATATTGAACAGAGCCGGTCCCAAAACAGACCCCTGCGGAACCCCACTTGTTATGCCTTTCCAGCAGGATTGGGAACCATTAATAACTACTCTCTGAGTACCGTTATCCAGCCAGTTATGCACCCACCTTATAATAGCCCCATCTAAGTTGTATTTGCCTAGTTTATCGATAAGAATATCATGCGAGACCGTATCAAATGCCTTACTAAAGTCTAGTTATACCACATCCATCACTTCTCCCTTATCCACAAGACTCGTTATCCTATCAAAGAAAGCTATCAGATTGGTTTGACACGATTTGTTCTTTACAAATCCATGCTGGCTATTCCCTATCACCTTACAACCTTCCAAGTGTTTGCAGATGATTTCCTTAATTACTTGCTCCATCATCTTCCCTGGCACAGAAGTTAAACTAACTGGTCTGTAGTTTCCTGGATTGTTTTTATTTCCCTTTTTATAGATGGGCACTATGTTTGCCCTTTACCAGTCTTCTGGAATCTCTCCCGTCTCCCATGATTTTCCAAAGATAATAGCTAGAGGTTCAGTTACCTCCTCTATTAGCTCCCTGAGTATTCTAGGATGCATTTCATCAGGCCCTGGTGACTTGCAGGCATCTAACTTTTCTAAGTGATTTTTAACTTGTTCTTCTTTTATTTTATCTGCTAAACCTACCCCCTTCCCATTAGCATTCACTATGTTAGGCATTCCTTCAGACTTCTCGGTGAAGACCGAAACAAAGAAGTCATTAAGCATTTCTGCCATTTCCAAGTTTCCTGTTACTGTTTCTCCCTCCTCACTAAGCAGTGGGCCTACCTTGTCTTTGGTCTTCCTCTTGCTTCTAATGTATTGATAAAAAGTCTTCTTGTTTCCCTTTATTCCCGTAGCTAGTTTGAGCTCATTTGGTGCCTTTGCCTTTCTAATCTTGCCCCTGCATTCCTGTGTTGTTTGCCTACATTCATCCTTTGTAATCTATCCTAGTTTCCATTTTTTATATGACTCCTTTTTATTTTTTAGATCATGCAAGATCTCGTGGTTAAGCCAAGGAGGTCTTTTGCCACATTTCCTATCTTTCCTACTCAGTGGAATAAGCTTGCTTTTGGGCCCTTAATAGTGTCCTTTGAAAAACTGCC